>NC_139350.1:77284224-77791724 GCF_055883805.1 Amblyomma maculatum
TTCAAATTTCTTGCAAAGGTTGTGAGAGCAAAACAGGAATGTTTGCAAAAGTATTCGCAATAAATATAGTGCTGCTGCGCGTGTATCGTAGTTATTGAGATCTTCCTAGAGTTCCTTATTATTAACGAAATAGATATCTATCAAAGAGGCAATACAAGGGTTTCACTTTGGTAAGGCTGACTCTGCGGACCTTAGGGCACCTTTTATAGTGCTACTTGAACTTAGCATTCCAGTTTTCTAGAGGATTTGGGAGCATCTTCTGGTTACATTGTCATTTATTCGTATACACTGTCCCTTTCTGTTTAAATTTACCATCCGTCTAAAGTTAGTGCTTGACCTTTCACGCTTTCGGTTGTCATCAGTTTACTGTGTAAGGGCGTATAAGCAAAACCAACTCGCCCAACTTTCAATTTATCTAAGGCTTAGGAATGTAGAAGAAGAGCGCTATTATAAAAAATTTGTCTTCTGTATTATTATTATAGAGCATTTCATGATTTATATTCAGTACCACCTCCTTGGTGGACATGTTTCTCGCAATATTTGTTGGGCAGCAGATACGAAGCTATAATCATGGATCAATGAGATCTAACATGTGCTAATAAAATCTGAAAGAATGTGGACGTGAAATATATGCATTAAAATTGGCCTATAATTGTTTATAGCATTTGCATAATTTTCTTAATGAAAACCACATGCACGGGCCACCATAAATGCCCGGAACTATACTTTTATAAACGATAAACTAGCCAGGAGTGCATAGGTTGTCGGAAACACGTTTAGTTAATTAGTATCTAGGATGAAAACCAACAGCTTTCATTCAGTACAATTCTAATGGGAAATCATTGGGGAGTCAAAAATATCAAAGCTTGTCCGTTGGCTTATTTGTGAAGTCACGATAAGCAGTTTGTATATATGCGCGGGCAAGGCAAAATGAACAGACAATTTTTTCCGGGACAGGACTAACAAAAGGTGAAGTACAACAATAATGGCTGACTGCATTGACTAAGCATGACTCAAGAAGAATGTGGCTAAAATGACCGAACAAAATCATAATCGTTGCTTGCAGCCTCTGCAAGAGAAAGGCGTGTCCTATAGCCCTCATCTAATCATCTTGTTTTTTCCAGCTACGTGCACTGAATCCCCACAAATCTCCTAATCTCATCTGAACACTTTCTGCCGCCTCTTGTTGCCTGCTTGTGTCGTGTTGTCTTCCTCCCTGCCGTCTTCGTTTTCTTTCGCGCTAGTCTACGAAGAATGCATAACAACTAGCTCCACTCTTCACATTAACGCCTTTTTGTTACCTTTGCCTTTTCTTTGAAACAAGTCAACTGCGCTTAGCCCACATCGGTTATCTTGCCCACGCACTGTTCATGCCCATTTCATCTCCTTCATTTTGCGTTTGTTCACCGACTCACTCCACTCGCTATCACCTACTGTTTTCCTTTCGCTAGTTCTTTGCGTCATGCTCTACTCAAGTTCTGAGACCTCACGTTTCTACCCATTAGATCAATAGATAAGTACCAGTAAGATGCAGCTGTTATGTGCTCTTCTTCTGAGAGATAGTGGCAAACTGTTATTCGTGATTTTGAATGTCCCCGCCAAATTCGCTTCTCCACATCTTTATTCTACTTGTTGTTTCACTCGCGTGCTCTTAATTAGTGGTCGCTAATTACTTTAGGCGCATGTATTCCTTTATCACTTGCATATTATGTTTGCCTTTCTATATCGTTGGCAGCACTGTGGAAATCATCTGAGCTACTTCACAGGCCACTGTAATCTACGTATTGAAGGTCACTAAGATATTTTTCATTGGCTGGTATTCATAACTCTTCGCAATCTAAGTCTCTGAACACCTACTGGTAACACGCTCTGACATATTAAAAGTGCTTCAGATAAGTACACTGGTTATGACTGAGCCAATTTATAACCCATGAAATTATTACTCAGAATGATTTGGGAAAATAAATATATCGAACAATGACTCAACATAATTAAGGATGACTAAAATGACTGAAGAGTACAAATGATAGATATTAATTGCTACGCACTTTTAAAGAGCATTACGATTGACTATGGAGAATAAAAGCTTACTAGGGATGACTCTGAAGAGTAAAGATGACTAAGAAACACTCGGCACAATTCATGAAAAGATTGCTTCTAATGATACCACGCGTATAGTATGAAGAGGGTAATACCACAAGCTGGGACTCAAAGTTACCGAAGGTGTATTTATTATGCTCTCATTGCTAAATAGCGGAATCAAAAGGCGCACAATGCCATATTTTCATTACATAAACCTAACTTTTGGGGGCCCAAATTTTGTTTTGGTATTCTTTCCGCTTCGGACTCAGTGATCTGTCACAACACTTTTGAACTCAGTATAGGAGGAGCAGGACACTACTTCAATGAAAAGCGGTTTTAAGCGTCGAGAGTGTCGTGAGCTAGGGTCACCGAGTCCAACTGATCTTTGAATTGGTCAGGGGTTAACGAAGCCCTCCATGTTGGGTTACAAGGTGTGGAAAGTAAGGTGACTGAATTTTACTCTATATTTACTCTATATATGTTTTGAAAGGTGTGTTTGACTACGCTGCATAATAAACCTTGACGGGGCATGATTTCCGCTAAAACGCCAATTTACAAGTAGTGCCGATATATGATATTGAATCACGACATCACTAGAGCCTCGGCTATGATCAATAACAAATAACAAGACTGGTTAGGGCACAAAGCCTGCCAATCTCAATTTGTTCGTCTGCAGCGCATTTAGCAGCAACTGCAAATTTCCTACCAAGGAGATAGCGTTTATAAGCAAGCTATGAGAGCCTGATTCTAGTATACCGTTTGATCAGTTAGCATGGTATATACCATCTAAGCAGATGAACTAGGAAGCCAAGGTCTAACCGCGCCGAATTATAACGGTGCGATTAATTATGCTGGAAGACTTATATGCCAATCTTAGCACTTTACCTAAGAGTCCAGCGCCTTCCTTTCGCTTTACAAGACTTCGGCCTTCGCTAGAGGTCAGCCTCATACTAATGTCATCATAAGCTGAGCGCGGAGAAGGTTACCACCGAAAAAATCAGTAATTCCTTCAAGCCCCCGGCGCAAATCTACCGTTTCTGGTGAAAAGGAGGATCATTTTGTCAGTAGGCTAAGCCATTAGCGCTAACTTTCTTTATGCTGCTTTTGGGTTTATTGCTTATTTATGCGCTACTATCAAACGGGAGCGCTGGTACCCGTCCATTGGAGTGTCCTTGTGCAAGGGAAATTGACTCAGAAGGAACTTGTTAGGACCCGTCTCACGTACTGGTTATGATTGAAGGCGTACGGAAAGATAGCAGAGATTGTCTCTGCGAGCGCAATTTCGGCAGTGTCATCGCATGCTCACCATCACCAACAAATATTAACGTATTTCCCTCGTTTTTCATGCATTTCCAACAAGGTTCTTTTTTTGGAAAGCCCTCGGGCCTTAATTCAAAGAGGTGGGACAGCTAACGTTCGGAGAGTATATTCAGCTGTGTGTGCGGCTGCTGTCCAGCTTTTCATAACAATCACATCCCTAATATATCGTACAATCTTGTTAAAACAGTGAGCTATCAGGCGTACATGACATGTTTACGACACGCATGGTTACGACACTGCTAGCCATCTAAAAACAAGATACTTTTCATCACCTTGAGAACCCTACTCTATCGTCTAATGTCTCAGTCAGTCCTTTGAGAAAATAGACAAAGAAATAGGCTAGTGTAGATGGCAATATGCCTTCAGCTTTGGCAAAGCTATAGGTATCTGTGGTACACTTCAAGTTTTAATACTGCAAATAATGGATTCTTATTATATTAATTGATGCAAGCTTGTTCTTCACTGAAAAAAGAGGAATATCTGGCTAATGCTGCACCAGGAGCCAAACATATAACATCCATTCAAAGCAATCAGTTTGAACGATGGCGCCAAATGGAGAATTATGAGCGATGCGGGTCGCTTATGGGAAGTAACGCCATTAAGTATTCGCCGCGAGATCGACCTAGAGGTGGCGCCACCGTCACTCCGGTAGTGTGGATCGGCAGTCGGTGGCGCTCGCAGAAACGCACGCTGCGTAGGTCTGCTTCCGAGTTTACGGCGGGTATGTTGGCGATGAAAACGTGCCTTCTGCAGTATTTTTGCAATATTGCAGAAAAAATTCCGAGGATTTCGCCAATGCAGCAGACGAAGAGCGGATTTTAGGAAAACAGAGCACGCAACCACCAGTCTTCTAGATTTACTTTGCACGTTTCTTTCGCTGTACCGCGCTCACGCGCCTAATGCTTGAGCCTGCCTAATGACAGCTTTGTTTTTCTTATCGACTTTTAAATAGCTTGCACGTGTCTCATGCGAGTGAGACCGGCGAATTTAGTGTCAAGCCCACGCAGATACAAGGTTCGTGCTCTGACCTTCAGTAATTTAGATTGAATCGAGGCAGCCTGGTTCACTATATCGTACTTGACTCGAGGATTAAGCAGGTTAAATGTAGCATTGGCAGCGCACTGCATGGTGAGTTGCTTTAGACGGAATGCACATCAATTTTGGCCCAGACAACCACGCACAAGTATTCCCCAAAAATGAGATCACGCCGACACTATACAGGAAACCTCGCCGCACAGGAAATCTGATTGTTCACGAGTACTGTGCTGAGTGGATTGAGTTTGCCGAGATGCTTTTTGGGGCCACTGTCATAGAATGTGATAGTGTATTAATGCATGCGCCACTAACCGTAAATGATTTCCTGAAACCGAGGAAAGTATAAGGGATTTCTGATGTGTGTGATGTTATTATATAACGGTAAATTAGTACTGTAATTATTTTGTTTTGCAATGGGAATAAATTTCACCCTGTGAGAGAACTTTTACACACTTGACAGAATTTACAATAATCAGCGATTAATTTTCAGTAACGTTAAAGTGCAAGCTACGAATTACTCGCTGCGAATACATCGTTATAAACTGCGCATGTGCACTGTCATGTTCTAGGAAGCAATTTTACAGGCTGAAAATTTCTTTATCACTAATTATTTATCAGTGACTAAATCTTATGCGAAGTAAAATATTAGGGTTGCTTCCAAAACAGTTGCCGGATATAAAACTATTCCGAAAGAAATGGAGGTCATCTTATCATGAGTCTATAAAAATGTATTTATTCCCGAACTAAACACTGATACTTAAGCCCGCATGAAGCTGTTTTACTCCCCTTGTCAGAAATGACGAGGTTTGTCGGAAGACAGCACTTGGACAAAAAGGGATTATAATGATTATAATAGGCTACCAGTAAAGTACATTGATCTAGGTGTATTATGTAATATTCAGGGTAACAGTTCGGTGCAGGGAATATGTTTCCCAAACATTCGAGCATTTCTCTAAAGCAAAATGTGCTCACTAAAACTTTTACGGATGCACAGAAGCCTTCAACAACAAAATAAAAGAAAAGGAATGCATATTGGCCCGGGTTTAACGCATGAAAGCGGCATCGGCTATGACGGATTATTGCAGAGGCTGGTTTCGGTTTGGTGTCGTTTTTTTTTTCATTATTAACACCACATTTACCACGTGGGATTGTTTATTGTGCAGTCAAATCCCACAGCAGAGGAACGCCTTTCGAAATGGTTGTAATTGAATCCCCGTTCTCGAAATCAGCAGTCGAGCGCCCTTACCATTGAGACACCGCGACAGAGGTTTAAAAGCAAAAAAAAAAAAGTAATCACATAATTCTGTCGTGCATACAGACGGTATAGCAGGCATTGAGTGGTCTGTTGTTCAAACTGACTTCTGCTATATGAAGCAGTCTGCGGTGATATGTTTTAGTAGCTGCAGTATTCCAAACAGAAACGGGAATATGCGATTTCTGAGCTTTTGCATTAACTTTGATTGACGGCGGCGACCTGTTTTGCTTTGACACGGCGGTAACAACAGTACCACTTCGTTTGAGACATTGCATGTCAAAGGATCTCAAGCGCCGAAGACCGCGATGGATGATGTCCTTATCCAAGCATGACGTGCTCGATACGGACAAGTATATATTTTTTTAATGAAGCGTGGGGTAATAGACTGTTCATAATTATTTTGCAAGAGGCATATAGGTAAGCAAAAGCACACAGGAACTGCGAAACAAAAAAAAAAAAAAAAACACGCCGCATGCGCGTGCGTAAATCACTGCGGGCTGGCACGCGACGCGAAAACGCATTCACACTGAGTAGGTTTCGCCGCTGAGCCGCAAGGTGGCGACTCTGCTCGATCTCGAGGCCAATATGCTCACGAAAGACTGCACTTCAATTTTCGTGTTGTTTGCGTTTTTGTCAGCCACTTGAGAGAAGGTTCTATATTTCTCATAAGCCTTTTAACACAGAGTAATGGCGGAAAGCATGGCACCCATGATAGCGTCTTCGTCTCGAACTGGCCATGTTCATTAACAACGGCATTCTCATGACTTCGCAGCTTCGACAAACATTTGCCGTGAAGACATATTTTTTATTTCCGTTTGGAGAACGATTATTTCTTCCCCTAACTCCGACTATCGACAGGTGGTAGTGACTTTAGACGTCGCTGAGGCGACCCACTGCTCTCCGAATAGGTTCTGAAGAATTTCCTTCCCCAAATGTGCAGCAAAGACAGTTTTCTCTAAGACGGTCCTACTTAGACCTGTGTGCAGCACAGCCCAGAAGATTAATCAGTGGCGGTTGGGCAATAAATTGCTTTTGAAGCGAAAGCTTCACTGGAGTAGCTGTGGCGCGTTTCGCGTACGCTGCAGTTTGACCTTCATCCGCGTGACTAGCGGCTCGCAGACTGCACGCCGCCCGCTTCTTCTTGTTCTTCGCATTCCTCTTTTCCTGCTGCTCTTGCTGCTGCTTTGCTTCTTCTACATAGCCCACCTGCTTCTTCTTCGCACGTGTGGTGCACAGCGTGGGAAGCACTCAATTCTTCTTCTGCTACTGCTTCGCTTCTTCTTCTCCATAGCATACCTGTTTCTTCTCTTTCACGCACCTGGCAAACTTCACTTGTACCCGTACATATCTCCACAAATATGCAACATTGCGTGACACAATGCTACGCAACCTTCCAGTCCCCTACCTACAATTCCTCTCGACCGCTGTCTTTGCCTGTCTCACTCGCCTCCTGGGACCTCTCCCTTCAAAATGCCCTCGACAACTTTGTGTCGTCTAGACCCGGCTGTGGCGTCCTCGAGGTCCGGAGACATCCATGAAGAGTCGCGCGCTTTCGCTTTGTCTACTTAGGTTTAGCCGTGTTATGCCTTTACTTAAAATACTATTTTTTTTGCTCACTAGCAAATTCAACATGTTGAAATTTATAACTGTCGAATGTTAATTTCCAAGGCAGTAATGCGGGAAATGCATATTACAGAGTTTTTACTTTCTCAGAGTGTATATTTAATATTCCTTTAGAGTTCTAAAATGTTGCCTTTCACAGATTTTTGTTCTTTTTAAGCAATACATTTTTCCGAACTAATAAAAAGAGGATTGAATTAGCTATGCTGTGATGTAGTGGAGCGGAAAAACTTAAACTTGTGGCGAAATATATGTTCACAGCAGCTCTCTTATGTTTAAAAGTTTGAGCCTATTCAGACTTCTACTCGCAAAAGAACACTGTGATGCTTCCCGCTGTATCTGCTGCTAAATAACTGAACTCAGATATTTCCTTGCATGTAACTTTGATGCGGTCCATTCACGGGATAGCATCCATGCCAGACAGGTTTAATGTAATGCAAGAGAGATGCTTTTTCGGCATTGCTGCAACCGAATAATGTTTATTCGGTTAAAACGGTGAAGAGGGAATCAGGCAAAGGCAAAAGTCAGATGTATGCTCTAAGCGATAAGGCGGGCAATATGATCATGAAATATGGACATAATAGTCAGAGTAGCCGAGGAGTTTTATAGTGATCTGTACAGTAGCTGAAGTAGTAAGGACAATAATGAGATTGGCAGTGGTGGAAAGCAGTCAGAAGTTCCGCCTATGCCGAAGTAGGACGTTGAGAAAACTTTTCTAAACTATGAAAAGACGGAAGGTAGCAGGAGAGGATCAGGTAACTGCAGATTTGTGGAAGGAAAGGAGGGCGAAGGGCCCCCCCCCCCCTTCGGGGGCGGGGGGGGGGGGGCGGGTATAGTGCTAGGAACATTGGCTACCCTGTGCACGCAATGCCTGATGACATCGATGGCACCGTGTCACTGAAGAACGCTAACATTATCTTAATTCATAAGAAAGGGGACGCTAAGAACTTCAAAAGTTACAGACCAATTAACCTACTGTCGTTTACGTATAAGGTGTTTACTAAGGTAATTGTTAACAGAATTAGAACACTCTTAGAATTTAATAAACAAAAAGAACAAGGAGCTTTTTGGAAAGACTATTTCACTATCGCTCATATCCATACCATCAACCAGGTGATAAAAAAAAAAAATTTCCGAAATATAACCAGACATTATACATAGCATTAATTGATTACGAAAAAGCATTTGCCTAAGGCGAAATGTTGGCAGTCGTGCTGTCATTGCGAAATCAGGGAGTTGACGAGCTGTATGGGAAAGTACTGGAAGATATCTATAGTGGCTGCACAGCCGCCATAGTTTTGCATAAGTAAAGTGACAAAATTCTCATAAAGAAAGGTGTTAGGCAATGAGACACGATCTCCCCAGTACTGCTCACAGCTTGCTTAAAGAAGTATTCAGAGACTTCAAATGGGAACAGTTAAGGATAAGGGTAAATGAAGTATACCTCAGTAATCTGCTATTCATTTATGACATTGCCTTGCAAAGTAACTCAGGGGCTAAACTACAAAAAATAATTGGTGACCTAAGCAGGAAAAGTAGAAAGGTAGGCTTGAAAATCAATATGCAGAACACAAAGGTAATGTTCAATAGCGTTGCAGGAACAGCAGTTCACAATACATAGCGAAGCACTGGAAGTGGTAGACGAATATGTCTACTTAGGACCAATAGCAACAGCAGATCCAGACCATGAAAGGGAAATAACTAGGAGAATAAGATTGCGATGGAGCGCATTTGGCAAGTATTCGCAGATTATGGCTAGGAGCTTACCTGTATCGCTCAAGACGAAAGTATACAACAGTTGCATTTTACCTGTATTCACCTATGGGGCTGAAACGTGGAGGCTAACGAAAAGGGTTCCACTTAATTTAAGGACAACGCAGAGGGCTGTGGAACGAAAGTGGTAGGTGTAACGTTAAGAGATAGAAAGCGTGCAAAGTGTATTAGAGAAATACCTCGAGTTAATGGCATTCTAGTGGAAATCAAGAAGGAGAAATGGGCATGTACAGCTCATGTAGTGCGAAGAAAGGGTAACCGATGGTCGCTTAGGGTAACAAATTGGATTCCAAGGAAAAAGAAGCGTAGCAGGGGGCGGCAGAAAGTTAGGTGGGCGGATGAGGTTAAGAAGTTTGCAGGGGTTTAGTGGATGCAGCTAGCACAGGACAGTGTTAGTTGGAGCAATATAGGAGAGGCCTTCGCCCTGCAGTGGGTTTAATGCGGTTGCTGCTGCTGTTTCTGCTGCTGATGATGAATGTTTATGCTGATCCTTAGGCAGTTTTGAAACGTTTAGTACGTAAAACTGGATTGTATGTGTATTGATTCCTTACTGTAAACTGCCCACTGCGGCGTTTAAGCGTTTACAGCTTTTGGCTGCTGATCCCGAGGACGCGGAATCGATGTCGGCCGTCGAGGCTGAGTTTCGATGGATGTTAAATAGAAGGGATCGGTATACTCTGCGAAGTAAGAGCCAGTTAAAGAACCCTAGATGGTCAAAATTTCCGGAGTCCTTCACACGCTGTCCTCTCTAGCCGACGTCGCTTTGGGACTTAAATCTCTAAATTACTGAATTTATACAGACTTCTCAACCACTCTGGCTTGAAGGAAGGTTCTTGGATTTCGTGGCATCAGTGCTGTGAATTTCATTTCATTTAGTCTGTCTTGCTGCCACATAGTTTAGTCTGCACAACGGGTGTAACGAGGCATTCTATCTAGGCTGTCTGTACGATTACATTTTGAAATAGATTCCTAGTAGCAACATTATTATGGCTTGTGATATCAATATTCCAGATATAGACTGGAACACTCTGAGTCCGGAAACAGTTGAAAATAACCGCATTTGTGATTCGTTTTTCCCCTTCATTCTTGATCAGCTCCTAACTACACCTAGCCTACCCAATGTGCTACCAGTTCCGTAGTCTTTCCAAGTAATGATTCCAAACAAGCAGTATACCTTTATAGAGGTACCCAATGACCTGCTATTACCCCTAATTCGTCGTATATTCTTTTCCACCCACCGCCTCGCATTCAACATTTACGGCTCGTAAAATGCGTCGTTGCCTTTAACGGAGCAGATGCTGTTATGAGGACTTGTATAACAACTTTTTCAATGTTTGTACCAAAGCAAAATCACACATTAAGAACAGATGGTTGTAATGTAAGTACTTTCGAGAGGTACGGAGATCGATACTCCACCACTTGTGAAAGAAGGCCAGGTCGAGACGGCAAGGCAAGGGATGCCGTGTTTGAATCACCAGGGGTGTCCCAAAACTATCACGGGTAACGAGGAAACACAATGCATGGATTACTCTTGATTGGTATATTTAAAACGCAAAATCAAAAGGCTTCCAAAACAAATATCCAAACTTCTCGGGTATAACTCACGTTGGAATACTGGAAGGAAATCAATATGTTTGAAATACAATGAGCTAAACAGCATTTAAATAACACCACGTTGCGTGACTTCACTAGGAACGCTTGTCAGAAATTTTGGGAAAACATCAGAAACCAGCACTGCTACCACGTATCGTCTGAAACGAAGAGCGAGGGCACGGCAGATACATTTAATAGCCATGTTCCAACATCTACACTTCATGTGAACATTCCGGAGCACTCGTTTATGTCTTTTAACTGAGGCAAAAAGTATTAGGCCTCCCTACAGTTAGTCTTGCTTACTGTCTACCTATTGGTTTCCTAAAATGGTATGCTCAATCAGTCCCAAATATTTACACCTAATTTTTTTGAAATTAGTACATGACAGCCGCCTTCCAAATGAGTGGAAACTAGAGAAAGTTATCTCCGTTCCAAACGCTGGCGACAGCTGGCGACAAAACGTGGCAAACTACCGACCTAGCTCGTGAATCGGTAGCTGCTGCAAAGTATTAGCGCCCATAATTTTAAAGATCATTGCAGGATTTATTTACACGAACCATGCACGTCTCCCAAATCAGGATGGCTTCCACCGCCAGCTTTCGACCATCAAAAAGCTAGTGGAAATTATGCATGACCAAGCTCAGGCTCTCAAAAACCATTCGAAATTGATGTAATCTTTCTTGATCTATCAAAATTATATGATCGGGTGTTTCATGCAAAAGGTATTTCAAAATACCTCACATTTTCAGAAAATAGGCTGATTATGAGCCAGATAAGCTATTATAGAGACAGTCTGAGGCAGTTTGTATAGCTTGGTACCAATACTTCTGATAAAATTGAAGTTCTAGGTGTACGACAGGGCACCGTCTTAGCTACACTTAGCTACACTTTTTTGCTCCTTGTAAACGGCGTAGCAAATTAGGTTAGCATTAAATTCAGCTTTCTGCGGACCAAGATCTGTGTGCTGTAGCAAAATGTCAAGAATATAATGCCATATTAAGCTAAATAGTGACCTGACAGAAAATGTGCACTGGTGTGACACATGGATTACGTGTATTTAAGAAAAAGAAACATTTTTACCTGTGTTACAGAGAGAAAACATTGGTGAGGTCGAACTTTGTATGAACCAGGTCAGGTTATGTTATGTTATGTTAGGATAGGTTGGCCTAGGTGTAATCTAGGTGCTGTAAGCTTCTCTCAGTTGTCCTGGACAGTGCATAAACAAAATCTGCGCAAAACAGCTACGAAAACATTTTTCTTTACAAATAAAGCTCTGAGACAATCCACTTCCGAGATAAACGCCTTGCTTATGTCCGGCTTGTAAGACCTACCTTAGAGTATGAAAGTATTGTATGGTTTCCACACACAAACACAAAACGCAATCTACACACTGGTAGTTTTCAGGGAAAGCTCTACATGTGCGGACATGAGTAAACGAAGCACGCTTATTTGTTCAAATTAAAATCACTCCTTCTGTGCTGGAAAGAAGAAAACAACATTTGTCCAAGTAAAAGAACTTTGATGTCTACTATCGGTTCGCACATACCACGGCCACCGTTTCAATTATGCAACGCGTGGAAAAGTTTGGAAGTAAATAGCGTGCTCCATTTACTTTTGTCCGCACCGGTACATATTTTCTTAAACCGTCACAACCGTTCGGACTCGCCCGCAGAATCTTCAAAGTGGGCAGGTCTTCATACTCTGCATATTAGAGGAGAAATGCAGTGCTTGAAATTTATTTGTTTACTTCTTCAGAACTCATTCTAGGTAAAATTTCAAAAATTATTTAGGTAGAAGAAACACGTGCTAAACCAGAAACATGCACGCAAATATGATAAAGGAATTTTGCTGCAATGATAACTGGTTTTGGCATTCTTATTTTCCGGAGTCAGTGCGCGAGTAGAGGTGGTTACAACACGTATTACCACGCCCAGCCTACATTAAAAAAAAATATTGCGCTCGCTGAAAAAGCAGCTCCCTTTATATGCATTGTTGACACTCTCTCTGCATACGCATTTGTTTGTCCTATTGTAAAAATTTGTCAAACCATACACTTCTTGTCAATACAGGAGTGTATTGACAAAGAGTCAGTACATTCCTGGCAGAATTCAAAATAAAATAAATAAATGCACTTACCAGGAGTGTCAGATGTACTGCAGATATATCGAAATTATTGAGGATGGGTACATTGCAGGGAGCGCAAAGATGCCAAAGTATACAATGTACACAAGCTCGTTGCCCAAGCTGAGAGCTAGCACGAAGGCCTAGGGCAAAAGAATAGGAAGCTCATGTATCAGCGATGTGCTATCAAAGCAATGTATGTTGGATGACGGAAAGGACAGAGGCGAACACTGCATCGGCAGGCGCTTTTCTCGGCCACGTGACAAGGAAATATTATCGCATGGTGTTTACTGAGGCAGGGACATTCTTGACTCAAGCCATGAAAACAGCAATCGTGAAGTTGGCTGTGTCTCGCTGACACGCGGAGAGAATACGAATTGCATTTGCGGCGCTGCGTCGGATGTTGCCGAGATTGCTGATGACGCACGTGACTGGCGAAATACGAGCGCATTGCCCAAAGCAACTACGCGTCCTGCATCAGAGAAAGTAGCCGCGCTATGGGCTTCCCTGGTGCTTTTGAAGTGATTAAAAAATAATCATTTTATTTGCTGAAAGCAAGCGGGGACATAAAAAAGCAGGTCTTGAACCTCTAACTAGAGGAAAAAAAATGAACGCTTTTTTCAAGCATATTGACTCGTAACCTGACTTCTAATAAAATTGTATGACCCAAAACAGAGGTAGTGTTCTGAACTTGTGCGCCTTCGGTTTCTATAATGTGAGAGCGCATTGCGTCCCTATTTTCGGTATAACGTTTCTTTGGTAGCTCACGCGTGAGAGATTCTATATTTTCGCGCTAGCTGTTTTTACTGAAATGCACTAACGTAAAGCAACGCATTTGCCTACACTACACACGTTTTGAGAACGTTCAGTTCCTATCAAATTTAACCAGATGCTTAGCTCACCTGCAAAACTTGAGTTATGTTCTGTAAACGCATTGTGCGAGCCATAAAGTTTTTTTTTTTTTTGCCGAAGTCACTCAAAGATGTGCCAGTTCGATGCTTTTTATACTCCCGCATCGCTTTATTTCCACGATAATTTTGCCATATATTTGGGCTTTGCGTTCAGTTCGAGGCTTCTTTTTTTGTTTTGTTTTTGGTTTCTATGATATGCCTATTCTCTGAAAATCTATTTGGGTCAAAAACTTTTCAATGCCGTCTTTACTCTACCCTATCAGAACATTTCCTATGTGAGTTGAACTCAGGCGAAATGGGAGAAAATATACTTTATTGCATCGTTATTGTGAACCTCCAACTGCGGCATTATTTTTGTTAGAATCTTTTCAATTTCTGTGATGATGCTAGGTTCCTTCTCACCCAGGGAGGTAGAAGTATATAGATAGTTATTCCTTTCCATTAGGAGCAACTAAAGATGAAAAAAATAAAAAGGAATTCATATATGTACAGGACTACGTAGGAATACGAAAACAACTCTCAAGGCAGCACAAGAAAGCCCATCTACAGAACCTCCAAGGTCCGAGGAAATTAATGCTGGCGTTCGGTGCCTCTTCCATTGCAGTGGTCAATTCTCCACGGAGGCTTCCCTGTAGTTTCTGAAAATAATCAAACAAACGAAGGGGTTGTTTCGCAATAAATGCCCCTCAACAAAGATGCAGGTAACTTCGCACGAGAATACGGTGCCATCCTGAAAGCACTTTTCGTCTAATACCCATATTTACGACTGCTTATTACTTCTTTGATATTTTGACTGGAACACATTTAGTGCCTTAAACATCTAACTTTATTTAATCATCGTGCAGGATGTTTTTAAACCTTAGGTTTCTTGTTATATACCTGTAGCTGCATGTATTATTTTATTATAGAGTGGTGTCAGTCTCAAGCATGCAAAATAAATTAGTACCTTATGTAACAAACAGCAGAGAGAATGGCGCATATAATAGTTCCGAAAATGTCGACGTAGACCTCGCTCTGTCCGCAAACATCGTGATCTCGTGTAGGGTTGTGTGGTAGAACAGAAAGCATACATTAATGATCTGGCGATCGTTTTTGCCTTCATTTTCGAAATCGCAGCGGTTCCTGCACGCGCCACTGCTGCCGCTCGGCGTTCTCAACAGAAAACGTCCTTTTTCCATTTCATATATCTATCTATTGTAACTAAGCAGTTGTGATCTTTGTTTCCTTTTGTATCTTTAATGTACATTTTTTACATTTTTATGTCCATGTTTTTTTGTTCATCTAAATTATTTTTTTTTTATTTTGGGCGTTTAGCTCCTTTTCTTTTATCTTAAATTGGATTAAGCCTGGCAAAGCTTTGCTGGTCCGGGCTCCCTCTCTCTTTCTTTTACATTTTTTTTTCGTCATATTCTGAGAGGAATAATAAAAGGGAGCGTACAAACGTCGCCTACCGCGACTTAGATTGGAGGAGTTCTTATTCAGTTTGGTGTACTGATTCTGCGTACTGATGGCGCAATTCATGAAAGATAATACTTGACGAGGTGCTTATTCACGGGCGCAGTTATGTGCCTGACAACGTAGACAAGAAAAACGATTTATTTTAGGAACGCCATTAGACGTTTATTATTTTACACGGCAGCACCTCCTGTTTTGTGCTCCTTATCCAACAGAAACACTCTCCCAATTTTCTAATTACAGACTGGTATTACTTAACGCGTCATTAACTGCGGTAATCCCGCTTAAGTAAAGCACTTCACATTACCACCTTGCGCAGCATCAATTTAAGAAGATGTTCAAGATTAAAAAAAAAAGGAGAAAAAGAGAAGGAATGGGCGGCTTTGTTACTGCGATAAAAGCAGAAACCCCATTTTCCAGAACTCCGTATTCTGATGTAGAAACCATCTATCCACCGCTTATCTCCATCGACCACCACACTTCAAAGAGCTTTCGGCTACCAGCCTCATTGAGCGAAATTGCCACTTTGCGGCGCATCCACTCTGCAGCCGTCTTCAGCCTCCAGAAAGCTCTCACCGACTCACCCCATTCCCAATGCCTTCGCCCACTCACAACCAGCGATCGAACAAAAGGCAATAGCGAAATCAAGTTGACAGTCACAATGAGGTGGTGATCTTAGTAAACGCGGAATTTTAAGAGAAAAATATAAACCAATACACTTCGTGATTTGTCGAATCACACTGGGTGATATCCCGCCAATTTCTTTTTTTATATTTTATTTATTAATTTTATTTATGCCAGTTGCGCCAAATTTCGCAGCTGCTTCTAAAGGCTAGTGAACTGTTACCTGCTTCTTTTCCTCGAGCGTCCACTCAGTTATGGCGAGGACAAAGCTTAGCTTTGTTAGTGCAGCTTCCGGGGTCATATCGGCACCAGGAATCGCGCCTGCCTGAAGCAGCTCCTGAAAATTTGCCACATATAAATTTACTGCATTATGAAGTTCACGAAAACTGCTATTGATGTATTATTATTAGACAGTACTTCTTCGCTCTTGGAAAGAAAATTTTGCTTCATTCAAGACGAGCATGCAGGAAAACCTATATAGGCATCAACAGTATACTAAAAAAAGCCGCAAAATATGTGCTAACTCTGGCTTAGTGATTCTTTGGGTGCGGTGTATCGAGGATAAAACTGTACACAGAGCGGCTGACACAAGTACACATTCTCTGCTGAGTTACTTCAAAAGCATTATTTCGCAATCGCGTCTTAAATGAGCACCGCCATGAAGACAGTCAATGAATTTAGTAGGTGGTTATTTCTCCTCCCTTTTAAAATACTTTCTGGGATGCGTTTTAGTGCTTGTTGCTTGTTGTTTGTTGTCATTAGTACTCTAGACTGTTGCGGATGACCAGAGTCGTGAAATCGTATTTTGTCTGCCGGATATATAACTGTCGCCGGTATTAGAAGGATACTGAATCGCCTTCTATTTCTTTACTATCGTGTCAGGAAAAAGGTACGAACGTGATGGTCATGTCATTGTGAATGTCCGCACTGATTGTGATTGCCTTTCTGAATAGTTGCGGATGGAGCACAGCGGGCTGAGTTTGAAAGTAGTTACGGCCGCGGAGCCTCAAATGTTCCCCTTTTTCCCCCTGCAACAAGCTACAAGCTTACAACAAGCACGCCCACTAACTTTTCAGAAACTTCTAAAACAAAATTCTGGGGGACATGAATGATATATACCCCTTCATTAGAAACTGTGAATGCACTCAGTTATTTTACAAGAAGAGATAGCTTTGTGTCCTGGTGTTGCCGTCTCATTTATTAGGGTTTTAACGTCTCAAAGTGGCTCAATCTATGAAGGACGCCAGGAGAAGTTTCGAACTCCTGGTGTTTTTTTTTTTTTTTTTTTTTTTTTTTTTTAACGTGAACTGACATTGCGCAGAACACGTGCGCCTTGCATGCCGCCTCTATCAATGACTAGCAGCGACGGCCGGGATCGAACTCACTTGCTTGTGGTCAGTAGTTGAACGCCTTTCGCTCGTTCAAATGCGGAAACTTATATTTCGTTGCGACTGCTAGCGTGATGAAAGTGCTGCTTGGGACAGGAACCCACGCTTCCGGTCTCGTACGATGCATTGACGGAGCCATTGGGGCACTGGGAACAACTGAGGATCAAGACGCCGCGAGCACTAGCTCGGCGGATGGCGTTCATGATGTCTTTGCGCGCCAAAGGTGCATTGCCCGCTCCATATGACTGCAGCAAGACGCCTTCAACTGGAGGCGCCCAAGGAAGCGCTGACCTGGACAGCAGTTGCGAAATGTTCATTATTGCACCTGATCTGCGTATGTTCATACCAAACTTGTTGGCATGCAGTGTTTGGTGGGCATATTTACAATAGCCTTTATGTTACCGGCGTGCGGTTTTCTGAGCTAGCTTAAAGAGCCCGTGAATAGGTAGTTGAGATAATATTCTAATGAATGAAATCTATAGAACAGGCCTTTGTGAGTATTCGAGTCAAATTTAAAAGGTTTGAAATGAGTCTATACCTCATAAATAATTTTTAAAAAGTGGTCCTTGAGACCGCTCACAACCAATTATGGCAACGCCTCACCGCGAGCTCCCTCCCCGATGACGTCATCGGGACCTGTTGGGTGCGCCCACTCCCTGGACGCTCCCAAGCGACACGGCCGCTCCGGGGCGTGGTGGGATGCCATCGCGACTTAATTTTTTTCCTTGCGAGTTGGCGCGCGCTGAATTTCAGAGGGACAGCAAAAGCATCATTTTCGATCGCCGATATGTTAGGTGCTAATGAATATGGCTTAAATGTTTTGAGTTGCCGAGAGAACTGATTGAATAGCTATTGCTCGTACGCGTTTTCTAGTTTTAGAAAGCAGTTTTTCATGCGCCACTTATGTGTAATGGGTCTACGAAAGCAGATCACTGATTGTTCTTAATATAGCGCCACGGACGCGGACGATAGAAGGGGACACAAACAAAACACGCACGGGCGCTGACTTGGAACTGACATGTCGAGCGCAGAAGCCCATATTTTTCTAGGCGAGCTACGCATCAACCAAAAACAACAATAGAAACATGAAAAGGAATAGGTGTTAAAAACACCTTATCGTCATTAACGTTTCCCCTGTAGCAGAAAGAAACTTGATTTCTTTGTTGGATAAAAGAGCCGATGGTGTGCTCACGAATGAATCTTTGCTAGACAGAATGCTGAAAGTCTCAATCACCTCTCTTGCCAGCTTATCTGTGTGATGACAGATGACTTCACATTCATCAAATCCCGGATGACAATGGGAAACTTTTCTGCGAAGAGCCGCTAAGTAGTCTTTGACACCATTTGTTTACGTCATTCGTGTGTTCACGCAACCGGTCATTTAGACACCTGCCCGTTTGCCCAATGTAGATTTTGCAACACTTAAAAGGAATTGAATAAACCAGTTTCTTATCACATGGAACGAAACAGTTTCTATGATTCTTATTACAGATAGCTGTTGTTTCTTGCCAAGGATTCCTACAGATAGCTTCAGAGGAGGTATCAAATATTTGCAATCACGTTAACCCTCGGCAAGATACAGCAGCTATTTCTAATAAGAATAATAGAAACCGTTTTATTGAATGTGATATGAAATTGTACTATTCAATTCCTTTAAAGTCAGAATAACAGTGATAGACCGCATGCCGGCGGCTGCCGAAAAAATAACAAATATTTAAAGGTTTTGCGGTACTGTGGCTATTTCCAACTATTTAAGCAGGGGTCTTCATGAACACAGATGTCGTGCACATTGCACACAACCGCTTTGGAATTATTTAGTGACAAGATATTTGACTACAGAAACATGTCACCATGCATCTGTGGGTAATTCATTATATTAATCCACTATCATCTTGATGTTATTTTATTTTCAACGTGTACTTCCGATGCGGCCTAACCACTGTGGAGAATTATAATGATACGTTACTAACAATCTTCCCATCGGCGATGTAAGGCATTGTATGAACAGCACGCAAGGAACGGTTTCACGAAGAAGGGAGTCATAAAGACGGGAAAGGATCTGCTCGTCGATAGTCATCTTACTCGTATGAACACCAGGCAGACGCCCGCAGCGTGGCAAGGCTGGATGTTAATGAAGCTGCAGTAAAGAACCGATGTGCATGAATGCTCAAATCATCAAGGTCTTCAACGTGCCATCAGCAGCTCTTCAAAGCACGAAGGCTTATTCAAGGTACTCTTATGATTTGGTAGTATTTTATATTGCGGGCCTAAATTGTACGAGAAGGTTCAAATCTTTCTGTAGGAGAAGGAATGCACAGAGTTTCTTCTTGACACTAGAAAAATATTCGTGTTGTACAACTACTCTTCAACTGAGGCCAGATTTTATATATAGTTATAGTGGCATAGAAAACAAAAGATGAAGTTGGCTCTGTTCATCGCAGCGCTAAAGTGCACAGCATAGTGGGGGGAGAAAGCACAGTATGGTCGCTCCCGTAGTGCTGTTCTACGCAACTTCGTGCGCTTGCAGGCCGGTACGTGAGATATACGCGCATTTTGCAGCGTTATTGGAATCACATTTTAAATTAGTAGACTTAAGAGGCCTCAGATGCTTGCTCCTACAAATTAATAAAAACTTCATACTTACCACATCGAGCGTGATGCTGGGGAAAAAGCGGAGCAGTCCTAGATTTATACTCAGAGCCGTATGAGGGTAGCATTCTGTTCTTTCGGGATGAGGCAAGACAAGATTCCACTTGACTGAAAAGAATATAATAGTTTACTGCCGCTATACTGCTTCTTACAGCTACGCGTGCACTTAAAATATACCAAGCCAGCAGTGAATAAACATACACGGACGTTCGGCATTTTGAAATACGACTGCCTAAGTTGCCTTATTTTCCTTACTGCACAGAGACTCTGCATTTAAAATGTACTAATTGAAAGCTGCATGTATTATAAAGGCTGTTATGTTTTTAGTAAAATTGTGAAAGTACGGATTTCATTCTCGGGAAAATGGGCACGAAGTGTTTTGTAAAGGTACAAAAACTGCGGGGTATCCCGTTACCTATCTTTCTAATGACGCGAAATGAAAATTCAAGTAAGAAATGTCAGTTCTTAATCCGAAACCAAGCCACCAACGTGAAACTTGTACGAGTCGGACCTTCCTTCATATACAGCATATGCTCAGTCTACATTCCCTTGGTGTGCGTCAACATGCGCAGCGCACGTGCTAATGGTAATTCAGCAGTAAATATTTTTCGCGGTGCTTCAACATCTTTTATTTACGCAGTTCGTAATCATTCCGGGTTAAAGTAATGCCGCTATGTGCTCAAGCAGAAAACTTCAATACTTATCCCGTTTTTCTGATCAAGTACTTCACGGCACCGAAAATAACGGGTGAAATTGTTCTCCTATGCTTCCTCTGAACAGCTTTGCAGCAAAGTGGTCGTTGCTGTATTAGCAGCGATTCCCGGGGCATTGTTTGACGGGATTAGGGCTCATGCAGATAACGAAAAAAAAAAGAGAAAAGGTTACCTAATTTCATGCTTGAAAACGCGGATGCGGAAGGGCCTAATTGCACTCATCCCATGTATGCGCTAAATTGTACAACAGCGTCGCTTGTGCCTTCTAAAACGGAATAAAATGCTAATCGTTATGTTGTACAAACCTGCGGCAGAATAGCTGCACATAAGTTTGCCTACAACACCCGCATGCTCTTGCGTCTGCCACAGTGCGAGTTGTTATGAACGTAAACATAAAAAGATCTCACCTCCAACGTTGATGCCGATGGTCACAAGCGGAGGCATATTGAACGACGCGAAGGCGTTTAGATGTGATATGCTGATTTTTTGCTTACATGGTTGCCTCGAAGTAGCTGGTTGCGAAACATGAGCGTTACCTGAAGAGAAAAAAAAAGAGGCACACTTTTCGCCTTCCTAAGGATGTTAGCACCTGCAAGGAGGGCACTACGACGGCATGGATATGAGAAGATTGGATAGAAATGCAAAAGTCATACAATGAGAAATTATACGTTCGCACATAATGCCTATATGTCTCCAACCTCATATAAATGCAATAATTTTATTGTTAATTTTTATAGATGTGCTACAGGCTTCATTTATAACGGCCTTTGTCCCCCCCCCCCCCCCCCTTGTAACACAGCCGCATATTTGTGAACCACAGTGCACATCATGCTCTTTAACGTTGTTCATTTTGAAAATACTAGTATCCGCTTGTATTCCTGGATTTGTATGCTGTCTCAAAGTTTCACGGCTGGCACTTACTGGGGCAGAAATCAAGAAATGTCTCCTGACTCGCGTTAGCTCTGCATGCTTTAAAAATGCTCATACAATCTGAGTTTTATGGCGGTTCGGGTTTATAATTCGATGACCACCCTGTGGCGATTAAGAGTGCTTCACACCGATTTTGTTTATCATAAGTTCGTTTCTAGCGCAGCAGTTCAAGGCTTTGCTTGTTTATTTTTTTTAACCTTTTAGATCACTTGCATTACCATTATTCTATGAATAAACATGTTCACGGAAACTGCATCAGCAAATTAAAAACCGAAAATACGTGACTCGTGGTAAAAAAGGTCTCAATGATGGTTTACCTGTAGCATTCTGGTAGAAACGCAACAAAAATATTGAACAAGCCTTTTGCTACGTATTGTAAACTCCACATGTCTTCTAACAAGAATAAAGGAATAAATATACATTGAAGATAATTTTCATGAGGTATAATCATGAGAATTTTAATAGTAACTACAATTTTCTTCTCATTGAGAATAATAACTTTAGTGTAGATTGAAAAAGGAAATAATGCGGCAAAAGCCACGTTCCCAATTGAGCTTGCTAACGCAGATGTCCCCCATCCCCGCTCCCCTTTTAAATGATACTCACGAATTCCTACCCGATATTTGGTTAATGCTCTGTGACGCGCCAACTTCAGCCCAATACAAAGAAAGAAAACGTCGGGCGTTAAAATGAGGGCATGGGTCACTAATATGGCACAACAAGCTGCACCAAAATATCATTCGAATCCTTAATAAGTGAAAGCGTGTTGTGTACCTTATGCCTAAAAGCCCCCACCGTAGCCGGGTACCGCAGAATTAATGTGGATTGGATTGGAGAACGTTTTCGCTAAAATACAGATGTGGACGGTCCATTTCAGATGGTAGCGACTTTGGAGGCCCACTCCGTGGCCAAAGCTTGAATTCCCGAGTCGGAGCTAACCAGGACGCTCTCTCATCGCTCCAGAGATGGAATTTGTGCTATATCCTCCTGTGGGGTTCTTCTATATATTGCCACAATATGTGATCATACGTGGCTGTTTCGCCACAGAACCTGCCCTCGTGGTTAAATAAAACCATCCGGATACATTTTTTATAGGAGAGAAATGCTAAGGACGGCCCTCGTTTAAAGTCTCCTCAAGGCGGTCTCCTGTGCTTTATACAACGTTTTGTCAGTTGGTGGAATTATGTGCCTCACCAATTTGTAATGACTTCTGATATCGTGGAAGGATCCCGGGCAAATGCTGGCACCGTTCCAAACGGGCCGTAAAAATACGCACGTGATTTTGTATTAAAATTATGACGCCACCGTTTTTTGTGCAGCGTTCAGGGTGGTGTCATAACATATATATCACTTTCCCCTTAGCGTTCAACCCCGCCGGGGTGGCGCAGTGGTTACGGCGCTCGACTACTGCGCCCAAGGACGCGGGATCGAATCCCGGCCTCGGTGGCCGCTTTTCGGTGGAGACGAAAAGCAAGGCGTCCGTGTGCTGTGCGATGTCAGTGCACGTTAAAGAACCCCAGGTGGTCGAAATTTCCGGAGTCCTCCACTACGGCGTCTCTCATAGTCTGAGTCGCTTTGGGACGTTAAACCCCACAAACCAACCAAACCAACCAACCTTAGCGTTCACCTGTTAATCATAGGCCGGAGTTAGTTTACGATAGGGATTCCTACCGTACACATATGTACCACCAATTGTATGCCATTATTTGTAAGTGCAGGTATCCAGATAGAAGTGAAGCAGATACTGCGCCTTCAATTCACAAAAAATACTTTAAAAAGGGGAATAAAAAAGCATTGTTAAAAGCGCTTTCGCATCTACTTTTAAGGGAAAGCTTGAGAGCCCCGTAATCTTTTATCTCCGTCTATTTTGGCCCACACTGACTGCTCTTTCACAAAGTGAATTACAACTCAGGATACTTACCGCTGGTATATTGTAATTTCCAGCTATTGTCAAAGCGTTGATCAAGTTTTTCCTTCCGTCACTGCGCGGCTCAAAGACGGGTATCTGAATACAGAGACTGAGCAAAGAAAGAGAAGAATTAATACGATATGTGAGTTCTCAACGGAACTCCTACTGTACAGTGGCGAATTGGTGCTAATTGTCCCGGCAGTGGTAAGAAAAGTAGGATCCTCGCGCAAGGACATATTGAATCATATCATATCGCGGTATCTTTTTTGGAATTACGCTTGTCATAGCTGGAGCTTGTAGAAGCTCACTTTATGAGTACACAGCATATTAATGTCATTTGCGTTCAGAGATTTGAATTTACTATAGTTAAGAGCTGCATGGCGCAGTAGCAGGCGGATTTATGCGCTTGTCGTCTAGGTGCAACGTTCAGCTTGGGGCGGAGGGAAATGGTGCTGCTCGCTGGGGAGAAGTGTTGCCACGCGTTCTTCGATAACTCTTAAGAATCACTTCAGGGCTAAATCTTACAGTATGCACTCATACATATTTTAACAAGCTGCCTCACTAATTACATGTTCTAAATAAACAAATTCTCAGACTTTCCGACATTGACGGTAAGAGTTTTTTTAAATGCACCCCGATAAACGTTCTACACAGCTATGATTGCAAAAAAAAGGAAGCCTTCATCAAGAAAACGTGCATTTTTTTGATAATATATGCATTATAGGATATTATCATATATATAGGATAAATATTTGAGCAAGCTGAAAGCTCATAGGATTCCGATTCAAGGTGAGTGATGCTGACAAGGCTTCTTTCTTGTTGTAATTTCTTTTTGTACAAAATCTTCTGCTACAAAACGCGCTGTAACATTCAGTAGTAAATGCTTGCTTGGAGATTCACTGAACTTAACACATAAAAAGCAAACTAAGTGAATGCTGTTGAAAAATCGAGCCGTAAGCCGTCGACTGATTTGCCCTGTAATGCCGCAAACCGCCCCAAGAGAGTTCATAAACAGGGTCTGGCGGCGTTATTGCGAGGATCAATAAGCGTGAATCTAGACTACACGCCAGCAAGCGCATAATGAGGTTCCGCTTAAGATCGTGCCTCATTAACAGAGCGCTGCTTACAAAATAAGCATTCTTGATAGTACTGTCTTTGCCAAAAGCAACCGGACAGCCGAGCCAGCGCGGCCGGCGGAGCAGGCGATGGCCTCTACTCTCGGACTGCTAGCGTAAAGTGACTGACATTAGAGTGTAAGAAAATATGATCGGTTAGCATATGCGACATCCAATTTCGAGCCTTTGGAGCGCTGTGGTACTGAACGAGGGCGCTGTGCATAGCAAAACTCGCTAAAGGCTCCTTGGATGCGCCGTGAATCTGCGCTCTTCGATATAATACCTTTCGCGTTCAACATCAGTATACAGGTTCCGTAGATGCAATGACTTGAAAGATGCTTGATGTTTTCTCATTTGGACTTTTGCCAATCAAATATGGAGTAAGGATCTCGAAACCTCGGTGTCATTTTTCCTGCGATTTCTAGTTTTCGATTGTGATAGTTCACTAAGCTGTAGGAGAGAAAAAACGACGTTGTATTCTACAATGTTTCAAGCGCTCTTATTGGTACATATTGAATAAGTCAAGACCCCCAGTGTTGCATCTGCCATCAGTTACTAAGGCACAGAAGCGCGTAATGGTTTTAACGATTGTAACGTCAAAGTATATGCAAAAAAATTTGGTAAGCAGTGCAACTGCCTCAAAATATTCCGCAATAGTGAATGCGAGGTATAAATCCTCCATAATAT
This sequence comes from Amblyomma maculatum, assembly GCF_055883805.1. Lineage (NCBI taxonomy): Eukaryota > Metazoa > Arthropoda > Arachnida > Ixodida > Ixodidae > Amblyomma > Amblyomma maculatum. The sequence goes on from NC_139350.1 coordinate 77,309,405, forward strand.
TTAATTCCTCAAGAAAGCCTCCCTATTAGGACGGTTGGCTATTAAGAAATTGATTTAGAGCACTAGCTGTGCTGTGTTCATTTGCTGGTTTAGCGTTAATCTTGGGACAAGTACCTGATGCGTTTCACAGATTGCGCCACGTATTCGCGCGCTATAGAGTTATTAGGGCTTATATAGTAACTCTAGGGCGCCATATGTTGTTTCGTCGCGCCCTATGAAGTAAACATCGCCGTGCTCATCATCGTGCACAGGCATGAGAGCACTAAAGGCGATCACACTTTGTGTAAAACTGCAAAGTACTGTCGCGGTGCGCAGTAAGCATCATCGTCTCCATCAAATTCCAACTGTTACAGTGTTCTGAAGCCCTTCTGGAACACCATGTAACTGGAAACCCTCTCGTGGTGTGCATTGAACATTGTGATCTTCACGAATCTCCATCTGCGTCTCTCCTTCCTTTATCCTACCAGGTTAATACGCCATCAATACGCCATCTCGTTAAAGACAGCGACCTTCGCTGTACCACACAAGCTGCCGGGACTACTCAACTACGCGAAGCAAGACAAGCTCGTTGCCGAGATTACCCAAGTCTGGAAGCTAGCCAAGGTCGAAGCGGCGACTGGGGCGGCGGCCGATGGCCACCGCTCGTGAGACTGGGTTGAAGGATAGTTTAACATCTACAATTTTTTCTAGTTGAATCTCCCGCTGAAATTCCACTTTTTCTGCCAGGAATTAAGAAAGAGATCAAAACCTCGAGCCCCGAATGTGCTCTTGCACTGGACTTGAAGGTTGCATTGAACATTTTATTTATCGAATTACAGCTGACACCATTCTGTAAACTTGAACTAAGCTACCAATCAAGTCGGTAGGTATTAGGGAGTGAATACAAAACAAACAACAACCGCAGTTCACGGCCTTCATGCCGCATGTATGTCTTTGAGTTCAATTTGAGAACATATTGCTATCAAGTTCGGAACATGCTGTTTCCGTAAAGAAACGGCAGGAGTTATTGCGAAAACCGGGGACGCGAGTTCGAGGTTTTAGTGTGACATTGTTTCCTTTAGTTCACTCATAAAACAAAAATATAGCCTGCAGGGGGTCATCACAAGAAGATAGTTACAAACGCGAAAAACATTACGAAATTTCTTGCGTTACCAAAATGGCGCGACACAGAGTATGTATCAACAAGGTCACTTGAAAGAGATGGCTATCCGCTTAATTTTTTTTCTCCTCTAGCTTAGCGAAGCGTCGCATCAAACCCAGTCGTGGTCACAATAGAAGAATAGGTACCGTGCAATAAAGCGGAGATTTGGAGACCCTTTTCTACCCCACTTTCCCGACATTACAAACCAGCATAAAAGCCAGCATTTTGTAATTGTTGCAGCCGCGGAAGCTATGTACTGACATAAGACGTGCAAGGTATTCTAACAGAGAGCGCAGCTTCACAGTCCCAGCCAGACAGAAGTGTTAATCAGTTGTGCTATGTGCAGAGCTTTTTCTCTTCTGTAACCCAGCGTTCCGAAGACGCCAAATCGGACGCCGCTCATGATACTTACTAATGGTTTGTCATACCCCGACAGAGAGCGGGGGAGCATGCTTACGTCAGCCAGCTTACATTCTCCTCCGGAAAGCAGGGGCTTGCGACGGCGATCGTAGCGCCGCCGCTCGGCCCCTTGCCTGCACCACCAGCCGGGGAGGGCGGGGGAGTCACTCCGTTACTTTTGACTAAGACAGTATGACAGGAATTCCAAAGTCAGTAAAGAATGTGCAGCCGATGATAGCGCGCCTCCTGAAATATCTATAACTACCCTTCTGAGTGTCCCAGGAGCCTCTCAAGATGCTCTTTTCTACCTGTGACCACATGCTTAGCACCTTAACGCCAGTGGGGAACTCAGCTTAGTGAGGGCATTATATTATACCCGCGTCTCCGTTTTTGAAAATATGTCAGTGGAAGCTAACATAAACAAAGAAAAAAAAAACAAGCATAGAAGCAAACAATAAATTTCCAAAAACAACAAACCAATAAAAAAATACGCGGGAAAATTTGTAGGTACTGAACCTATGCAGGTAATAAAAACTTAATTCTTGAGAAAACACAATCGATACACAAATACTGGCCCGAGCATTGTGCATCACTAGGCATATGCTTCAGATTCAAAGTTACACCTGTGACCCGGTGATGACAACAGACTTTCCCAGGCAATCGAGCAGGAAGGACAGCGCCGACGACGTGTACACCATTGTGTCCGTGCCGTGGAGCACGACGAGGCCGTTGTAAGTTGCGTAATAGGCCTTCAGAAAACCAAGGACATGAATTACTAGGCGCACCGGTTAAAACAAAATATAAAGAACTGCTGACATTAAGAGGGTTAATGGCGTGCAAACAGTACTCCGAAAACATCCTCTTTCATATTTCGCAGCTTTATGGGTAGGCCGAGGGGAAGGCGCGAGAGCTCGGTACGCAATGCATACCGACTGATAGGAAAAAGCCCTTTCAATAAGGCAGTATTCACGCGTGCGGCGCAACTTCTCCTTAAAGGCCTACTTTACCCAAATTTTCAAGGCATCAAAAAAGCTACGTTTGTATAGTATACATGTAGAGCATGCTACCATAAAAATATAACCTTTCAGGCCCTAGAAGTTGCGGCGCAAGCGGGACGCAAAAATCAGCATTTTTAGAACCGAAACTGGAAAAACAGGCGCTATTACCACTCACCGGAAGTGACGCTTGTTTGAGACAGGAAAAGTGTGCGTCGTCTGCTGGGGCAGCTGTTGCAAAGCGCTGACTGCAAAGCGCTGACAGCGGTTTCGCGTGATACTTTTTGCTTTTATACGACTATAATATGTAAACGAACACGCGATGCCGCCTGTGAACACCTACATTCGGGTAAAATACCTGTGGTCTATGTACGACAGGTTTGAAAGCATTTCACAGTGGCCAAAGTGCTCGCACTACACGTGTCACGCAGCTATATTCGCCTTAAAGTATTTAATTGGAGCTTATGCGGAATTCGGATCACATTTAATGAATCAAGCATAATCCAGTATAACCCAAGAGCAAATAGCCGATTGCTTCAAGTCATTTCTACAGACAGACACGGGTATTGCATGGCAAATCCGAGCAGGGGTAAAAAACGCGAGGTGATTGAGTGACAGTACGGTGCATCCAGGCCGATTACATAAGAGGAATAGATGTCCTTTGTAAAGTGAACGAAGATAGCAGGAAAGTTTTACGTCTTTCAAAATCAGAATCTCCTCTTTGTTCCATGAGCATGAAATGACGCTGGTGCCGTTGATGGGAAGGTATCGTACTTCGGAGCATCATGCCGCTGTATAGAAATAACGTAGTTTAGTAGGTACGGTACACAAAAACGTGTCATATATGAAGCGCGTTTATTAACACACTTACCAGGACCACTTGAAGCCCGTGTACTCAACCGATGGGAATGTTTTCCTTAACAGTGTTACGACACAGCTGGGCCTAGCCGACCATACGCCCACCACGCAAACTGTCGGTACGCAGTGTACCTGTATCGACTGAGAAATAACGCATAGTCAAAATTACATTGTGTGCATTTGGAAATAATCACTGAAATAGCTAACGCATTCACTTCAACGACGTCGTGAAAGCGCGGGTGGTAATGTTGTAGTTTCTTGTACTCGACCTCGAGAATGAATGGCGTGAGGCAGTATGTCACGAATTCGGCGTTTTCTGTGACGCAAGTCTGGCCATTCATTATCTTTAACAGGACCTGCTGATCTTCGCGGCAACACACACATTCCGCGCAGGTTGGCATTACTATGCATCGGACGCAGCTGCACCTGCGATAAGAGCGTGCACGTGCATTTCCAACGAAGCAGTCCAACACACGCATGCGTGAATACGTACCACGCCGTGCTCATAATCCTGTCTAAATTAGGGGGGCTTGGAGCCGAAGGCGGGTGCTGTGAACTGCTGTTGCGCTCGGCGGAATCGCTTCTCGGCTCGAATTGATAGGGAACGACCCCATATCTGGTCTCTTCATCCGAAGCACTTCGCCAGATTCGCGATCGGAGCTAATATCCGACATGTTTGCTTGTACAATGAAGCATATGTCACGTATGTGGTAGGTTGTCATTGTTATGTACCCCAAAAGCAGAAAGGGAAAACATGCGTTTCAGTTTCGTTTTCGCTGATAAAACTAATTGCCTAGCTTTGTCATGGCAAAAGTAATATCTAGTGCCATGAATCTTCGCCAAACAAGTTAAGATTTTTTCTCATCATTCGCGGAACGAACCGCCCGACGAGGCACTAAACACGGCTGGCCGGTGGGCAGATGAACTGATCTAAATTCTTCCTTGTATAAGCTACTATGCTTTATTAAAAAAAATACCAGTGACCCTGAAACAGTGGCTATCCAAACAAAATGAACAATATGTAATATTGAAAAATAAAATCTGTCATAGGGTACAATAGCAGACGCGCCAATGTAGAGAAGTGCAACATCAGGTGCTAATGAGAAACTAGAGATGCCATTTTCCAGAACGTGGAAACAACTACAGATAACAGCCTTTATTAGAACAAACAATGGACACACAAGACGTATAAATCGGTAGAAGAAACAATTGAGTTTGTACAGCTAACAAAAGTGGTGTAGCAGTAAGACCAACATAATAAAATGTGAACAAAACTACAAGCTCAGATAGGTGCTGGAAATCGAGGGGTCGAGATGCACTGTGACAAACAATGGACACACAAGACGTATAAATCGGTAGAAGAAACAATTGAGTTTGTACAGCTAACAAAAGTAGTGTAGCAGTAAGACCAACATAATAAAATGTGAACAAAACTACAAGCTCAGATAGGTGCTGGAAATCGAGGGGTCGAGATGCACTGTGACACTAAAGTGACCAGGAATGTGTCAGTAAACAATTTTTTTTAAATTATTTTTTTCCATGTGTCACTTGATGATACATCACTAAATGTGTCATGGCCATTGTGGCCATTTCATGGACAGTGGCAGAAAAGCTATTCCTTGTAAAGAACTATACAAGTTTTAGCGAGGTTTCTGTCAAGCACCAAACGTCAGTCAGTGCTTTCACGCGCCGCGGCCACATATACAGCTACAGTGTCCTATCCATATCGCACTAAATCGTCTTTTTTGAAGTAAGTTCATACAACTTACCATCACATGTTGACACTGCAGGGTTACTGCAAACATCGAAACAGATATCTGGGTTCCTTTCAGGCGCTGCAATGATTGCCGAAGACGAGCCCACGCTCGCAGTAGCAGACGCCGCTAAGGCGTTATTCACGATCCACAAAAATTAATACAAAACGATAAAGGCTGCTGTGGTGCAACACTGTAATATCAACTGTAAAGAAGCATAATCACCTCCATACGACGGCGCTTCTCGAAGGCTGGCCGAAGGTTCTCGCTGCGTTTGCAGTGTGCGAAAACTGAAGGCAACGCATCGGGCTTCAAAAGTCGTTTCAGCTGATTGCACGGCAAACTTGCGGCGATGTCGGCGTCATGCACAAAGTCCTCTGCTTTGAAGTGCGCCGAACAAAGAACGCTTGTCTTTCTCGGCTCCCATCGGTCCAACACCACCTAGACTACACATTCTCAATATTTGCCACGCGGGAGGATGGACGCGTCCGCGGGCAAAGTTAAGTATGACTGTTTTGGAGTCGCTAAGTATGTAAGCCGCATCTGTTTGGGCGATTGCTAAGGCTATAGCCACTTCCTCTGCTTCTTCCGAGTTATAGGGAGGGTCTATGAAGTGAGTGAGTGGGGGGGGGGGGGGGGCGAAACAGACGAAGGCTGATTTCCGGAACCGAGTGCGTGTTGGAGCAACCAACACCGACGCATTTTGTTGGCATGGCGCCAAAAATTCAGATATTGACGCCACAGTAGCCAAGTCAGCATTCGCAGCGAGACTACCGAGACGCAGCAGCGCAAAAGCAAATAGCACGCGAAGATAGCAAAGCGGAAGGGCCGCTCGCGCACGGCTAGCGGCAGTTGTAGCGGAGCCGCGGAGCGGCGGAGCGTCTCAAATGTACGCAATTTCTGGTTTGATGCTTAGTTGCTTAGCACGCCGTTAGATGGCTGCGTCGTCTGCTACCAAACCTTTTAACCGCGTGTAACTATAGGACCAAACGCTTTACAGCCTTAAAAACGCAGATTAATAATGTTGGTTACATTGCCCATGCATTGGGAGCATAGTTAACCGGCGAGGATTTTCGGTCAAGGCCTAGCACACGTCAGAGGCCCCTCAACGAAGCAGCTTCCGGTTTCGCTTCGCCGGCCGCTTTCCCTGCTGGCCAGGGTGACGACTCAACCGGCAGGCAATGGGCAGGCATGAACACTCCCCGTTTCGGCGCCCGCCGTTGCTTGGGTGCAGCGCGCCTCTCGGCGAGCTATTCGAATTCGCAAGAGTTGCCATGCTCGGTGTTCTGGCCTGTGCGTATGAGAATAAAACAAACAAACAAAAACAATTCTTCGCAGGGAGAGAGCAGGTAACAATGCCTAGCCACGACCTTCGCACATGACCCTACCTGGTTTCCTTGCGGTTGACGTTCATTCCCCGTCCCCCTCATTTTTTGCGCGCTCTTTCACGGAACTTGATGTGTTCTTTACATTGTATCCCTGAGTGGAAAAGAAACCTTAGCTGTCAGAAAACACTTGCACTGCAAACTTCACCTTTCCTTTCGAGCTGCGGCAGGAAACAGTGACGCCTCTCTTGGCGACCGTCCGCTCTTACTGCTGTTCTTGTGAACTGAGAGTGTGGAAGCAGAGGACACGTTTGGTCATCTGGAGACCTTTTCCGCCCCCTCTACACATTCATCCGCGCCACAATCACCCGTGCGACTACATCTTTATGCGCGGTTCTTAGAGAAAAAAAAAAAGGAAAATTGGGGGAAACTCAAGCTCTGACTTTAAGGCTATCGTCACGTTGACGGTGACAGTGCCGTAGCAACAAATGAGTAGACGGGCGTAGCACTGAAATGAACTATTTACAAGGCTTACTTGCGCCAACAAAATAATTAATCAAGTCGGTCGCGACAACAGCAACTATCGGGCTCCACAGTCCGCGAACTATACGAATGCCCCTACGCACTGTAGCGCTCATTTTAAAATCAACGAAGAAATCTGGACACATTGACCAAAGGAAACTAGAACAATCTCGAACAATGTAGACGTAGTCGGTCTTGGCTGTAGCACTTGAATACAAATTTCTACGCATCTAGCTTGACAAAGCCGCCTCACGGCGGCGATAAATGTGAACCAACGAAGGACACAAACTCTTCACGGCATTTTAGATCGTTCGATGCGCTACGAGCAAAGTGAAAAGGCCGCATGCCAGAATCTTTTAGCAGCAACAATTAAAAATTACAACGCATGGTTCGCGGCAGTATAACGCCTCAGCGTTAATATGGCTCCTGTCGCTTCATTTGGGCATCCTCAATCCCGTATATGTACTTTGCTACTCACTCAATTACTACTCCCTTAATAGGGAACTAAAGCATCGCAGCATGGCGCTGCGGACGCCAGTGCACTGCGCCCTCTCTGAGTGGCTGCACATAACTGACTGAGCAGGTCGAGCAGCTCTCATTGTGACTGATGTGGTCTGCACCATCTGCACGCGAAAGAAATTTCCTTTGCATGCATGCGCGTGGTTTTTCGCTCGTCCTGTGACGATGTTGTGAAAGAAACTTCCTTATTGCGCTCTCGTGCTTTAGAGGGCTTTAGAGAACGGAGCTTGTACGCCCCCTTTTAGCCGTTTAAACTGCGCGGACACAGTGCAACTGCACATGTGCAAAGTTTATCGCGGCTAGTGACATGTGCTAGACGCGGCAGTGAGACTTGTAAGAGCGGCAAGATGGAAGAAGCAAGAGATTTCTGCTGTACCTAATGAGGCCCGGTCACGCTGTCCGTGAGTGCCGCGAGGCATCCCGATGTACATGGATGGCGGATCGGATAAAGACGGAAGCGGTGCCTCCAGAGCTGGCTTCTATGCGTGAGTTGTGCCCACGCAGGAAGCAGCCTTTTATTGTAATAGCAATACTACTCCAGGTTTCGCCTCGTCGAGTAGCACCGGCCGTAGCTACCGTAGAATAATAATAATAATAATAATAATAATAATAATAATAATAATAATAATAATAATAATAATAATAATAAGAAGAAGAAGAAGAAGAAGAAGAAGAAGAAGAAGAAGAAGAAGAAGAAGAAGAAGAAGAAGAAGAAGAAGAAGAAGAAGAAGAAGAAGATGAACAAAAAGAGGCCTCCGCCGTTGCTATAGCAATTCAACTAGGGTTAACCAGGGTTAAACCCCAACTAATTTTTTCTATAGCTCACAGCCCTTTTGTCGTTTTACATCGCGTTATCCGCACCCGCTATGTTTTGTACACTGTGCTAAAGCATTGACCCCCTATTTGGCTCCTTTTAGAATGAAAGCACTGTCCTGTCGTTAGCCTCAGCCGCATCATTAGGGTCGCAGCCGCTGTACTGTTGTACTGTTGCCAATCGAATTTAAGGCGAAAACCTTTCTAGGCTCGTGATGACTTTCATGTCCGTCCGATGGATGTGTCCTCCGGGTGTGTCCGCAGCATTATATTAAAGAAGAAATCTGTACCCGTCGGGAATCGGACCACTATCCTTCCGACTTCCAGCCGAGTGCGCTAACCACTACTCTACTCCAGGTTCGAGAGAAACCGATCGTAATTCTCTTTGTCTACCGTGGGGATTATACTGGCGACGACAATGGCGATGCAGTTCGTAATAATGATAGGGAGGGTAATGGCGACGATAACGACGACTGCAGTTAGTGATTGTAATACAATGATTTTAGTAGTAATGACAATGACGCTGCAATTAGATCAAGGTGATAGTATCAGCAGTGATCATAATAGTAAGGATGAAAATAACGACGGAGTTAGTGAAAATAGTCTCATCAAGTGGTTACTCCATTTCCACTCTGAAACAGACATAAGCGCGGTTTTGTAATTATTTTTGTTGACACAGAATAAATCCGAATTTTTACACGAACTGCGGAGTTGTGACTCGTCGGGCGAGACCATGGAATGCGGACCCGTGTTTTCTAGAATGCGGGCTCTTAAAGAAATCGATATTTATTTATTTATTTGTTTCAGAAATACTGCCAGCCTACATAGAAGGCCTTAAGCAGGAGTGGGATTACATGCATTGATAAAGAATAAAAAACGCAGCAGAAAAGAAAAACCAGCTTAACAAGAAGAAAACCTAAAAAATGAAAAAATCATCTCGGTGTCGACCTGCCACCAAAAAACGGATTAAAATACTCACACATCAATAGGCTGTTCGTAAAGTGAAATTGACCACCAGAAAAAAAAAAGTTAAAAGAAAAAAAAAAAGATACATTAAATGCAGACATATGAAACCACATGCGCAAGGAAATGGTGAGAGCAATACAGGAGCAAAATACCCGAACAGATAAACAACGGCAAATCACAGGTACGAGAAACGCCAACAGTAATAAAGAAGCACTACACGTGAACATATCAAGAACAATTTTTCAATTTTTATAACAGAGACTCGACGGTCGGGCATTCTGCAATATCAGCAGGAAGTGCGTTCCACTCGCTGACTGTTCTAGGGAAGAAAGAATTTTTAAACACGTTGGTTTTGCAGGTGTATTCTTTCAATAGTTTTAGAATGATTTGCACGCGTATTGCGCCGAATAACAGGTCGCGATCATCGCCTCACGATGAGCGCGCTCAGTGGCGGCACCAGGCGGAGCGAACAATGCCGTTGCGGCATTAATATCCGGTCAGCGTTCCTTTTACATCGTACGATTTAGGGGAAAGTAGAACGATACTGCAGACGCATTGTGACCCGTGCGTAGGTCGCAAATATCACTGTATGTTGCTAATTTATTTATCTACAGGTTTAGGCACCAAGGTTTTCCCCACTCTTCCCCACCCTTTCCCGTCATCACCCTCCCTCACTTTTTTACTTTTCTGCCTCTCTGCACTACCCCACTACTAAAGCTCGGACGCCGAATGTTTCTGCACAGGCATTCGAAGGTGTTGATTGATAGTGTAGCTAAAAGTGCTTTCGTTACCAGCGCAGCGCGTAACCCGAACGGTCCCATCCCCCGAAGCGGCGGCAGCGGGCGACGCGCTTGCCAACGGGAGAAGGCTTGCGCCGTTGAGTCCGTGCTGCCGATCTGTGTTACCTGAAAGAACTCTATCTGATCACTACTATGGTGTCAACAATACTATGCCCGATGCTCTGAACCAGTTGAGGAATACGCGCTTCATCTGAAAAAGAGGCCGCGTTATATATAGAATGCGTCTTGGCTTCCGTTGCGCGCATATATGCTTCCATTCAACTTCAAATTTAGTTGCTATCAAAACGCACCCACTAGAGTAGAAGTAACGAAATATCCGCAAGCGGGGCGTTACATACTCGATTAAATCGAAAAATGATCATTCAGTTCAGCTGAATTTTTATGTAACAGTTATTTCTGCGTTTCATCTACCTACCTGCAGCCTCCTTTACCGCTTCCCTTTCCACGTTTTGATGCATATGAAACGGTTCGCTTTGTAATTATTGTTTACTTGTTTTGATGCTGGCTTGTTTTTCATTTTAATGTATAACACAAGAGCAACGTGCACGGCGCCAGAGCAGGTAATACGTGCAACAGACAGCAATCGTTCTGGCTGCAGCATTTTTGTCTGGCAAATACATTATTCATTTCGCAATAAAACCGAAAACAAACTGCATGCATGAGAAACTGCGGTAGCCTTCACCGTTCCTGACGTAATTCCGTCATTTTTTTCTTCTTCAGCGGGTGACATGGCGGCTAGTGCGCAGTTTCTGTAGCGTTTACGCCAAGTGAATTTTCGGCAGTTCACTGTTAGAAGTGGCCGTCGAAGGTTCCACCGCGGGCTTTGCGTTCTTTTTCTCAGCAAGGCGATGCTCGACGTCCCTCGAAAGGTGAGATACCTTATGTATTGACACCAGTTGTGTGGCAAATTTTAGACCACGTGCTCTGCAGAAAGCATGCATGTCATTGTGCTGATTTTGAGGTTCAGGTAATTAGAAGCGTTACAGACTGCCGGGGCTCGCCGTTGAGGGCGGCTGCAACACGAACGTAGAGGGAGGGGGCCAGCACTCAAGAAAAAAACATGGACAAATGTTTTTATTTATGGCGTTATTGTTATGAATAAATAAATGTTACAGATTACTAGTGCGTACTGTTTAGGACCTGAGTGTTGTTCTACCAAATTTAAAATTTGCGAAGTTAGATGTAAAAGGGAATGCGTTTGGTAGACTTGGCAATGTAGTCTAATTAGGTGTGATAGACATTTCGTAAGGCTAACGTTTGAAAACAGTGGTTCATCTGGCTTCTGTGCATTTTTTAACGCGGTCCAGATTTGACCTATAGCTTATACAATATGCTACTTCCGTCAGAAAGCTGTTAGCATAGCAGCTGGCACCACGTGTGGAAACTAATTCATGGCTCCGTAAAAAAATCGTATCATGGTAATTCTTGGTTCTGGCCATTGATGTTGATTTGTTTGATTCGTGATAATGGTTGAATGAAATATAATTGCGTTTAATAGATTCTATGACGATTCGAATAAATACAAAAATTAGTAAGAGCGGGTTCAAATGTGTAAAATGTTTGAAATGAAAAGTCAGTGCTTGATGATGCTAATTAAGAAAGTATAGAGTGTGTATTTGAGAACTTAATTGTTTTAAATAATTGAAAAAGCAAACAATGCGAGTGTCGCTGCTCTGAATTGAAGGGCAATGTTTTCTAACTGGAAGTATTGGTGTATAAAAAGAGAAAACATAACAATCAAAATTAAGAAGTGAAAAATATTGGCATTGTGAGAAACTCTGTCATACCTTTAACGGTAGAGATAAGGTGTCCCCCTAATTCTTTTTCTTAGTTGCGCTTCACAATGACTACTAACACTTATTCTCTCCATAGGTAATCTCATGCTGCTTAGGCTTCAAAAATTTACCTTCCCTTCTCAAGTGTTTCGGGACTTTCGTTTTTGGCCCCATTGACGTCTGTGTTTATGATGGCATATTATATGGATGCCTGCAGCGCGAACAATCCCATGGGAACTTGCAGCATTGACCTTGTAGCAACTGGATAATATTCGGGAGCTTTATAGAATCAAGCGTGCTTGTTCTGGCTGCAGTTTGTTTATGTTGAAGTTTTCTTTTTCTTCATCTTGCATAAACCAGGGCAACACATATGAGAACTATGCCCTAAATAACCTTGTCATTTTTGCTAGTTGGCTATCAGCCTAGACTAATTGCAAACCACTTTGAGTAGTATGTTAAGCATTGCTGTTCTTCAAAATCCTGCATTAAATGAATGACATCAACTGGCCGCTCCCCTCCCCACCGCGCCCTCCAGGGAAAAAACCTTTCAACTTGTAGAGGGCTGCTGAGTTGCCTAATAAAAGTGCCGCCTGTCCTCGAGCATGGCCGATACCACCGCAGTTAAAGCTCTGAGTGAGTAGACACGGAAAGGCGGAAGAAAAAATTGCGTGCGATGTTCAGAAACAGCGTGAAATCCGGATGGCGTTATAAGGTACACGCATTACACGTTTAAATATTTGGCGGGGGCCCAGTGGATTCAGCCTAAGCACAGTAGTGATTTAAGTGGAGGGATATGAGACAGCCCTTTTTCTTGCAGTCGGTATAGTTCGGCTGACGGAAATTATGATGTTGACAATTACACACCTCCTTTTTGAGCACCACTGGCGTTAAGTGAAACGTCGAACATGATGATTTAATCGCTGCGGCGAACATAGAGAAATATTAGCTCGAAAAGAAGAGACACAGACGCTATTCATTAACAATCACAGGCGGCGACTGCGGCGCTCTCGAAGAGAAAATCACCTCATGCTGCTTCTCGCGTTTAGTCTGAAACTCAGGGTACGTGTTTTGCTGCACGCGTTCTGTGCTTGCCTCATCTATGCCGTGACTCGTAAAACTGCTTGGTGAGCCAAGGCTGCCTTGTGAAATCTGCGGGACTTTTGTAACGTTTGTGGATTTGGGTTTTCAATAATTTGGTAGATAAGGCTATATGGCCTGTGCAGGTGAAATTTACAGCAAGCGGACATCACACGCGGATAGAATTTCAGGGTTGAATCATTCGCTAAAATTAACTAATTGATCTCATTTTTGAGCGTGTTGTAGGCAATATACTACCACGTAATTGAACCTCATCAGCGTGAACATTGAGCACAGTTTGATAATTTTATTATTCGGCAATGTGAGCCTTCGACATGTCGAACGTCAAACATACGCATTCGAAACTCTGATGAAAATTATTTTCTTCTCGCATTGAAGCGTGAAAATGGCGTCGCTTGCATTTTATACTTCTTGAATAGATACGAGATGTATTTATTTCTTTCAGTAGGAGAAGTTTTTCTATTTTCTTTCATTTAATACCACTTTTTCATTTTATTTTTTTTCCATATTTGTTTATCTCCTGAGGCAATAACAACGTTACTAAAAAAAGAAAAGTTACCATTTGTTCGGCGTTGATAACGCGCAGGAACACCATTTTAGAAATTTTAGGTGTCCGAAAGCCATGTCAAAGAGTCTTGAAATGCGTTCTGGAGGTTCGATTTTTATGATCGTCCGCACTTTCGATAAAAAATATTGAAAACTGTTCTCATCTTCGATGTTGACAAGTTTCAATATCAAAATAAATATTGCATCACCTCTTAAGATTTAATGCAAAGAGTTGATCAGTGATATTAGGTATGAATTACCGCCTAATCATTATTCGGTATATCGAAAATATACCCACCCATCATGGCATCCAAGTGGTTAGAGCTCTCGGCAGCTTAACCCAAAGACGTGGATTCAATCTGGGCCTCATTGGCCGCTTTTGGATGAAGGAGGCCGTATACTGTGCGTCGTCACTGAACGTTGAGTAACCCCAGGTGGTCTAAGTTTCTGGAGCCTCCACTACTACGGCGTCAGTCATATCCCCATTCGCTTTGAGGCGTCGAACCTTATACAGAAAAGCTAACATATTGTCGTCCTCGATCCATTTGCTACCTGCATAGGCTACACCCAGAATTTCTATCTGGTTTTAAAAGGACATTTGTAAACGTTGAAAATTTTCATCCGGCATACTCCTCGAGAGGTGCCGGAGGCTTCAGAATTTAGCATTATATCAATATTTCATTGAAATACCAATATAAGGATGTAAATTTCGGATTTTGCAACACTTTTAGGGATCACGATCCTGGGGACAGGCATATATATTTCTGAGTTGCTTAATGCTATTAAAAACGAATGGGTAATGGGGAGTATATCTGGGGGTATATATCAGCCCTGATAACGCAACCCGAAGGCCAAGACCACCACCCTCGGCCACATTTCGGCCATAATGCCAATGATCGACATGCATAGATGACCGCACTTCGACGACATCTTATTGAGGTATACTGTAGGGAGTAGCTTCCTGTATGTGTGGGGAGTAGCTTCCTGAGTGCAGTATGTTCTTGTGTGCTGAACATAGTTGGCGTTCGACGCAAATATACGATCTTCGCCACTTTCCCGCTACAACCTCCTCCCCGCGCAGTGCCCTGTGGCGGCCCGAATACCACAAGTAAAACTGTGTAAAATGTAATTTTCCGATGTACATGAAGGGATGGTCTCCGAGTAAACACTGCCACGCTGCTTACGTCAGAGGGGAGATCACTTTGTTTCTTTTTACAACTGCAGCCTTGACTCTGCGAGTTACTGCGTCGCCACTGAATCACCGCTGTTTCGCATAGGTAATCTGTTTTTACGAATATTCCCAGAAGTAGCGAATAATAATGCATTCAATTCGCTTTTTTGTTATTCAAGTCCTGTTCGAGTCTGTTTATAGCAAAACTATACGTGGTCGATTTGTGGGCCTTCATTATCATGGTTTGTTCTTCAGAAGCATGATAGGTCCTGTGAGAGAAAGGTGAAATATATGAGGAGGCTGTTAAGGAGTCCAGGCACTTTCATTTACGAGATACAAATAACGCGAATAGATGTGGCAAGAAAACAAGTTTCAGAATCACCTTTCTAATGTACCGCATTTCTGGACGGTCTGATAAGACTTCATCATATTTCACTGCTTTGAGAATAGCCACAACAGCCTACCTTTTGGTAAACTCGGAACGTTGTGGTTGTTCGTAAAATGTTACCAGTTCCTTGTTACTGCGCTGATAGTAGAGGGCACGACTCAATACCTATTCCATGGGAATTGGTGTAGTCGCTCCTTCTACAGAAAAAAGGAAACATTTTTACCATTTTAAAGAATCCGAAGAGAGAAGCTTTTTACAGACTGAGATTCTAATCGACTAACCTGGGAGGCACTTGCGAAAATTTCAAATGTGACAAGATTAGGCACGAAGAACTTTTCAGTCAAATATAGGTAAATGAAATACGCTGGCGTTCCTGAGTTTTTGTATCGTGTTTGAGTCTAGTCGGCTAATGCATAGGCCTATGCTATACTGCCGTCAGTGTACTCAATGAGAGAGAGAGAAAAAAGAATGTTGTTCAAGTCGTCTGCCCTTACGGAGTGTTTGAAGTGCGGACTCTGAAGGGAGCATTTAGGCTAACTACAGAAATGCTCTTCGTTACTCATCGCCCCGCATTATTTACAGCGAGCGCACTTCTATAGCCTAGCATAATAGACTCCGTCCTCCTAACCCGACGTTGTTATGGCAAGAACCAAGCTTAGCTGTAGACAGCCATGCCTCCAGCAGGTTGGCATGGGACGTGACAAGTTCGTGCGCTGTCTGGTCGTCGGGTTGCATCACTTCCAGAGAACGCATGGCATGGCCGAGCTGGCATGTGCTATCAACTCGGTCTTCGATTTTAATATACGAGAGTGAGATAGGAATTCAGCTTTTCAATTCACTTCAATCACGAGTTAGATACACAGCCGCTAAGCCACGCAGACACTTTAATACAGCCTGAGTGAAGTGGGACCTATGTGTCATTCATAAAATACGGTATCGCGCGGCTGTTTACTAATGTGTATGTGTAGATCACGGTGCTGAAGATTAAAAGGCGCTCAAACGAAAAGATTAGTGATCAAGCGAAGTAAGAAATTGCATGTACTTGAACGGGTATCAGCAACGGGAACGGAAAGCGGGAGCCACTAATGCTGTTGCGTATTTCACGCTCTTAAAGGCAGAGCTAAAGTGTCCATCAAAGCTGAGCGCCAGTGCACTTCTGACATAGCACAATGAATTTCGCCAAGTTCTCGCAATTGATGAACATAATCGAGTGGTGCTGTGACAACAATCAATACTATACCCCCGCTATAAGAGCTTTATACTATCATTTCTTATGTGTGACAATGACTGTCATTTATAAAGCTCCCAGTCAAAGTAAATTTGGCCTGATTGACAATAATTAATTGAGTAAGAATAACAGATTGAAAATGTAGTGTCAGAATGTACCTGAACGCACAATCGCGTAATTCATCGTCATCATCATCATTATCATCATCAGCCTGACTATACCCACTGCCGGGCGAAGACCTCTCCCCTTTTCTTCCAATTAACCTGCTCATGTGCTAGCTGCATCCACTTGACACCTGCGAACTTCTTAACCTCATCCACCCACCTAATTTTATGTCGCCCCCTGCTACGCTTACCTTCACTTGGAATCCAATTGGTCACTCTTAAAGACCATTGTTTATACTCTATTCGAACTACATGTCCTGCCCATGCCCATTTCTTATTCTCAATTTAGACTAGAATATCCATAACTTCAGTTATTTCTCTGACCCACTCTGCACGCTTCCTATCTCTTAGCGTTGCCCCTACCATTATCCGTTCCATGGCACTCTGCGTTGTCCTCAAGGTAAGTAGAACCCTCTTCGTTAACCTTCATGTTTCAGCCCCATAGGTCAGTACCGGTAAGATGCAACTGGTATACACTTTCCTCTTGAGTAATACCGGTAAGCTGCTAGTCATAATCTGCGAGTGCTTGCCAAATGCGCTCCATCCCAATCTTATTCTCCTAGTTATTTCTCTTTCGTGGTCCGAATCTGCGGCCACTTCCTGTCTTAAGTAGGAATATTCGTCTACCCCTTCCAACGCTTCGCTGCCTATTTTAAACTGTTATTCAATTTTACCAGCATTACTTTAGTCTTCTGCATATTAATCTTTAGGCCTACCGTTCTGCTTCTCCTGTCTAGATCAGTTATCATTAGTTGCAGTTGCAACCCTGAGTTCTTAAATAGGCAATGTCATCAGTGAATCGCAGATTACTGAGATATTCTTCATCGACCCTGATGCCTAACTGCTCCCATTCCACGCCTTTGAATTGACTCTCTAAGCAAGCTGTAAATAGCCCTGGGGAGATCGTGTCTCCTTGCCTATCACCTTTCTTAATTGGAATTTTGTTACTTTCTTTATGCAGAACTATGGTTGCTATGCAGCCACTGTAGATATCTTCCAGTACTTTCACATATGGCTCACCTACACCCTGAGCTCACAATGCCTTCCTGACCGCTGAGGTTTCAATCGAATCAAACGCTTTCTTGTAGTCAATGAATGCTATGTATAGGGCCTGGCTATATCCCGAGCACTTTTCTATTACCTTGTTTACAGCGTGGATATTATCGATGGTAGAGTACCCTTTCCGAAATCCTGCTTGATCGTTTGGTTGATTAAAGTCTAAGGTTGCCGATTCTAGTAGCGATTACCTCAGTAAACACATTATCCCTAACAGACAGAAAGCTGATTGGTCTGTAATTTTTCAAGCGTTCTTCCATGATTATGGTACTTTCGATGTCATCAGGCATTGCGTATAGAGGGTGGCCAGTTTTTCTAGCCCGATCTCCCCGTCCTTCAACAAATCTATAATTACATGATCCTCTTCAGCTGCTTTCCCCCTTTTCAGAGCTTCTAGGTCTTTCTTAACCTCGCCCTTCGTTTGGTGGAACGTCTTACTGCTCTTCATCACAGCTAATTTCATACTTGCATTAGCGAGGCGCGTCTCAAAACGCAATTATCCGTCATGTTGTTGGCATGCCTCCCAAGATATCGACCACCGTTTCCCTCTCGTAACTACATCTGTGCTGCGAATCACGCTGCAAAAAGCTATCCGATATGCTCATCACGTATACGTTCGCCGACGGCACGACGCTGACGGCAAACTCCTGCGCCAGTAGCGCTTTTCTGATTTTGTTTCGTACAGCGCTAGCCACAAGGCACTGTATCTTGTCACTCGCAAACCGCACAGGGTTAAAATAAAGAAATACATGCGCATGAAGAGGTCCGTGAAGTTTGTGCGCGTTCAGGTAATTACAGTGTGTACTGAAATAAAAACATCAGCAGAAGAGCATAATACAAAATAACTCGATATGCATTCGACGTTTTCTTTTTTTCCTACCCGCGGACTTGCGCAGTTGCTTAAGTTTGAGTTCACGTTTTCGTTCAGACACGGCAGCTGCGCGGGAAGACATCTTCGTCTCTGCCTTGCAGGTTCGTCATGCTTTCGCCTTTGAAATACGTTCTTTATTTCTGCACAGAAGGTGCGATGAAGATAGTGACGCAGATTTTGTAGGTGGTTGGCGCGATCGTTATGGATTGTGATATTGATGTGTGCTTAAGAGTTCGCTGCTTTGACAATTATAATGCCTGTCCTATTATACTAGAGCCAGCCCGCAGAGCATGCAACCTCAATCTTTTCTTGAAAAGGGGGAAAAGCACGCATTGGCGTTAGGTCGTCTTAGACATGACCGAAAAATGCGTATTTCTGTCATCAAATGTTTGCCAGACCTTGAGGCGATTGTCTAGAGTGGCAAGAGCCGGGTTGGCGTCTTGCGTTGCCCAAGGTGCGCCGCGGAAACGATACTGAAAAATGCCCGCTAGGTGCCTACGGGTTAGTAAAAATTCCCGCTTGTGCATCCGAATCCATACTGTCGTGTGGACCCCAACTTTCAGTTGTATTACGGCACGGATTACAACAAATGTAAGGCGCTGAAAATGCTTTAAGCGTTCTCAGATGTAAAAAACGATATAAATAACCCAATGTCAGGCATTATGCGACGTGCAGCAATGAGAGGCGAAGTCTCAGTGTGCTGCCAACCGACAGGTGTGTGTTGCGAAGTGGAGCTCTATGAAAGCTTTATATGCGACTAGGCTGAGGCGCGCAACACACGAGGCGGCATCAAGCATATAGGAAGCGTAATTGACAACTATGCGGTGTAGTCCTACCGATAGGCATCTTGCATGGGGCGTGTTCCCTGCATGCATGCCTCTGAACTTTTAAGTTGCTGCTACGCTGGGTTTTCTTTCCGCGCCCCGTTGAGCTGATCAGTCATGCTAGTAATTTTGGAAAATATAGAGTCCACAAACTGCAAAAATCACACAGTAGTAGTTGAGACTCTAGCAACTACAACAAGGTTGGAATTACGTTGGAATATATATATAAATAAATATATATATATATATATATATATATATATATATATATATATATATATATATATATATATATATATATATATATATATATATATAGACATGGATTGCTTGTTACTAATGGGCCAGAGTTAAATTCAAACAGGGTGTCACACAACTTTCCCGATTATCTATTTTATTCCTGTTTTATTTTATTTTATTATATATATATTATATATATATATATATATATATATATATATATATATATATATATATATATATATATATATATATATATTATTATTATATATATATATATATTATATATATATATTGTATTATATATATATTATATATATTATATTTATTATATATATTATATATATATATTATATTATATTATTTTATTATTCTATTTTATTATATATATAGAACGCAGTGACAGCTCCAAAGCACGATGCATTTCATGACTGAATCGCCTTTGGCAGCTGCTTAGTAGTTAGAATTATGCACCAACTGCCGTCTATTGCTGTTTCCTTTTGAAAGTGAATTGCTCCTTTGAATGCTCGAGACGGAAAAAGTTTTCAGTGAACTCAATAGTTTGTTGTCCCCACCTATAGTTGCTTGACGCGCAAATTTTTCTCGCGCATACCGAAAATACTTGCATATAAGAGACAGTTTCCCTCGTAATCACGGATAAACACTCGTACGTAGCTGTCTGTATTCTACATATTTCGGCTACGGGATGACAGAGTAGCCAGCATAGCGCGAACGGCGTTCCTCTCGAATCAGCGCACCAATATTTCCCGTGCTAATCACAATGTAGTCGGTTTTCGTGCGGGCATGAAATACAACAATATAGTTGAACAATGGAATGATTAACTTGTTCGTGGCACCCCACGAGTAAAAGCGGCAGTAGCGAAGGTGACGATATTTCGTGTCGGAGAGGTACACGACAAGATCAAGATCGCATGCTTTAAACATTGTGTCAGAAAGCACGCGCAGCGCTTCGTTTTTCGAAGTTAAGCTGCTTCCGGCTCTCAATAATGTCTGTAATTCACGACGAGTCTTTTAGCGCTCAGGAAGACGCAGAAAAAAGTGCGAGTCGGCGTAGAAAGCCTGCAAGACAAGCCCTGCAGCTTAGGCAGATCAGCAGTTGCTCTACCTGGTCAGCTTTATGGGCCGCCACGTGGCGGAGCTAGCGCGTTCGAAACTGCAGCGTAGGACTCTTATATAACTCAGCTTGCCATTTGCTTAAACAACAACAAAATAGGCAGGGTCTTTGTGCGGAGCTCCAGACGTGGTTTCTCTCGTATACGTGGAAGTCCGCTTCAACCCGCATTTTAGTGAACAAAGGCGATTCCTCATTTCGCTCGCTAAACATCCTACTCCGAATATTGGCATTCGACGTTCTGAAGTCCATCCCAATTATCCCCTGAAAATACAATATTTTCGCGTTTCTAAGAACTGCCCTCCCCTTCTCATTTTCACTCACAAAAATACCTCATTTACTATTTTTTATCTAACTATCCCTTGCCTTGCCCATAAGAATGACTATACAGAATTGCTAGGAATATTTTAAATATCTGTCGCTGCAACTGCGTTTAAGCGAACGTGGTATGCAAATGCCCTGTACTGCGGCAAAAGGTGCCTTTTTTTCTGCATTTTCTGCATTAGCATTGACGATTACATATCTTTAATGTAAACGGAAATTTCAGTGTGCCGCCTTCTGATTAAGAATTCTTGACAATGAGTGCGCAGTCATCTTTTTGTAAGTCGCGTTCTTATCATAAATGTATAACTTCAAAAAATCGCGTATCATGAATGTGTAACTTCAAAAATGTGCAGAGAAGAATGCGAATATCCTTCGTGCGATTACAGTACTGCTTACTCTCACGAGTTTTCATCTCCTTTTGTGATGCACAGTTCTCAGAGCGTAAATTTGAATCCATGTGTGCCTTACGGCAAGAAGATCTCTATTAGACGTGTTTAATAAAAATATCGGCAAGGACTTGCGAAATTCTTAGAGCGTATTGCTTGCTTTTACGATATATTAATATGACACCCTTTCAAAACTCTTCTACGAGTTTGACATATTGATAATATGACACCCGTTCACAACTCTTGTACCAGTTCTGGGGTTCTGGCCCTACAGTCAACGCAACGTGCATAACTGGTAATAAATAAATAAATAAATAAATATATATATATATATATATATATATATATATATATATATATATATATATATATATATATATATATATATATATATATATATATATCTGCTAGGCTCTCGATTGAGAGCGGCAGTATTGTTAAATAAAAAATATATATCCCCGCCGGGGTGGCGCAGTGGTTACGGCGCTCGACTACTGTTCCCAAGGACGCGGGATCGAATCCCGGCCTCGGCGGCAGCTTTTCGACGGAGGCGAAAAGCAAGGCGCCCGTGTGCTGTGCGATGTCAGTGCACGTTAAAGAACCCCAGGTGGTCGAAATTTCCGGAGTCCTTCACTACGGCGTCTCTCAAAGCCTGAGTTGCTTTGGGACGTTAAACCCCACAAAGCAACCAACCAACCATATATATATATATATATATATATATATATATATATATAAGTGACAGACTTTAATGCTTTGATTTATTTATTCCTTATTATTTATTAATTACCTCCGTCATCATTACTTGTATTACAAGTGGAGGAATGAATTCACTGAGTTTTGAGGGTGCATATGAAAATTAACCAAAGAAGGTGCAGTTTGGGTGACACTTTATCGGAGGGTATGACGCGATACCGTTAGTCTCCATTCTGCGGGTTCACTTGTGGATCCTATTTCGCATACATTAAGTTTGGCACTCGCTTAACCATAAACCTCTTCATTTGTGCACCTATTATCTCGCACGTACTAATACGCAGTCGTAAGCTATATAAATATGTAAAGGACCACACGGCATGGATGCCTATACTCGAGCCAAGCTGCACGAACGTTCCGGGGTGAATAGGAGGGGTGTGCCTTATCCTCAGCCCCGAGTTATCCATGTTTTGATTACCATCGCACCTCTCATCTCAAAGAAGACCGAGTTGGCAGCTCCTGCCTCTTTATGTGGTCTCATGACGTCGCAAAACCTGCCGAGCAATCAGTACCTGGCTATATCGCCTGCCAACTGTCACCTTTACGCACGGGATTTTTCTCTCATAATCACGACAAACTCGGGCTTTGTGCAGAACTGGGCATGAAAAACGCCATCGGTACACGTGTTGCTAAAATAAGTACTCTAAAAAAGGAAAAATGCGCGGCTTGACATAATTCAAACAAAGCCGTGCAATATAGCATGACACTGCTGGATTGATACAAGGGGAATTTGAAAACAGCCCCTTTAAAATGCAAGACCCCTGACTTTTAAACCGTGGCTCGTTCTCTATAATACGTGTGTGGATAGCCCCGTTTACTCGTCGCGACTTATATACCTGTTTTTCAATGAGAAATATCGTGGAAGCACTTGAGGCAAATGCGTATTTGATGATCCTCCAGTAGAGTCAACCAAGTACTGGTTTACTACTGGGCATGCGATATACGCACGTTTCTGTGGTAATTACTGAACGAGCTGGCTTGCGTTACAGTTTTTCCGGAATACTTATGTTTTTTTTTTGAGTACCGATGCCGAGAGGCTCGTTTACTTATTGCACATATGTCAACTGTAATTTCATTTCCAGGTAAATTCGGAAACAGAGAATTAATGGTTATTTATTTTAAAATTTTAAGTACCTTGAGCAAGAAAATTTGGCCATCACTCTCAATCAAACTCAGTTGCTTCAAGTTCGTATACTAATTGGTAGAATCCGCCCTGTCCTTTACAAAACTGTAGCTTCCAAGTGCTATACACTCCATCATTTCATCGTGCTGAAATTGTTTAGTTACTTAGTCACAGAAGCAACCGTTAGTGTAAGGTTTTAGTCCAACGAAGCACAATTTCATGATGTTTAACCGGGTCTTCAAATAGTGTGTTCCTCAACGTTTGACCTTTGAGTGCCTGCTCATTTGGAAGGCGCTGCCAACCCGGCGTTCGCAATGAGTTAGGGGTGAGATCGGAATGAAGTGTGTTGTCGGGTTATTTGGTTCTGCATATTTAAGAAGAAAGTAGCGCGTGTGGTGTCATGTGTGTTTGCTTTCGTCCTCGTCTAAGGGTTAGCGCTAATTTCTTCTTAAATATCGGAATGAAGCTTTACAGCCTTACACAGCTGCACATGCTGCCCCTTGGTTAGGAAGGCGTGTTTGTATGGCTCGGGTATATACCCCTATGTCGCTCCTAGTATCTTGTGGAGCATACATCATGGTTAGCAGGCCTCTGGTCGGTTGTTTCTCGGATGTCACGAAACCACATGTAATGGCCGTATTGGCAGATGAGGTCAGCTAGGGCATTACGTTTGGGATGGGAGGGATACGCAAGCACATTTGTGCGACTTGGTCCTAGCGGGGAATACTCACAAGAAACATTGCGCACAAGGGAAGCAAATGGAAGACTGATACCGCACAGCACAATATATTCTCACTGCCTTTCTAACCATCCAATTGTAAATTATTTTCTGATTTTTTGCGCAATCCATATTTTTAACTAGGATTTCTATTTTACTTTTCCTAAAATCAAAGTCAAAGGAATCAAATAAAGCATTTGGGCGACGCTTATGCACCGCCGTTAAGGGTATGACGCTACAGCGTTGATGACTCCAGCCCTCGCGGATCCAGGTCGCTGGCGTACGGGCTCTTTGCGATGCTTTAATTATGAATACCTCCCTCGATTTTAATGCGATAAAGGCCCCGTTCACCGAAAATTCGCCGTTCGGTGGCTTTGTGAGCAAAAAAGCACGCGCATGGCAAACGGTAGCAGCTAACATGGCCGAGCACTAACTTGACGTAGGAGCTGCCAACTCGGGCGTCTACTTTCGTATGGCAGCACAATGAGCCTGCAAGGATCGTTGCATTCACATTAACCCTAGGCCACGCAGACCCGTTCATACGGCTTGGTTAGAGTGGGATTTTATACGTGTGCTGTAGCCTACGCTCTCGCGTCAGAAAGGCAGACCTTAAGCGTACCCCATAATAGTAAAAATGAGAGCGCATATCATGTTCCGCAGTGTACATGCGGTTCATCAGTACGGGATGCGCCCGCGATCTCGCTTGCGCTCGATTCAGGATCGTCTGTTGATGCCTAATGAGTTTAGGGTGCGGTTATGGCAGTCTGCACCTTTCCTCTCGGTACATCCGGGTAAACTCCCGAAAGCTGATGACCGGGTGCGGTAGCTCTTCCGGCTCGTGCTCAACCCGGATGGACATTTCTCGGGTATGGTAGTCGGCAATGGTGTCCCTGCTACTTGCAAGGGAGGCAGGACCCACACGAGCTCAATGGCTCTTCTAGGAGGTTTTTACTTGAATAGAATGGCTCTGGCCGCGTAGGAAATTACCCCCCTACGGAAGCTTCCGTAAGCTGTCGGTGACCATAGCGTCCGCGCTCGGCTGTGTGAGTGTGAGGGCCACGGCTGCTTCTTCGGCAACTACGTGGTCTGTTGTCTTCATGAACGCACTGACGATCAGCCTGAATTTTGACGTAACCACCACCACTGCACGGTCACTGTGTTTTCGGAGCAAGGCGTCCGCGTAGAGGACCCTGGAGTTCTCTTCCAGCTTCCGGGATATGTTTTAGGCCCGCGCGGTGCGCCTCTCGTCGTTCTTGCCCGGCGTCATATTCCAGGGAAGGGGTCTAGTCTGAATGGTCATCTTCCAGTCTTCCGAAAGGGCCGCCTTGATGGGTACTGGCTCGATCTGCCATCCCATTTTGCGTAGGATGGCTCGTCCGTGTTCCGTGTGGTCTAGCCGGATTCTCTGATTAGAGGAGTGGGCTTCAGTCAGTTTCTCCAACCTGTTGTGGGCGCCCATGTTTAGCAGTCTTTGCGTGGACGAGTATATGGGCATGACCAGTGCTTGCTTCGTTGCCTTACGAAGCATCGTGTTTAGGGTGTCCCTATTAGCCTTCGTCAGCCGGAGATACGGGGCAGAATAGGTAACCCGCTATTCACGACGGACGTGCGTACCATGCGCATGGCATCGTCCTCTTTAAGACCTCGGTTTCTGTTAGATACTCTCCGAATATCACAAAGTATCTGTTCGGTTGTACTCTTGATCTTTGTGACGGTGGCATGGGCCTTCCCGTCGTTCTGAAGTAGTAGACCGAAAATCCTAATCTGCTTGATGGTTGTTCAGTCGATGGTGACGATCATGTTCGGCGCCAGCTCTTTCTTGGATTTTCCCGGTTGGATCATAAGCAGCTCTGATTTCTGGGGAGCGGAGCTCAGTCCGCACGACTTTGCGTACTCGTGCACGGTTGTTGCCGCCCTTTGCAAGGCTTCGTCCATCCAGGCATCACACCCGGCTTGAGCCGTCTACACCGTAATATCGTCGCTGTAGAACACGTGGTCCATGCCTTCGATTTGCGTGAGTAGATCGGGCAGGGGCAGGATTGCCAGATTGAAGAGCAGGGGCGACAAGACCGATCCCTGTGGAGTTTCTTTATCCCCGAGCTCGACAGGGTTCGACTTCTCTCTTACCCTGATGGTCGCTGGTCGGTTTGATCGAAAATTGTTCATGCAGCTGAATGTCCTTCGGCCACACCTGGCCATATTCAGATTCTGCAACACGCACGCCTGGGACACGCTATAAAACGTTCCCTTCAGGTCGAAGGCGAGTATCCCGCGCGGCGCGTGCCTTGTAGCTGGCTTGACAACCATTTCGTGAAGTTGGATCATTCCGTCCTGGGTGCTGAGATGCTGCCTGAGGCCGTACATCGTCCCCGGCATCTGATCCGTTTTATCGAGGTGCTTCTGCAGCCGGCAAAGGATCATGCGCTCCATCACCTTTCTCACGCAAGAGGTGAGGGAGATGGGCGCATGCTGTCTATCGTGAGGGTCTTGCCGGGCTTTTGGAATGAAACAGACCTCGGCGTCCTTCCATCCCTTCAGCAGCTGAGCTCTCCCAGGCTTCGTTCATGTCGCGGGCCGCTTTACTTCTCATGTTATCGAGTTGTTTGTAAGTTATGGCGTTCTTGTACTTCTCTTGTTACTTTCATTTATCGCTGTCCACAGTTCTATCATGGTAAACAGCCGGACCAATTCTTCGTTGTCCGGTCCTTCGTACCTCTCGGGCACCGAGTACTGGCCCTTCTCTGTGTTTAGGTACCTCGCCCTCAGGTCTTCCAGGAGCTTGCGGCCGTCTCCCTAGTACGTGTTTAATACCTTGGAGAGGTTGCGATTGGTACCAGTTTTGCTGCTCGCAGGTTGATCAGATGCCTCAAGAGACACCACGTTTTCCGCGTCGAGAACTTGCCCTGCAGGTCGTCGCAGGCCTTCAGCCAATATCCCTACATAGTTTGGCCGCGTGCTAGGACGCTAGACTGCTATGCGCCTTTCGAGCTTTCTAATGTGTCTCTGACGTTTCCACCGCCGCTTTAATGGGTACCGGGCCGTCCGCATGTGGGTCAGTCTGGCGTCCGCGTACGGTGTCTGCGACGTCGCTGCGATTTTTTGGCTAAATTTTTGGAGGGCCTTCTGGTCCTTGGCCCATTAGCTGTAGACCTGTTGTGTTTCAGCTTGTCCCGAGTCTTTCTGGGATGCCTTTTCTTGTTCTTGGGTGAACTTTCTCATCTTGTCCCAATCTGTGATCCGCGCCGTCCCTAGCACAGCAAGATATCAGGTGCCTCGGATCGTGATGCCAATCACGCTGTGGTCCGACCCCCAGGTCCACTTCTTCGCTTCTCGAGGAGATGTCTAGCGTGCCCGATAACTACGAGTGGTCTGACATGGTGTCCCTCGGGGCATTGTTGCCTCTCTCGGTGGTTACGTCCCGCTCGTTCAGGAGGGTCATCTCGTAATCCTGCGTTGTTTTGGCCAATGCTTTTTCTCTCTTGGACTGGAACTTATAGCCCCACGTTGCGTGAGGGGCGTTAAAGTCGCCGAGGATCAGAAGCGGCCTGGTCCCCGCCAACCATTTCGCCTGGCTCACGATATGGTCAAATTCGTGCTGCCGTTGTGACGTCCTGCAGTACGCACTCATTGCCCGAGTTCAAAAGTATAAAAGAAGCCACAAACCAAGACACAAGTATCGCTGTGCTTCCTACTTAAAAGAACAACCTCCGAAAATATAGGTATGCTTTTTTAAGCACATTTCGAACAGCTTTTCGCGCCCGCACCACTACATTTTCTTCATCATTCTTTCCCCGGACTGCCAACGACTGGAACGGCCTTCCCCGAGAACTTGCTGCTATCACATGTCCACCTTTATTTCTTGAACGAATCACACGTGTACTTGCGCAGTGAAAATCTTGTATTTGTATAACTTACTTACACATGTATGTTACCTATTCTGTTCTTCATTTCTGTGCTCCCCACCCTTTATGTAATACCCTCTAATGAGGGTCTTTAAGGTATTAAAGTGAAGTGAAGTGAAGCTACTTCCGCCTGGTTTTCCTGATATAACTTCCAAACGCTTTCGCAATAAATCACCAATAATTAGGGGTGGGGGGACGCAAGAGTAGATGCGAAGCGCCTTTAACACCATCCTTTTATTGTATGAATGCTTTTACACGTTTTATAATTATAATTGGTTCACAGGAAGGAAAGGTGCAGTATTTCACACTTTTTCTGTGAACACCCCACCCCCGCCCTAAGGGAGGAGAGGAAGGTGGGAGTGAAAAAGGAAAGAAAAACGTGCCGCAATGCAGGGGCTTCGGAGTAATTTCGAACGCCTGGGATCTTTAACGTGCACCGATATCGAACATCACACGGACTCCTCTCCGTTTCACCTCCATCGAAACGCAGGTGCTGGCGGTCGGGTTGGATTCTGGGTACTTCGACACAGTATTTGGAAACCTTAACCACCGCGGCGGGGCCTATACTTCTTGTATAAGTTGGGTTTTGGAGAAATGAAAGCCCAGTCTCACTTCTCAGTGGACACCTACACTTGTCAGAGGGGCTAATGGCGTCAGTTGGAATCCCTTTCCCAATGTATCCATAAAACTTTAGAAAATCGATGCTAAAAGGGAAGCGAAATGGTGTGAAACCCCCCTGAACACTACACAAAGTATGGTTACATCATACTTTTGATATGAAATGACGTGCGAATCTCCTTCGACATCGTTTTCTCAATTTAAATGACTGTGACGGTGATGATGATGGCTTTTTGGCCGAACGACCTGTATATGCTTTGTGTAAAGACGTCTTCTTCGTTAGTGCCATTTCCGGCATCTAGCAGTGCGGGGCGTTCAGTGGCAATGCTCAGCACTTCTTCACACGGTTAGCAAGAAGCCGCTTTCTTTCAAGCGACTAAATCTAGTTAAGGGCCGAAGAAAAGTACTGGAGTGTAGTTACAGTGAGAGCTATTAGCAAAAAATGACCGACGGCATCCTGTGACTTTGGAAACATACCGATGATGTGACGATCAACGAGAGGCACCGACATTTGGATTGGTAAAACGTTTATTCGGGGCCTGCAGTAGAACGCGCGCTCGCGCGCGCGCGCTCCGGGCGGGGTCTACGTCGTCCTCTGGGCACCGGCCGCGCGGCCTGGGTCCCCGCTCGCCGTGGCCGGCTCGCTGGTTCCCTGCCGGGCCAGCGCCTTGATGACCTGCTGGACGGCCCAGAGTTGCTCCTCTTGATTGTCGCTCCCTGCGGCTGCTTCCAGTCGCGGCGGGATCCTCCTAGACTTAGCTTGTTCCTGGTACTGGGTACAATTCCACAGCATGTGTGCGAAGCCGGCAGTCTCCTTTCGGCAGACACTGCATTTGTCTGTCGGGTGCGTCTCGGGATACATTCTATGCATCAGCAACGGACTGGGGAGTGAGCCCGTCTGTAGCTGTCTGAATAAAACGGCTTGCTCTCGACTGAGCCCCGAGCAAGGGGGTGGAAGAGTTCTGCGAGCTAGGCGGAACACCTTCGTTATTTCGTTGTAGTCCGTCATTCTGTCTTTGGTGCTGAACCACAGCGGCCAGTCGACCGAGGCGCGGTCCGCTAGCGCGCGCGCCTCGGCGTGTGCCGTCTCGTTGTGGTTGGCGTTGCGGTCTGACGCCCCGCCCGCGTGCGCCGGGAACCACTTGATTCTCACTTGTCTGCTGCCATTGTCGTTTTTGGTTGTCTGCAGTATGCGCACAGCTTCTTTCGCTATCCTGCCTTTGGCGTAATTTCTCACCGCCTGCCTCGAGTCGCATAGCACTGTGTGGCAGTCGCGGTCGGCGATGGCCAGGGCGATGGCCACCTCCTCCGCTTGCTCTGCCTTGGTGCATCTCGTGCTGGCGGTCTTGCGAACGGTGCCGGTCGCGTCGACGACGACCGTCGTGAACCCGTGTATCTTGGCATACTCAGCCGCGTCAACGTAGCGTGCGTGTGTGTCGGCCGCGTGCTGGTCTATCAGCGCCTTGACTCTCGCTGCTCTCCTCCCTTTGTTATACTCCGGGTGCATGTTCTTCGGTACCGAGTCCACTCTGATGTTGCGCCTGATCTCATCGGGGACGGAGAGCTGCGTCTGCTCCCTGCCTTGATATCCAATTCCCAGGTTGTCCAGGATTTTCTGGCCGGCCTTGGTCGTAGACAGTCTTTCGAGCTGTGCGGCACGTTGGGCCCCCGCTATCTCCTCCAGTGTGTTGTGCACCCCTAGCTGCAGGAGTCGTTTGGTGCTCGTTGTTTCGAACAGTCCCAGTGCCGTCTTGTAGGCTCTGCGGATGAGTATATCTATCTTGTTTCTCTCGCTGCTGTGGATTTGAAATCCGTTTTGAGTCGCCGGACGATGTTCTAAGTTGAGTCTAAATCTTTCCGTGCTCTTAGTTGTGCGACAAGCCGACTATCAGAAGGGTGCATGAAGTTTACTCTCGTAATTTTGTGACAGACGCACGTGGAAAGATTTCAGAGTTCTTGTTGCGCTGACAGGCGGCTGCCGAAGACTGTCGAAACTAACGCCTTTGTTTGGTCTTTTCATAAGGTATAGGTCCCAAAGCGACTCAGGCAAAGCGGAATACTCTGTTGGAGGGCTGTGGAAATAGTACTTTAAACGAGGTCAGATTGCTCTCATTTCGCTTCTGCTATGACCTCAAGGGAAGGGCTGTCTTCGTGGGACTTCTATGCTGAAGTTCGGGCTTCTTTGTCCAAAGCTTCCACGTAAATCTTATTTGCCTCCGTAGTTGTCTCAATCACAGGACAAAGGTCCACTGTTGTCTTTTTAGCTGCTAGGATGGCCTTGTATTTGTGCCCTAGTGGCCTCAGGGTACTATCCAAAAATATAAGGATGACGGTCAATTTATCAGAATAGAGTTTTTTCCTTTATTTTTTTATTTCTACAGAAAGGGGCAGCCGAGGCGAAAGGTTGAAAAACCTGACGAGGCCTCGGCACTCAAGCAAAGTTTGACAGACCAGTGAAATAATACATTATCAATCTAGGCATATAAACCTAACACAAATAAAAAACGCATATGCCGCAAAAAGATTGTGACACACGTGAAACCACAGCAGCAAAAGAAGTACACAATAAAAACAAAATAAACAGTATTACAGACATATAAAATAGAATAATAATTTGCCATCCAGTCATAAGCTGCTAACATAGGCGATTGATTTATTTGCTCCAACCAAGAAAATTCAACCAAAGTGTTAAGATCAACATACAAAAATCTGAAATGTTAGATTGGAGAAAATTCAATATTGTTTGCAATTAGGTATGCTTTAATGTTACCTTTGAACGTGTTACTTCTAACAGAGAAGTCAACAATAAGATTGAGCCTGTTAAGAACAGTGGGAACTTGGTAGGTTAGTGTTTGTTCGAACATCAGGGGTACGTTTCTTGTGGGTTCGAAGTTCATATCTCACTAGGCTATGATCTGGTATTGATGCATGTAGCCTGTGCTCATGGATGTGTTTTAACAAGTGTAAATAATAAATAGGTTGGCTTTTAGCATATCGTGCTTGATGAATAACGGTACAGTAGGCAAATGTTGTGGCCTACCATAATACCCTTCAATCGCTCTTAAAACCCTCTTTTGAACGACCATTAATCTCTTAAGGTTTCTGTAGGTTGTGGTACCTCAAATGAGGATGCAATATGTGAGCCGCGAATAGAACAACGCATAGTATATTGAACGCTTGACACAAACCGGTACTAAACTAGGGATCTTGTACAGGCAACCGGCAACTTTGCTGATGTCATCAACCAGTTTGGAAACATGAGCGTTCCATGAAAGATTTTTATTAAACCAAACACCGAGGAATTTATGGTTATTGACTAGTTTAAGTTGTGTTTGTTCATATCTTACATTTAAGAGGTAGTTATCGACAGTATTTATTTGTCGGAATATAGTATAATTCGTTTTAGAAAGATTTAGGCTAAGTCAATTAGCCTGTAGCCAGATATGCAGATTTTCAAGGTAAGAATTTACCATATCTTCTAGAGCAGGCAAGGAACGGGCTGTAAAGAATGCATTAGTGTCGTCTGCATACATGACTATGTCAGGTGATTCAAGTATCCGAGAGATGTCATTAATGTAGATTATGAACATAAGTGGTCCTAATATAGATCCCTGAGGGACACCCTGTTTAATAACTTGTTTGTCAGAACAGATACCATTCACTACCACGTACTGCGATCTATTACTTAAAGGGCCACTGTCCAGGGAAGGCCCTTTTAAGCAAAGGAGCCCAGTGTTTCGATCAGGTACCGGAGATAGTCTGTGCAAAATTCTACAGTGACACGCTCGCCGCAAAGCATCGAAAATATAATTCAAAGCTCTCTCATGCTCTCCTCTGGGAAGCCAGCTTCCCCGTTTCCTGCGCTGGCCCGACGGGCCACAGCAGTGACGTACATACCGCGAACGATGTCCATTGGTCCGTCTCGCTGACTGACGGGAGAAGGATGGGTGCCTACCGCTCGCAGCGCGCTTTTCCCTCGCCACGACCAGACTGAATCCAGGGGCGCGCGCCCCCTCGACCGTTGTTTTTTTCGCGCTCGCGGAGAGCCACGCCCCACCTCCCGCCAAACGCGGAGGAGGAAGGGGAATTTGTATTGCGGAGGCTAGACGACCTCGGGCAGGAGAGTGAAAAGCCTTTGCGAGGGAACGGAAGGAGAGAGGCATGATAGAATCGGGTGATTGCGGTGCCTGTAACTGCGTTATTAGTTACTCTTTTCAAAAACATTTTGCGGCCTTGCGTTCTAGGGGCGAAGTCTCACATTCACCGGGGAAGAAAATATTTTCGACCGGAGGGTGGACAGTGGGCCTTTAAATACCACCTCAGCAAACTAGAAGCTATGCCTCTTACGCCCTAGTCAGACAGCTTTCGCAAGAGAATATCATGCTGAACGCAATCAAACGCTTTGCGAAAGTCTAAGAACAGCCCAAGAGTGTATCTACGGTGCTCAATGTTTTCAATGATCCTATCTTTTACGGTTAATAATGCTTGTTCTGCACATTTACCTTTTATAAACATATATTGAGAGAGGTATATAACGTTGTGCTTAGAAAAAAAAATGCTTCTAGCCTACTGTTAATTGCTCTTTCAAATACTTTAGATATTACCGGAAGAACAGAGATTGGTCGATAGTTGGAAATTTCACTTTTATTTCCACCTTTATACACCGGGCATAGACGGGCTACCTTAAGGCCATTTGGGAATACACCACTCTGTAATATTAGAGTAATGATATACACTAAAATATCACACACTGCGGTCGACACATGTTTTAATGGAATGGGTTTTATTTCATCATACCCAGCAGACACGTTATTTTTTTTGCTTTTAATCATGCTGTCGACTTCATGTGCGGTGACAGGCTTTAGTAAAATAGAGTTAGGTAAAGGGCAGACTGGATCACTCTAGACATGACTACTCCCCAGCGCATTGTTTCGTGGGTTTCCGACATTAATAAAGAAATTATTCATTGCATTTATCATTTCAAAGCCAGATAGCGTACCACTGGCGGTTAAGATTTCATTTATTTCAACAGCATTCCTGTTATGCATTACCTGGTTGATCTCTCGCCATAACTTTGTTCCATCACTATATATCTGGAAAAATTTGTTTATATAATACTCACTTTTCGCATGCCTCATTTTAGCATTCAGACTATTTCTAAACTTCCTAAATTCTTTGAAGAGGAGAACATCGCGTGTTTGCAGAAAAATTTTGGTACATCTTGTTTTTGCGTTGGATGTCTTTATAAAGCGTTTTGTTCATCCAGGGTTTCCTATACTTTTTTGGGTTGCGAGTCGAAACTCGAATGGGGAAAGCCTCGTTATAACACTGCAAGAACTTGTTAGAAATGCGGAGTATGCCACATTAGCGTCGTCTATCTCATAAATGCTATCCCAATTAGTACTTTCAATAAAGGACCTGTATGTGCATAGCTTTTCATCATTAATATTTCGGAACTCATATTTAGGTCTGTTATAGGCTTTTTTCTTGCGTCCAATAGAAATGAAATAAAAAAAATGGGTAAATGGTCACATATATCGGCAGAGAGTACGCCAGATGCAGTGTCAGGAGATTTCTCATTTGTAACATAGATATCCAGTAGTGTAGACGTAGTAGGTGTTATCCTAGTGGGGAGAGTTATGTTATTGAAACAAGCATGTGAGGAGATTAGACTAAAAAATTCACGAGAGTGTAGATCGTCAGACACTAAGTCTATGTTGATGTCGCCCATCAAGACAAGTGGGAGATTTGTGGAACTGACCTATAAAAGAAAGCTCTCAAGGAAATGTAAGAACTGCATCCTATTGCCCGCAGGAGGCCTATATATACCAGCAATGATAACGTGTGGTAAGGCAACGGTCAAACATTCAACACTCGGTGCCAGAGTGGTAAATTCATCAACAACAGAGTGGGGATAAACATCCCTTACATACACAGCAAGGTCATCTCCTCTGTGATTTGGCCTAAAAAGGCCGTTATACTTATGATCAACCAAACGTAAATGATCTTCATGCGACGTAGCCCAAGTTTCAGTCAAAATAACAGCATCAAAATTCCCATTTAAAGAGGAGAAAAATGTTCAAGTTGGTCGCCCTTATTATTCACGCTACGTACATTTAGGTGAATAGTAGAGAATCTTTTCTCCGCTGCAGTGAAATTGGCATTGAAACATGCGGTATTGTAGTAGGCGCAAAGTTGTAAAACTAAATAAGATTCACTAACTATGCTAAAACCATCTAGGTAAATGCTTTTTCAAGCTAGTACCATGACTTCAGTAATTTCAGCATACAGATGCAAAGATCATTCATGAGCGAGTCACCGATCTTTGTTTGGGTAAACAAGTTTCAGGTCAACTCGAGGGCAGCTTCAATTTTTCGAGGACATAAAGGTGTTTAGGGCCCTTATTTAGGTTAGAGTAGAGCGATGAGATCAGATTAAGAGTTCTTTTGAGCTCCTTCCATGACACTGCAGCACGAATCTAAAAAGCTGGAGAACGTGACCGCTGAAGTGGCTTTAATTTATTACACCCACTGCAACGGCTGCGTTTCTGCTTCGATGAAGCCTGTATCCCTCATGCCGATGAGTTGGGTTCACAGCCCTATAGAATGAACAAAGATCCATATTGGCTTAGCCGATTCTAGTTGTACTCACATCACGTTCGAGATATACCGGGTCAAAGGAGAAATTGATGCTTGAAAGATAACTTCGACAGTGAAGAACGCGTTCGTTGTTTGGCCATTGACATCAAGATGGCAGATGCAGTGAGTAGGAATTTCTCATCCATTGAAGTTGGTGCACTCGTCATCCATATAAAGGTTTTGAACCTTTAGAAGAGGTGATTTTTACAACGTCATCTCATATGCTCTCGACCAGTCAGATGAACTCCGCAAAAAAAAAGAGCATTTGCGGGTCTTTCCCTGAACCACCGCTATATTTTATTCACAATGGAAAACGCAATAAACAAAGATATCCAGTCTACAGTACTGGCTACAGATACACTTCCATCTTAAAAATAAACTATGATGTTGCAGTCATGTTCTTCTTCGTTAAGTTAGCTTGATTGTCACCAGTTTCTGAACCTCATTCATGATCTTTTAAATGGTCTGTGGGTAGCTGAAAGAAAGGCGTCGAGCTTCGCGGCCTTTTCACCAAGCTCACAAGCATAAGACTTACTGACCGGCTGGATGATTCATGTACCACTTGTTTTTTCATCATCAAGGAGCTTCCGTTATTATATGCTGTTTTGTCGATTTCGCATCAGCAGCCGTTTCAGCAACCACGGTGAATGAGAATCTCGTGACGGTGCATGCCATTTCGAGTAACTGGGCTCTTCGTTCGTCGGGTTCGGGTTTTCTGGGGGAAACCAAGGCCCTCAGAAACCGAAGTGCAAGCTTCCCAGAGTTTTTCACTTCGATCTTGCATCTATGCTTTCAGAAGAAGATCTGGATAGGTTGCGGGGCCTTATTTCTAGCATAATCATTGGCAATATAATATTTAGGGCGCTTGACTATTGAATGTTCATCTTTTCGTTACCGTTGACCTAAAGATTTTTCTTAACGTGCCTACTTCATGGGATCACCTATTTCACATTCTCTTGTTGCCTTATCCAGAACTGGTTTTCTGTGTATTTAATTTTTTTCTATGTACTGAAATGTTACAGAGAATAAATAAATAGAAAATGTGTTACCTAAAGTTTCTAATAATATAAATAAATGCTTCAATAAGCGTATCTTAGATAGGATAGGATAGGATAGGAAATACGTTAGTTTCTCTAGGAGGGTCTTGTGCTAGTAGCAGAAGAGGTCCATCTTCCGTCTTCTCATAGGGTCGGTGCCCCTAT
Organism: Amblyomma maculatum; assembly: GCF_055883805.1. Taxonomy (NCBI): domain Eukaryota; kingdom Metazoa; phylum Arthropoda; class Arachnida; order Ixodida; family Ixodidae; genus Amblyomma; species Amblyomma maculatum. The sequence goes on from NC_139350.1 coordinate 77,345,654, forward strand.
TCCAGGGCTCCGCTGAGCTTCGCTGCTCGCTGGGCGTGCTGGATTAGACCTAGTTGACAACCCAAATCGCCGCTGGAGAGACGGCTCTCCCACTGTTCCGCACTCGGGTCTTTACAAAAGCTATCGTTATTTCTACATTGCCACGTGATGTGGTGTAAGGAAGGTTTGCTACCACACCATGGGCAGGTCTTCCGATATTGTGACGGGTAAATTTTGCTTAGGATATGCAGGTTAGGGAATGTTCCTGTCTGCAGTCTTCGCCAGTAAACTGCCTCTTGTTGTTTTAGATCCCGATGAGGCGGCGGATAGCGGATTCGTACCCCCTTATAGTAGTTCAGAATGTCTGAGTACGTAGGGCCGACTCGCTCGGGTAGATCGTCCGACTGGGAGGAAGCTCGGCTTGTGTACCCTCGAGCTACCTGATCGGCGCGTTCGTTCCCCGCTATGTCGGTGTGTCCTGGCACCCAGTAGATGTTGTGTTTGACTTTTGATGGGGTCGCGCTCTGGAGGAGCCTGAGCGCGGCACGACCTATGCGGCCGTTCATGTAATTACTGCACGCTTCTCTCGAATCTGTAAGAATGGTAAGGACGTCTTGCTTCGATACCCGGCTATCACCGCAAGAGAAACGGCCAGCTCCTCCCCTTCGGTTACCGCGCATTCCCTGACTGAGGCGCTAGCTAGTTCCTTTAGGTTAGAATACATAGCTACCGCCACTGCGCTATTATGTGAGCTTCCTGTATACGGAGCCGCGTCCGTGTATACCGTTGTGGATCTTGTAGCTAAATTTAGTGGTACATACTTCGCCCGGGCTGCTCTACGGGCTGCTCCGGAGTCCTCCACTACGGCGTCTCTCATAACCTGAGTCGCTTTGGGACGTTAAACCCCACAAACCAACCAACCAGCAATAAGCTCATACTAATCTCATACAAATCTCATATAATCTCTTACTAGACTCATTCATCATATGATAAATATATGAGAATTAAGGAGATTTGTATGAGTTTAGTATGAGAAATCTGTACGAGGTTATTGTGACTCATATGGTGTTTTTCACTAGGGATGCCAGCATATTTTTGGTAGAAGTGATTGAGCAGTTTATTGCCTAACAAGCGGCGTACAGGTAGTTTTTTTTCTTGGCAGCAACAAACTTATGAGTGGTTCGGCACTAAAATGCAGCCACAATCGCAGTTGCTCACTGAAAACACTGGTGTTTCTCAGGCTGCGACAGACGCTTTCACTTTGACTGGGGGATGTCAAGGGGCATACACGAAGATTTTTTTTTTCTGTTCTGTAGAGGCAGCTAATATCAGCGTCGCGCTGCGGTGATGCAACGGTTAATATGCTCAACTGCTATACCCAAGGCTGCAGAATTGAATACTGGAAGCGGTGGCCGCTTTTCGCTGGAGGCGAAAAGCAAGGCGTCCGTGGGCTGTGCAACGTCAGCGCACATTAAAAACCTCAGGTTGTTTAATTTTCCGGTATCCTTCACTGCGGCATTGCTCATAAGCGGAGTTTTTTGGGAGGTTAAATCCCATAAGCCATATGCTAAACGAGTCTATGGAACAGAACAACGGGACCGGATAAGCGAACGACACTTGGCTCATTGCGCCCTTAGTGTAGACGATGGCTAACCTCTTAAATCTTCAAAGAGCTCGGCCGTCAAGAAAACTATCTTTTTTGCCCATAGTGCCCCTATAGTCTCCCCGCGGAAGGAAAAACAAAAAAGAGCGCTGAAAACCGTTGAGCAAAAGGCAGTCAAGCTTTTGAAAAAGCGTGACGAATTCTGATCTGCTGCAATGAGTTACAGCATGCGATGAGATTTGACACAGCCAAGCTGCATTTAATGATACCCGGCGCTCAGCCAGTTGATGGGAGAGGACGCAAAATGCATGACCGGCTGAAAAGGTGCTTCAGTCGAGCGATAGTGTACGATGCATGGCTGCCCGCATGAGACACTGCCTGAAGGTTCAGAGTTGTCAAGGGGGCCGACAAATGGACCGCGAAGGTAATGCGAAGCGCATCAACACCCAATATTGTTGGCACAACGTCGGCGTCAAGCTGCGTAAACAACTCCGAAGGTCTGCGAAAAATGTATGAAGCATAGGTGTGTCTGGAAAGAACAAGCAGCAAAGCTGGGAAGGGAGTGCAAATCAAAATGATTGGACCGGTGACTTTGAGGAGGAAACACCGAGTGGGTTTTTTATTGGCTCTATGGTGCAGGTGGGCGAGGGCACTCAAAGCTATATATCTGGCTGGGAAATCGTTCTGCACGGACCTCTCCTTGTAATACGGAGAAACATAAGCAGTCTGTGAGATCCCGAAAGGTGAAGGCAGCGAGAGCGGCTCGCCCCGTGAGTTCCTTGTTTAGCAAGAAAATAACCGGAAAATAGGGTAGTCATTCGAAGGTTGGTAGAACTTTGTGTTCGGGTAATCGTTAAGTAACTCAACCCGCGAGACGGATGTCTTTTTTTGGACTCGGAGACGCTGAGCTCGCTCAAGCTTCAGAGCTGACGACAATTTCGTCGCTCCGGCCTTCAGCATTCGTAACGCCAACAATTGAGCGACTTCCCGGAGCCACGAGGGAGCGTCAACGCTCCCAAGATGGTGAGCAAATCATCGCTTCCTTTCTTGGAGAGAGTTAGGAATAATATTCTTGTTCATATGGTCATTTGTGGTGTCGAGTCATAATTTGTTCAACTGACCTGAGTGCCAGCTTAAGTCCCAAGATTTTTTATACAGTTTTACTCGAGGGGAAAACGTTTTGTCCTAGTCAGCGCTGGAGGCGGGAGTATGAAGCTAGCTAATCACATCAGGCAGCATGTTGTGGTTGGATGCGTCGATCTCCAACCCGTCTTGATGGCTCACGGCCAGGGATAGTAGGAGCGTTGGGTGAGTGATTGTGTGGATTTCGGTGTGCAGTGGTTTTTGGTTTTACCAAAACAGCTCGTAAGACCATATTTTTCAGTTGCACGGCCCGGACGAGGTGATTGCGTGACTGATTATAAAGGGAAAACAGCAGATCAAGAAAGGAGACAGGAGGAAGGCGGTGTGCTAATTGGTCCGAACTCAGTGACATCACGACTGAGGTCTCCTTTTACCGTACTATTTCATTATATAGATGGACAGATGGCAGACCGCGCAAGGCTACGCAACATAAGAATGAAAGAGAAAACATGGCCTCGGGTAGGCTACGCCTACCCGTTGCCCACACCCACCCCACAGCCCTGTCTACACGTCGACTTAATATGAGCATCTCGCCTCACAAGAGCTGCCACTAAAATCTGCATTACCTAAAAGACAGTCCTGCAGTATGTGCCCAATTTATATTTTAGCGATGACGCTATTTCTGTGAAGCGTACGGGTACTTACCAACTCATTACTGGTTGTTGAGGTCGGTGGTCCAAGGATTCCGATACGGCATTCCAACAAACCAAGGATGCAATTCTAATGTTGCCAACAAGCAATTACAGTGGCGGTAAAAGCACCCGGAAGGCCGATGCAGCTAGACAAGGTGAATGCGGCTAAGTATTGCTGCCGCCGAATCGCTGTGTATTAAGACGGAGTGTGGGAGAATGAGAGAGGCGTCCAGTGCTGTGATGCGTTTGTTGCCATTACTTCTCGGCTGTCCGCTCCTGCGAAGCTCCTAACCAAGGCCAAGATTGTTGTACCACTGACGGTGAATTTATCATACCTTTTTATTTACCATTTTTATAAAACATAAAATTAAAAAAAAATAAATGGCGATAGCTGCGAGTTTCCGTACTCGTTTCCCACGAGAAATTTCTATGTTTGAATACGGTCCGCTCCAACGGTTTTTCATTTCGATTGCTCTATTGCTTTGCTAGTGCTAAGGCTCTCAGACGCACAAGGGTTAAACGATTTTTCTAGGTTCGGAATCTTCGTATTAGTGCTTTTGCAGTAATAGCTCTGTCTGGTACAAGGATGAATGAGAGGACGCCAGAAACGCTATTTCAGTTTATTAAAGGCGACAAGATTGCGAAATAGACGAGGTCTTTCTGAGTCCCAAAAGAGTGCGCGATTGAGCGTATTTAAGAAATTAAACGGTACAGAGCCCCGCTGTTCCGGGTTGTTTGGAGGCTTATCAGTCGGCGATTTTTAGTACAATGTCCCCCAGCCTAAACAAAAGGAACACCACGTGAGATGTTTTGAATCGACTGCTACATACTACTTGTCCAAAAAGAAAGACGAAAATGCAAGAAAACCACTTAAGAGCGCATAAAAAGGTACAAGAAAGCAAACATATGCCGATATATATATATATATATATATATATATATATATATATATATATATATATATATTGTAATGGTACCGGGCTGATCTAGGTGGAGGCGCATGCAACAAAATTAACCTGTCTTTAAATGGTGTAGTCACATCGACTTTTGTGGATACTGGTGCAACTGTTTCAGTAATGAATTTAGGATTTAAACAGTTGATAATGCGCAAAGTTATGTTTCAGTGTGTCCCTACATTAACATTCTGTGGAGTTAGCGGTTAATCGTTGCAGCTTTTGGGAGTGTGTAGTGAAGAAGTCGAACTGGGCGGACCAGTTTTTCAAGCGGAATTTATTGTTATTGCCCGTTCCACCGATGATGTGATTTTAGGCTTGGACCTGCAGTTTACTGTCGAAGTGGGCGGTTTATTTTCAACAGAATCTTGTGCCTAATCTCCTAAAAAGTTCGTGCGATGCGGAAGCTGTATTCAGCGTCTCCGAAGACACAGTCGTATCATCGTGAACTTCAGTGTGCGTCCCAGTTCGCCCATCGCCTCATAATGATGACACCTTTGAAGCCCCAGTACCGCCTATTTCTTTGGCGTGTGTTAAGACGAATGTGCTTCTACCTCATTGTTTGATATCTGTGGTAAACGGCCGTGCGTGATTGTGGACAATCAACTGCTCCCCTGAGATTGCGGTTCTACTAGCTGGATTAAAGTTTGCCTTCTGTGGTCATGATATGCCCACCGCTGTGGCATCGTTCGGAGTCACTTCAACCGAACATCTTCCGTCTTCGTCACCAGAATCGACAATTGCTAGCAGGGTGAATGCCAGTCTGAGTAGTACTGAACGCTAAGCCCTGGTGGACCTCCTACTGCAATACTCACCTGTTTTTACTTCACCCAGCACTCTGGGCCTGCTTCTATTCCTGATTCTTGAATTCGTCACATGATCGACACCGGTGTTTACCACCCGCTCCTCCAGAAACCTTATAGAGTATCAGCATCCGAGTGCAAGGGCACAGGATCCTCAATGAACAAGTCCGAGAAATGCTCCACAAGGGGTTATTCAGGAATCTTGCAGTCCATGGGCGGCTCCTGAAAATCTGGTGCGCAAGAAGGGTCGTACGTGGTGGTTCTGCGTGCATTATCGACGTCTAAACGCCATCAATAAGAAAGACGTGTATCCCCTCCCTCGCATAGACGACGCCCTAGATTGTCTTTCTGCTGCATCGGACTTTTCTTGCGGTGATTTTAAGATACATTTACTGGCAGATTCCTGTGCACACTGATGATAAGAAAACAAACGGCATTTGTCACGCGAAAAACCTTTTTTTAAATTCAATGTTGTGCCCTTCCGACTTTTCAACGCGCCTGCAACTTTTGAATGATTTATGTACACGCTGCTTCGGTGTTTAAAATTGGATATTTGTATGTGTTACCTAGATGATGTAGTTATTTTTGGAAAGGCTTTCAGCGAACACAACGAACGCCTAGCTGTTGTCCTAGACTGTTTGCGTCACGCCGGCCTTATTTTTAATTCCAAGAAGTGCCGGTTTGGAGAGCGACAGGCAGTGGTGCTCGGGCATCTTCTTGACGAACATGGTGTGAGATTTGATTCCCAGAAAATGAAGGCTGTCGAATCGTTTAAGCCACCCCAGATTGTCAGAATGTTCGCAGTTTCCCAGGGTTATGTTCTTATTTTCGTTGTTTTGTACACCAATTTGCTGATATTGTCTCCCCGCTGACGAGTCTGTTAAGAAAAAGTGCTTCTTTCGAATGGAACTCCGAATGTGAAGCCTCCTTTCGTCAGCTGAAGTTTCTGTTGACATCGCATCCTGTTCTACGCCACTTCGATCCTGCAGCGCCGACAGACATTCTCAGAGATGTGAGTGGCGTTGACGTTGGGGCTATTTTGATTCAGCGCTGCAATGAGCAAGAACATGTTATTTCATAAGCACACTGTACTTTAAGCAAGTGCAAGCGGAACTGCACGATTACTGAGGAGGAATATCTAGCAGTGGTCTTCGGCATCCGGCGGTATCGGTCGTACTTACACAGCCACCCATTCAGAATTGTAACCGATCATCACTATTTCTACTGGCTTGTCAACCTTCGGGATCCCAATGGTCGTCTCGCGCTATGGGCCCTTCGCCTCCAGGAGTGTGCCTTCAAGATGGTGTATAAGAGCGACCGATGCCACGCCGATGCAGACTGTCTATTACGTCTTCCCCTAGACCCCTCTGAGTGCAACACCGACAAAATCGATGATTGCATTTCGGTTGTGGTTGCAGAGTTTCCGGACCTTCAAGTATTTAAATCGGAACAGCAAAAGATCCGGACATCACGCCTCTCTGCAACGCCCCGTAGACCGGTCCAGGTACCGGCCGTTTTTCTATGCGCTGGTATCCTGTGGGAGAAAAATATTCTTCAGTGGGCCCGCGTTGACTACTTGTAGTTACCCAAAGCTTCTGTTCATCTGTTTTCCGTGTATCGCAAGACGATCCCACGTCCGGTCATCTCGGATCGGCTGGGACGCTCCGCCGCGCCCAACTTTTATTAGCCTAAAATTCGATCGACCAATGAGAGATATATGTGGCCAGTTGCACACCAATGTCAGCACCACAAACACCTTACAGTTGCTCTCGCTGGGCTGTTGCGCTCTGTGCCACTTCCCAGTGGGCCATTTGAGCAAGTCGGCATCGATCTACTGGATTCATTTCCAAAGTCTTGCTTTGGCAACCGCTGGATTGTCGCTTGCGCCAATTATCTTACTCGTTTCTGCGAAACGGCGTCTATCCCATCAGCTGCAGCCCACCAAGTCTCGCTCTTTCTGCTCCGCTCAGTTATTTTACGCCATGGACCACCGCTAGTTCTAATAAGTGACCGTGGGCGTCAGTTCATGGCGTGTTGTCGAGGCGCTGTACGTCTATGTGCAACGAAGTTTCGCCGCTCCACACCCTATCACACGTAAACGAACGACTTGATGGAGTGCATAAACAGGACGTTGACAAATAAGGTTTCAATGTACGTGGCTCCGGATCACAGTAACTGGTACACCTTTCTGCTTTTTGTCACGTATGCCTTTAATACAGCGACTCATGATACTATGGGCTATGATCCTTTATTTCATCATAAAGCATCGCGAAACACAGGACAGAAAAAAACAGGAGACGACACAAGCGCTTCCTAACAACCGAATTTTTATTCATAGAAAGGTGTAGTTATATAGGAACCAAACACAGAACCAAATAGGAACGAAACCAAACCAAAATATGTGTTTAGTTCCTATATAACTATACCTTTCTATGAATAAAAATTCAGTTGTTAGAAAGCGCTTGTGTCGTCCCCTGTTCTTTCGTCCTGTGTTTCGCGCTGCTTTAAGATGAATCGAATCCAACTCGCCCAGTTTTCTCTACTTGTGTCCTTTAATTCTTCTCTACGCCCGGCCACCACGCTACACCCTGGGCACCATACTGCCGTTTTCCCTAACCAAAGAACCCTGCATCGCTGATACCCTGTGTGCCTCGCAGAAGAAGCTCGGCGACTGGCGCGCCTGCGGACCATTGCTTCACAAGAGCGCTTCAAAGAACGCTGCGATAAGCGCCGTGGGGCATGTTACCTACGCTCCGGGCGATGCTGTCTGGATTTGATGATCGCTATGAAGGCGTGGCCTTCACCAGAAACTGTTGGCTCACTTCGATGGATCTCACGTAATTATTAACCGCATCAGTGATGTGACCTACAAGATTGCACGCCGCACTGCGACAGGTCCTCGTTCGCCAAAAAAAAAAAAAAACAGAACTTTCCTACGTTGCGCGCTTGAAACCCTGCCATACTCATGAGACCTCGTAACTCCCCCGGCGCAATTAGGCTGCGCACAGGTAAATGAAATGGTAACGGGCCGCAAAGAAGATGAAGATGCGCTAGGAAAGAAAGAAAAAAGGAAATAGTGCGCGCTGAGCCAGACGACGGACTGCTGACACAGTGTCCCCGACGTCCCGTGTTCCACGAAGACTTGTAATATATATATATATATATATATATATATATATATATATATATATATATATATATATATATATGTAACCTAGTAACTACAAGAAAAATTAGGATTTGAACCTCTGTCATAGGGGTTCAGACGTACAGCGCTAACCAATTGCTCCACAGCAGCTGTTGATTACAATTATTGAGTAAAACGTTTCTATATTTACACAAAATATTTAACACTGAGTGAAAAAAAAAAACTACAAAACCGCGTCAAAATTACTGATAAATGTTCGATAGTTCTGTCGTAATGTCCGACTTTTGTTTAGTTATGTAGTACATTTAGGTTGTAACTACACGAAACTCTGTCTGATGTTACTAAAGAAAATTCTGTTTTCCGAACAAGTTGCCGTTCAAAAAACGGCACAAAATTTCTGTTGTGATAAAACGTTTTGCGTAGTTTTTTGGACGCGTAAGCTTCAGGAAACGCCACCATGCATATTTCAAAATAAGCAACAGGGCCTTAGCACCAGAAGTGAGGTAATGCTGACCACGCCACCAAGATGGATTCCATTCCGGCTTAAACTATTTCTGTTGATACAATTAGGAGATTTCGTGAAACGATAATATTCGTAATGCCGGTCCATCGTTTCAGACTTCCATAAGCTACGCGGCTGAAGGAACTATGTTTGGTGCTGTGTTCCTACCCGTTCTGACAAATTCTTTTTTATCGCCCGGTGGCGCAGTTTACGTTTTTCTATGCACAGTTTTTAGACGAGTCTTACGTGTTGGGCTGGCAGGTAATTTACAACCCATGGGATTACTGTATTACTACCAGCTGTGACACCTTGATAGTGGAAGAAAAGAGAATGCACTTAGCAATGGCTGAGATCACGCCTTAACTGTCTTCTATGCGTACTGAATTGCATCGCATCTGTTGTGTGGTAACTTCGAACTGCTTTTCTAATAGCCTCTGCAGAATCACTGAGAGTCCTTGTGACAACATGCGCACAATGCCTTGAATTCTGGTTGCCTTCCAGCTGAGAGCAGTGCTAAGGAAAGACAGGCCTAAGGGAAGAAAGGTGGTGTCTAATGTTGCATTTGTTCAATTTTGCTGAATTTATGCAATGCGACCTAGTGCTTAGCTGTCTAAAAGGAAACTAATTTAAACAAAAAACTAAACCAATGTCGTAATAATAAGGCGAACATTCGTAGCTATTTTTTAATCATACGCGGGGGTATTCAGTTTATTGGAAATACTTTTGCTCGGCTATTTATTTAGCGTAAACTGGAAAAAATACAAATATAGGCAGCGGTCGAGCCGACTGCTCAGAACACAAAAGAGTTCGGTTGAACGAACATGGTTTTTCTTTGAGAGTATAAGAAATACGCGTATTTAGAGAACGCGAAATATTTTGCTGCCCGATAATCATTGCAAAAGCCCCAATAACGGAAAGGGCATGAACCCATATATTTAACTTACTGATTAATCAATTAGCATATGCTTAACCTTCTTTGCATTTGCGAAAACTAAGCTTCACTGTAGGAAACACTAGCCTGTACATGTTTGAGAACTAATTAGGCACAATACATAAGATGTTCTACAACAAAGATATGTAGTTCATACCGGCGTTGCCAATTCTGCGAATATTTTTTTGTGCATATGGATGCTGTTGTGTGTTGTGTGTTGTGTTTTGTGGCACATAGGCAGCTAAGGCCATCATGCGCCAAACTCGGGGTTAGCGTATCTGTTTGTTGAAAGGAAGCGAGCGATTATTTTAATATACTAGAGTAGGTTTAGGATGTAGGCATCTTTTAAGAAATCAATGAGAGAAGACGTTTTAACCAGTGAATTTTCTCCTAAGAGTAAGCTAGGATGTAGGGGAATGTAGTTGTCATAGAACTGTGGGAAATGCTTTTTTCTAAGTTGATCGAGTTTTATACAGGATATTAGGATGTGGTTTATGGTGACCACCTCTCCGCAGTGTTCGCAAATGGGTTTGTCTTTCTTTGCTAGGATGAAGTTATGAGTCAAGTGGGTGTGTCCGATACGAAGACGGCATAAGATTACTTCAATAAAACGTTCTTGATGGCTGCATGATTTCCATTCTTTTATAACTGGTTTTACTAGGTGTAGCTTGTTATTAACTTGGATGCATTTTGACTTGGAAATTATTTTCTACGCTGCAGCTTCCTACACAGAACAGTCCAACATGGACGATCAGCCGCAGCTGAGACCACCGTTGGCAGTTGTTGCCGGAGGACAAGAGGATTCCCTTGTGGCGCACTTCTACCATGATCGCGTCCTATTCATCACTGGAGGAACCGGGTTCGTTGGAAAGGTCGGTATATTTGTCCTAATTGCCAAACCCACGCATTCAGCAATGTTTATAGCTGTCGCAACACTTCAGTAATGCTTAATTCAGTTAATGCACAGTTGTTGCAGCTTCCGAACTTGCTGCCTAGTAGGATATCTGATGGGGGCAATGAAATCGGCATATTAAGGCAAAATTCCGCAGTAAAATGTAGTCTGTCAAAAGCCAGAGACGTTGCTTCTGAGCCATACAGCATGGCTCGTAATTCATTCTCAGTGCTCCACATTTCCTGAAGGTATGATGTTTTGTCCTACCGGCCGTTTGCAAGGGAAAGCACTTCCGTGAGTGCTAAAGAAGCGCCACTGCACAGCTTAGAAGAAGACCTCTCGGGCTGTACAATTGTGACAAAGACTGCACATTTAGAAGATGGGGCAGGTGCAAAGTATTTAGACCGCCTTCGAAGCGATATCAATAAGGTTCCTGCTCAGCGGCAAAAATGGCACCGATAGTGTCGAGAAACCTACGTCTTGCCTACCCTGGAATTTTCTGCGCTTCACGTATCCGGAAAGGCAGGGCAGATGTATAATATAGTATTTTCTGTCGAACACGACATTTTCATACAGCTTCCATTCGAACATGTTCCAGTCATATTTTTACCGCTTTTTGTCTTGGGAAGGCACTTCGTTATTTAGCCGTCTGGATACTCCAGTGTACCGTAAGACTGAAATAGGTATTCTTTCCTGGCTGGAGGAAAGCGAACTTCGTCATAACCTCAGCTTTTTTTATATTCCACTGGACACAAATGTTCTCTTGTGTCTCAGGTGCTGGTTGAAAAACTGCTTCGGTCTTGTCCTGGATTGAAACGACTCTATCTCCTCGTACGAAGAAAACGCGGCGAAGAACCGGCGGCGAGGCTTCAGACGATGCTAAACTCTGAGGTAAATGTTGCCATCAGGCTCCTTCCTGTCTGAAAACATAATTTGCAAAGGGGGCCTTCGCTGTTAACGTGTTAATCACTGAACGTTTTTTAAGTGACCTGATATTCACCTTGGAAGATTGGCAACATCTTAAGAATGAGATTTAGAAGAGCGTTAGCCCAAACATCTTTTCGGCACTGTGGAATTGGCCACAATACTAGCAGAAGTGTTGTTGTACTTTGTAACGTCATGCGGCGTGCCGCACTGTCTGCAGCCGACTCTAGCTTCACGTTAATGCTATTTCTCAGGGCATGGCTATGTCTGCGTACTATGAAGGTACTGCAGCTAATTACATGTTACGAGGAAAATAGCACGGTAATGCCTTTATGAAGCGGCTGTCGCAGTCAAGAAACAAATTTCTTGGCAGATAATACAGTGAGCCAGCATGGCAGAGCATATTCTGAAGGATTGATCTGTTAGAGCAGAAAAGAAAACATTGTGCTGCCGTGCTATACATGTACGTTGGTTTGAAAAATGGAGCCTTTTGGGATACAATGTATGGTTTCTTGATATGTTGCGGTGCCGGAACTACCACGAATGCTCTGACCTGCTAGATTATATTGTGGTCTGTTTTCTACAATCTTCATTGCAAGAGATTCGGCATTAAGGGGTCCCCTTTGAGCATTTGCATTTAAAGTTTCGATTTTTCCGGCCTATTGCTGTTTCAGGCATCAATGCAGGGTCTTCCTGAAAAAGGTTTTATCTGGGCTGTCCTGTTTAAAATGAAATGAGGAATTACACTAGCGAAAATGAATGACGCAGAAACGCATAATCAAACTAGTGAATGTCCCATATGAATGTTTTTTATCCTTTTTTCTCCGTGGTGCATACTGCGTTTTCTCTCAGCTTTTTACACGTTTGAATGGCAACAGGAGAGGGAGGGGTGGCTGGTCCTGGCCCTACGGCACTGTGAATGATAGGCACCCGCCGTTTGCGCCGGGGATTAGCCTGCCACCGAAATTTTATCTGTTGTAGGCCGTTATTGCACCCGCCACCGCTTCGGTGGTGGATGACGGCTGTTGCGAAGCGCGAATTTCTCTCTCCATTTTCTTTTTTTGCTTTCTTTCTTCTCTATTATCTCCTCTGTCCGCACGAGGCAGCGGAGGTGGCTTAGCTACAGAGTAAGTAGCAAGCCCGTTCATTTTCGTTTCCTCTTTCTTACATTCGCAACAACAATAACACCAACAGCGCGGCAGCTTTTACGATCTCAGGCTATAAAAGATGCACACTAAGTGATGTATCTCTGACAAAAAATGAAATAAAATGATTTCAATTGTGTTGCATATTTAAACATGAACATATATGTAACGATGAATCAAAAGGAAGTATCAATATTCAGCAAAAGATGAATAAATTAAGTTAGTAAATCTGTTCACATCGCTTTCACAATTCCCGCTAACGTCTTCATTTTAGAACGCAGAAACGCGTTACTGTAACAAAAAAAAGGTCAGTTTGGTGTTGATTGTGCCTCTGATTCTATAAATTTTTGCATATTGTTTTTATGATGGTAATATTTTCGTTATATGTGTCTGGAGGGAGGTGCCTCTGGGATCACTTGTAATCTGTCAGCATTTTGGAGAGATTGTGGATACTCATATGGTGTAGGAGTTCGTGCCAAACCTTGTTAGTGTTTCCTTCCTTAAGTGCTTTAACATTTTAACAAATTCTCATTTCTCCAGATGTTTGACCGCGTGAAGCAAGAGCAACCTGCTGCCCTTAAAAAAGTCATGGCGGTTGCAGGGGACCTGGCTATGCCGAACTTGGGACTCAGTGATGCAGACCAAACAGCTTTAGTCGAAGAGGTGTCCATTGTCTTTCATTCGGCTGCCACGGTCAGGTTTCGTGAGCCTCTTAAGTGAGTCGCAAAACATTTTGGGTACACCTTGTACTCTTCGAAGCTGTGCAGACATGTAGGGGCCTGCTGCAGAAAAAGGGGCACAGGTGTCTCTTGGAGCACAGCTCTGAGGTGGCCATTCCTGTATTGAGAGGTGTCGTCGCTGAAGTCGGCGTAACCAGTGGGCAGCTAAAGGGCGGTTCTTGGCCCGGGGACCCCATGTGAAAGTTTCCATTCGTGCAAGGTCTGTCAATCTAACAGCCTGCCATGGTCACCTGCTACGAAGACATTTCCTCCAGTTTGATGAACAGACTGTTGGGATCCTGAGGGACTCCTTAAACCTGTGGCATCCTACACTTTTAAGACAAAGCTTAGTGTACAGGGGATAGGGTGCCCTGAATGGCCGCATTATTGCAAGTAGCAAAGGCGAGCTTGGGGCACAAGATTCTGCTCAGCCTCGGGGACCTTCCGTGGTCATATTTCTGCCACTTGCCAGCCGCTGTAGACGGCAAGAGAGCGAAGCGTCACCTGGCATGACTAGCAGGCGGCAAAGTGGAGAGTTGGAAATCCCTGCCCCACATATTGAGGAGAGGAAACTGTGTCCTAGACTAAAGGTAGCGGCCGAACCTGTCATCGCGAACCCGCTGTACAAAGATTTTCGTCATTACTTTAATATTTTTGTCGTTGATAAGATGCACAGTCACTTATGTGAACGTTGATTTAGTGATTCAACATAAACAACGAGCATGCACAAGTCGCCTAAGAGTGCAGTTCCTGGCCAAGTTCTAAGGGTTGAAATGAATATATTTTTCAGAAGGGCGGTTGCACTCAATGTCCTTGGTACTCGATGCGTTCTGGAATTGTGTAGGAAGATGCCAAAACTTTGTGTAAGTTATTAACCCTTTTGTACCAATAATGAATGCTCGGCAGGCTACTATTAAGATTGTGAGAAAAATATGCAGTATGATGCCCCATTTTGATACTTGTTAACTGTTCTGGTTATTGCGTGTTTCTTGTTTTATTTGTATTCAGTTCCTCATTTAGGTGCTTGTTAGTGTATCTCCATGCTCGAAATTTTACCATCCCCCTATGTAATACCCTCGTGCCGAGTGTCTTTAGCGGTTTCTTGACATAAAAAATATAACAAAACGCTGCTGTTATGCTGGTCTACCTGTTACGACCCAACAGAACATTCTTGAAATGTAGGCGACAGAACATAATTGAATGTGCATAACTCTGTGCATAAGAAAATAAATAAATAAATGAAGGACCAGAGCCATTGAAATCCTTTGTGCTATGAAATCATCGAAAAGCTAATTATGTATCACACAGGCTCCTTGTGAAATTTGTCAGTGGTAGATGATAAATCACAATGAACTGTTGTCAACAGAGTACAAGGAACGTTTTTTGAATATGCCTGCTGCTATGTCTGCAGCTTCAGGATCAGTCTTTGCCTTTGCCCATACTATACTGAAAAATTGAAGCTTTTAAAATCTTAAAATGTTATCAGAGTTTTATATTATTCTTTATAAACCTGCATAACTCTCACGCTGAGTTAAAAGAAGATGTCTTTTTTTTTTTTGTTATAATGCAGGTCGTCACAAAATTCACTCAGGGTACTTGGTTTGGACAGTGCCCTCAAATCTAGGGCATCCTGGATTTCAGCGCCCACACTTTCTTCCCAGCGAGAACGTTTATGACGCTTTTTATTGTGTGTGCTTTCATCGTCGTGTTTCGCCATTTAATAGCAAGTTTTCGTGCGCCAACACAAGCTAAATGATGCTGAAGCGTATGGCTATTTTATTCGCTTTCTATGCAGAGACTAGAGAATTCAGCCTTTCCTGTTCAATGCCTAAACAGTTTAGAGAAAATACACCTCCACGTCCCTTATGCGAGTAAAGAGTCTTATTTTACTTGACAAGACAAGTATCTTTAACCAGTGATAATTGTTTTGTTTGAGTAAAATACACAGTCAGACCAGCTTAGACAGCGAGACTGCTAACACAGAGAATGCACACAGAACATAATTCTAAACGCGCATAACGTAGACTCAAATGCAGGTTCACAGAAAGCGACAGTCCTTGCAGTGAGTTATTCTTGCGCTTAATCGTTTTACTTATGGCATCTTTGCCGCGTTCTTTCTCGTATAGGCTGTGGTTCACGTATCAACAGCATTTTCAAACTGGAATAAGAACGAAGTCCACGAAATCATATACCCCTCACCTGTAGACGCCCAGAAAATCATCGAAGCAACCCAGTGAGTATCGTCGTACTAATGTTTTATACTTTTTTGCGGAATTGTAGTCGGTATGAGCTTACATGGTTTATAACCCAAATAAGTTGGTATTAGCTAGATCAAGATATTAGATAAGTGGGGCTGTTCACTCTAAAACCACCAAGCGTGAAGAATGGTCAGTAATCGGAGGTCCATTTTCTTTTTGATACAGGTGCGTCGACGAGAAGACAGCTGAAACAATGCGTGGATTCTCAGTTGGGCAGCCAAATAACTATCTTCTAACCAAGGCAGTGGCTGAATCACTAATCGTAGACGAGCGAGGACAACTTCCGGTAACCATAGTTCGGCCGTCAATTGTCACGGCCTCTTGGAAAGAGCCCTTTCCGGTGAGGCTTCAGCATGATCTTCGCGTACTAGTACTGAGTCACAAGGATAAGGGGCTCTAGGACACCTTATGAGCGGGCTAGTTTCCTTGTCGAACCATCATTGTATTGCAGATGTGGCTCCAGCAAGAGTAAAGTGTTGTCGAATGTGTTTGAAAGTGCGTTTATGAGCAGCTGGCAGCACGCTTAATTTCATTCACTTATAATATGAAAAAAGCTTGAAATGACTATCACACCTTTCACAGTTAATTCTCTTTCTTAAGGGTTGGATTGACAACTACAATGGCTGTACCGGTATCATGACATCCGTGAGTATTGGTCAACGGTGTCATCCTTTTTAAAACCCTGACGCTCTTATCTTTAAGTATGCATTAACTATCGTTCTTTTTATTGCGAATGCCGCGAATCGCATGGTATTGAAAGTAACCTTTTTTTTTTAATCTTGTAAAACATACGCAGGTGGGTTTGGGTCTGCTACCTTCGATGGTGATGAAAAAGAGATGCATAGCTGACCTCATTCCTGTGGACATTGTGGCAAATGTACTCATATGCGTTGCCTGGCACACCGTCGCGACAAGGTAATAATTACACTTAACATTCACTGAATCAATTTTTGAGAAGTTCTCAATGTGCCCACGACGCGTAATTCTGCTCTCTCAATTCTGGAGTACTTCAATTTCCGGTTCCATTTCCCGACTCCCTTAGCAACTTGTTATACGGCAGTTTTGACACGAATGTATTTGAAAAGGAACCTAAAATGCATATGTAGAAGAGACTGCAAATGATTTTGTACGCTAGTAATTCACGAGGGCGTCTCTCATAGCCTCAGTCGCTTTGGGACGTTAAACTCCACAAAAGAAAACAAACAATTCATGAGAGAAAATGCTAACTGAAGTTGTTTTAGAACGAGGATTTGAAGCACTGCCTCAAGCGCATTAATTACAGCGAAGTAATCATCTACACGCATTATTTACAAACACTAGGAAAGAGCAGTCAAAGTTAATATTATAGAACTGTGGTGTCGCCATACCCAGAACAATTTCTTTACATTGCGAAGGAGTGTACATTTTTTGTATATTGCTAGTTTACAGACGTTCGGCATTGGATAATCGAAGCCAGGCGCTACAAAAAAAAACACGTTTTGATGTCCCGGAGGCCCTACTACTGAAACTAATACTGAACAATTAATACATGGCATTTAGCACACGCTTAACTAGATAGCTACAAAGCCTGATGAAGGTGCAGTCGTTCAGAAGCAACGTTAGCAATTACAGACCGGTCTGAAGAAATAGGAAACAATTCTAATGCTTAAATGCATACTTAAACCGACCGCAGAGATCTCCAGTTTAACCATTCACTGCATTCTTCGGTATTATTCACAGGCATAGAAGGGAAGGTGAAAATAGGGTTTTGAATAAGGAAAATACGGCACTTAGATACACAAAAAAAGGCGCACACTTAAGCTCCGCCTTTTAGGGTTGACACGGGCGCAGTAGCTGTCAACGCATACAATAGCGTAAACAGCTACTGCACGCGGCTCTTCTTGCACATCGTCTTTCGCGTAAATAGATGCTTTTTTGCAACTCAATTAGTCCCTAATCTCTTAATTTGTGCCTCTATTATCTCACACATACTTTTCAGCACAGAGTCATTAGCTACTACGTTATATGCAACTAAATCTCCTCAATGAAATAAGAGTCGTGAGATCTCTCTCCTCATCTCGTTTTTGGACCGTGGAGAAGCTAGATGACGCATTCCGGAGAATCAGCGCTGTGTTTCGCTCGAGCTTTTGAGCTCGTATTTTGTCATCTGTTAGGTTAATTTATGACTGACTACCGAGATATCAAGATTTATTGTCGATACACTTGAACGCTTTCGCTATTAGCTTGAGCAATATTTTCTGCTTGACTAGTTGGTGTGTTTCCTTGCTTGGAGGACTCAGTTCACAAGAAATACGCAGCAGAAGAATAAGAAAGAGCTGAACTAGCAACGTTGTTGCGTAAAAGAAGGACTAGTATTTAAGTAGTGCCCTGTCAGGCAGCATGACAGCAGCAATCGCAAATGAGAAACAACAAGAATATCCGAAATAAAGGCAGGGTAAACATTTCTGTTGAGGTGAAGCGAGGTATAAAAACGCGCGTGTCTAAAGAAGGGAAACACAAGATACAGATCATGGCAAAAGTATGAAAACCTAAGACATCCGAAAAACAATCACGTAGCATTTTCGAGAATTCAAACCTGTACGTAGAGAAGGTAGATAAAAAGACATACAAACAAGGCTGAAAAGCCGCAAGGAAGGGAAGTTAACGATTCTAGGAATAATGTCGCTACAGACATTAATTTAGGAACTCTATGTTTCGGGATGCGCGCTGGCAGCCATGCTGGGCAGGTGAATTTAGATTTGGTTTGGTTTATGGCGTTTAACGTCCCAAAACGACTCAGGTTATGAAAGACGCCTTAGTCGACGGCTCCGGAAATATCAACCACCTGGCGTTCTTTAACGTGCACTGACATTGCACAGCACACACATGCCTTGCTTTGCGCTTTCATCGAAAAGCGGCCGCCGCTGCCGGGATTCGATCCCGCATCCTTGGGCAGAGAATTCGAGGGGACGATTTTGTGCCGGCTGCGCTGGGCGGTGCCCGGGCGGCTAGCATACGAGAGAGAGATGATATGGTAACTGCAAACGTGTTCGGCCATTTTAACATGGACTTGAAGGACCACGGCATTTCATGCGACGTTCTCTTCGGAATCAAGGGCAGCGCAGTTGCGCGTTTTGGTTGGTCGGCGACCTTGTCATCACTACGTGACAACATAATATGGCTCTTTTTCTGGCTTTCACTGTTTGCCCTAGGGCGTGTGACAGCGCATCTCGTCACGCCATTTACAACAGTAGATGCTCGCTTCATATTGCGCTCCGTAATTCGGATTTGCAAAATGTATTGAATCTGTCAACCAATCGCCTCACCTTATTTTACGGTGCACTTCGAGGGCAGTCTCGGGCGTGATCGCAAGATCCCAGCTCCCAGTACGCAGTCAGGCAAGCGCATTCATGCCCATACATCGTGAGCGTGTGAAGGAAGGAAGGAAAAACCTTATTTAGCCCTATATTATTTTGGCGGTTTTTGGGACTTCTTCAGAGATGTCCGCTTGTTTCATCCACAAGAGTCTTCTCTGTCGACATCGTCCACTTGTACACAATGGTCGGTTGCCCCCAGTCCAGGGCTCCGCTGGCTACTGCCGCCCGTTGAGCTCGCTGCACCAAACCTTGCTCGTCTTCGCAGTGGTCGCTGGACATTACAGTCTCCCATTGCTCATCACTCGTGTTTCGAAATTTGGGGACCACGCCTATATTTTGACAGGCCCATGTGATGTGATATAGTGTGGGTTTTTCATCGCACCACGGACATCTGTCCGCGTATATGGTAGGGTGCATTTTGTTTAGTATGTCTAGGGTTGGGTGTGAACCCGTCTGTAATTGTCTCCAAATGACAGCTTCCTCTCTCTTGAGAGAACTGTGCGGTGGGGAATATCGCATTATTCTGCCTCTATAGTTTTCTAGTATGGCTGAGTGTGCCTTGGGTGGTACAAAAAGCTCCGCGGACTCGTTGGATGCTCGGAAAGTAGTGTATGCTCGAGCTATCCTGTCGGCCTCTTGGTTCCCTGCCACCCCCATGTGCCCCGGTACCCACATAATTTTGTGTCTGGTCTTGTTTTCTTCGTCGTTTTTAATTATGTCGCTCGCTTCGACATCCCGGTGCTATAGCCCTCTGCCACCGCTAGAGCAACGGCTACTTCCTCGGCCTCTGCTGCTGTGCAATGTTGCATAGAGGCGCTGGTCACTTCGTGTAGAGACGAATCGACCACCGTGGTCACTGCAATTTTGTTGTGTCCTCCTCTCGAGGACGCGTCTGCATACATGGTCGTGTCTTGAGGAGCGTATGTTTTACGAGTGAATTCGGCCCTTGTTTCTATTCTACCTTGGTGGAGGTTAGGGCCCATGTTTCTCGGGATTGGAGCTACATTGAGGGACTTGCGAAGTTCTTCGGGGATCGTTTCCGTTCTCGCTATTTCTCGCATCTTCTCGTGGTATCCGAGTCTGTGTAAGAGCGCTCTTCCAGTCGTTGTCTGCAGCAGCCTGAGTTTTTGCGACCCAAGCTGCGCTTCACGGAGCTCTTCGAAGGTGTTTTGCAATCCAAGGACCATGAGTTTTTCTGTCGACGTGTTGCGCGGTAGTCGAAGCGCTGTCTTATACGCTTTACGTAGCAGGACATCCGCTTGTTGTATTTCGCTCTTGTTGAGGCAGTGGTACGGTAGGCTGTACATAATCCGGCTCACAACCAGGTTTCTAAGTAGTTTTAGTGTGTCCTCTTCGCGCATGCCATGCCGCCTGTTGGTGATGTGGGTGATCATGCGTTGAATATGATAAAAGTGTGACTACTGCGTTGGTTGGCTTGAGCCCACATACCCAATATTCTTATTGTTGTCTTTTACGGGATGGGCATTCCTTCCAGGTAGATGTTGAGTTTCAGGTCCTCACTGGTTGGGACGATCCGGTTTTGTTTGCCTTTCGACACTCGAAGCTACTCCGATTTCTCGGTCCAGCATGCGAGTCCTCTTTCTCCGTGATATTTCCGTGCACAGGAGGCCGCTTCCTGTAGTTTTTCTTCTTCCTCCCCGAGGGAACCGATGTTCGTCCAGACTGTTATGCCGTCTGCATACATGGCGTGCCTGACGCCTTCAATTTTCTCTAGTTCTCGTGCTAGACCTATCATAGCTATATTGAAGAGGATAGGTGAGATGACTGACCCTTGGGGTGTTCCTTTGTTTGGCGCGTGAATTTTGGTCGATCGAAGGTCTTTAATGCCGATGGTGGCAGTTCTCTCTGACAGGAAGGTTTTGACGTACCAGTGGATTCTGCGTCCGCAGTCCAGGTCGTCTAGGCCTGTAATACCCTCTTTACACGGGCAGAGTTAACCACAGTTAGCGTAACTGCGGTTACGCGAAACTGTGGTTAGCCCATTTACACGACAGACCAAACCACAGTTACACCCCTAACCGTGGTTATCGCAAACCGAGTTTGGCGACCTCGGTTTGCGTCGTTAACCGAGGTTATGGCGGCGTCTGTTGACGGAGGCTGCTCGTCGGCACTCGAGTGCGCGAAGCGTACGAGCGTGTCCGCTTCAGTACTCGTTTGCCCTTATTGAATAGCCGGTGTCTACTGTGCCGCCCGGCGTCTTCAGTTACGGCCTACAGCCAAGCGTCTGCGTACTGAAGCCCCGTCCTGTGTTTGCAGTATCGTTTGTGCGGCTTGGTGCGGAGCATGGAACGTCAAAAAATGCGCGGTCTTAGCTTTATAATGAAAGTGCACAAGCTCGCAACGCTTGCAGTGCGGGATGCTGCGAGCAGGCTAAGGTAGGTTACACTTACCGCGACGGTGAAGCGAGCGAGCGCGGCGAACTACGGGTGCGTAACCCCCTAGTCGTCGATAGGCCTAAATTATTTCTCTTCGAAGCCGCGGCGATATAATGAAAGTGCTCAAGTTCGCAACGCTTGCAGTACGGGATGCTGCGAGCAGGCTAAGGTACGTTACACTTACCGCGGTGGTGAAGCGAGCGAGCGCGGCGAACTACGGCGGGGTGCGTAACCCCTTAGTCGTCAATAGGCCTAAATTATTTCTCTTCGAAGCCGCGGCGATTGGCGCTTTGGAACTGATCAACGCTGTCGAAATGGTGTACTCATGAAACATCCTTATTATGAATCCTATTCTGCCGCCGTAAAATAACGATATGATAAACTTTGGCGATACATCAATCGCAGAGCTAGTATAAGCAGAACGGTGAGCCGCAATGTACCGGCGGCAGCTAGCTGTCTTGAATAGAAACTTGATAGCATCGCGGTTGTCGGTCTTGCCAACAATTCGCCGCTGGTCAATGATCAGGAGTGATTCAATTCTGATGTTCGGCTCAGTATTCCAGATGCCAATAAATTTAGCACGCTTTGTTTCTGACGTCGGCGCTAGTGAACCGCCGTGTCGTTCGCGTACGGTCTGCGGGAGGAGGGGCCAACGCGGCGGTGTTTACGATGGTCGATGAGGTGCTGCCATCGTGCGGGGCTTCACCGCGTTGTTGACGCCTTGCTGGACGGCACTCTGGAAACTAGATTATAAATAAAATATTTGTAAATGCTGCTTCGTTCCGCAGATCACCGCATCGCTTCGGTTGTACTTTATGGGCAATGGCGGCCGTAATTGAGAATTGCGGCGAGCTGTGTAAGCACAGCTAACCGCGATTGGCGGTTAACCGTGGTTAAGTTCGGTAACCTCGGTTAAGCGTAACCTCGGTTAAGCCGGCCGTGTAAAGAGGGTATAAGGATCGCTTCGTGACTGACGTTATGAAATGCTGCTTTGATGTCGAGGGCCATTATGACATTTTCACCCGTTCGGGGTACGTTGCAGAGCACATATTCTTGTATTTGGAGGAGCGTGTCCTGAGTCGAGAGTTTTGCTCTGAAGCCGAACATGGTATGGGGTACACGGTCATTATCTTCCATGTAATTGTGCAGTCTGAGCATCACCACCCGCTCGTAAAGCTTGCCAAGGCACGACATGAGCGAGATGGGCCTGAGATTTTCAATTTGGAGCTTTTGCCATATTTAGGAATCATAATTACTTCGGAGTGTTTCCAGTCTTCGGGAACTGTCTTCGCCTCCGAGTGTTTGTTTAGAAAGCTTACGAGCTTTTGTATGAGGTTGTCACTCAGGTTGCGGATCAGGGCGTTGTCGATTCTGTCCGCACCTGCTGCCGTGTTTCTGGTCGTATTTCCTATGTCCGCGTAAACTATCTCCCACAGTTATTGGGTGGTCGAGTCTCTCATTTTCGGCTCCGTGATAGGTTTCTTGGTATCGTGAGGAGTTGTGATCACCGAAACATTTTTTTTTTTCGTGCCTTCTCTAAAAGGTCAGTGACCGAACCCTCGAAGGAGTGGAGGAATCTGTGGATGCTTTTATTGTTTTTTGATTTGTTTTTGGTCGAATCGATTAGTGCTCTTAGGGGATTCCAGGTTCTGGCCGTACCCAAGATTCCCTTAAGTGAGTCGCTGAATTGTTCCCAATTTTGCTTCGCGAGTTGCGCTGCATACTCTTCACCTTTCGCCGTAACTTCTGGTATCTTTAGTTTTAGTTTCCTGTTGAGTTTTTGCTTCCGCCATCTTTTGGTGAGACTGCGTCTGGCTTCCCACAGTCTCAGAAGGTGCCCGTCTACTTCGGGTGTTGTTTTTGTTCGCCTTACACTTTGTGTGCATTTGTCTCGCGTTTCTGTCAACATGCCGCTCCACTCTTCCATTGATTGGATGCCGCCTTCAGATTTTTTGCAAGCCCCGCGAATCGCGTTCCAGTCCGTGAGTTTTGCTTGTCCGATCCGGCGTCTTACTTTGTCCAATGCTATTCGCGTCCGGATGTTAAAGCGATCGCTGCCTAGGTTTTCCATCATGTTTTCCCACTATGACTCCCTGCTCCTCCTAACAAATGTGAGGTCCAGGAAAGTGTCCGTGCTCACATTATTACCGATTCTCGTGTGGTCGCGGGATCTGTGATTAGACTGCAGCCAAAATATTTGGCTGCCTCCGCTAATGTTTTTCCCTTGATATCTTGTTTCCGGTATCCGCAACCCGTGTCCATGGCGTTGAAATCTCCTACGATAATGAGGGCATTTTCTTTGGCCATTGCGCGCTCCGTGGAAGAGTTCGAAGAATTTGGCTTTTCTTTGTCTTGGCGGCCTGTACACGTTCAGTACGAATGTGCTCCCTCCCTTTCGCTTTTTCGGAATGATTTCGACAAGCGCGTGCTCGATGTCTGTGTCGGCGATGGTATCGTGCCTGATGGCGGTGATGGCTTTGCTGACTAGAACGGCTACTTTACCTCCGTTTTGGCTCTCGCAGACATCGTACCCCTGTAAAGTGGGCTTGTTACTGTCTCTTGGAGCGCAATCACATCGGGGGGTGTAAGCTGTGTGTTTATATATTGTTTCATGAGGCCCTGCTTTTTGCGGTAGCCTCTGCAGTTCCATTGCCAAATTTCTAAGTATTCTTGTTCTTGCTGACGCGCCTTGGTCATGTTTACGTGTTACCGCTGTTGCCTCGTTCGACAGTGGACGCCATTAACGCTGGACGGTTGTACACTCTTTCCCTAATGTTTGTCTTTGTTTTCGAAAAGCCCTTTTGATTTCTGAGATCGGCCCCTGAAATTGTGCTTGCATCTGTTGCATTTGAGATTGGATTTGCCGCATCATATCCTGCATCATCTGTTGCATTCGTGTTTCAAGTTCTGCATTGTTGGATGGTTGTGGTTGTTGTTTTGAAATAGCTCTAGTGATTTCGAGCTCCCGCTGTTTTGCCTTCAGTGTTTTTGTTAGTTGCTCGACCTTTTGTCGAGCTCATTTTGTTTGAGTAGAGCGAGTTCATCTCGCGTCTGAGCGCATCGCTGCTCGCGTCTTTAGCTTCTTTGCCATGAATATTTTTGTTGTTTGTATTGTTTGTGTTACTACTGTTTTTTTACCGAGTGCGGATCAATGGTAGATGCCCAGCTTACCTTGTTGCCGCCTTTCTGGGAAAGTTTTTTCTTCTTTTCTTCTTTGTTCCCCTCCTGTGAACCGACCGGCGACCAAGGCGGGAAGGAATTGGACCTTGATCGGCTCCTCGAAGTCTCTCCCTCTGAGATAAACCATCGCTTGCGGGGTCGCCCCCGTTGGCCACTGCGCCCTATTTCTCCGCTGTACTTTGGCCTTGCTTTTTTCAATCTCTCCGGGCAGCGTCCGAGCACTCTTTGGATTCGGTGCGATGTGCCTCACCGCATATTAGGCACTTGAGCTCGCACACATGGTCTTTGGTCGGATTTGCATCTGCGCATAGTCCGCACACAATAATGTCCGGTGTGGGACACACGTCGGAGCGAATTCCTTGCAGGAAACAGACGTAGCACACCTGCCTCGTGGGGCGGTACTGGTAGTATGGTAGTTCACTTCCGTAGTAGATATATTATGAATTTCGGCAAGATCGGCCTGCCGAACGTGATCACCGCTGTCTTGGATTTTCCAAGCATCCTTGACTGGAGATTAGTCACTCCTTGAGTTGTGACTCGTAGGTGTGCTTTGAGCTCTTCGGGAGACGTACCTGGGTCAACGCCGTGTATTACGCCGCGAAGGACATCCTCAGGAGCTACCACGTAAGCGTTTACCTCGTACGCCTTTCCGGCGAATTTCAGACGGATAATGCGCCGCACCAGATTAGCCGTTTCTTCATGCGGAGTGCTAACGATAATGATGTTAGATCCTTTACGAATCCTTACAAGTATGTACTTGTCCTTGCATTGTTGGCCTCACGCCGTGACAACGGCGCACGCTACTTGGTGCGTAGTGAGTGATTTCATCATGAGTCCTTTCTTGGCTCGAAACATTATTTTGATGTCGTTTTTGGGGAGTGGCGGCAGTCTTCGCCTAGGCCTCCTCTGCTCCCCCTGTCCAGTCTTGTTGCACCCGGTCGCATTACCCAGTGATATTCCATCGTGAGGTTGGGCGTCCGGGCCGGTTTCCGTCCCTTTCCGTTGTCCTCGTCTTTGAAGTTTTTTCTGGCGCTTGGATTGAACAAGCTCCCAAATGGCATCGTTTTTGTACCCGACTGGCTCCGACGAGGAATCTGACGGGATTCCGTCTTCACTTCCTGACTCAGTGTCTCTAAAGTCGTCTTCATCCAACCCTTGGAATTCGTCAAGGGGGACATTTGGTGGTGGTTGTAGCGACACACCTGAGGCTTGGGTGGGCCCCGCCATATGGTCTCTGTTTGAAGAGGCGTCGGTGCTAGGCGCTACCGTCGTCGATAGGCCTAGCCTCCCATGCTCTCCCGATGTCGAGCTAAGCGTCCCGTCAGGGTTAGCGGGCTGGCGCTCGCTTTACAACTTTCAAGTCCGGTAAAGATCCGAAAAATAGTCCTACCGCTTGAACTATGGCATCCAGGGGATCCAGCTCTTAATGTTGTGCAGTTCCGAATAACATCCGGTGGCGAGAAAGCGTTGCTACGGTGAAATCAGTCAAAATTTGCGGAGCCGAAGTGACGCGCGTCCGCTTACTTCAACCGCCATGAAAGCAACCTGAGCGTGCGAAGCGCGATACTACCGTGTGGTCTTTCATTTTAAGGGCAAAGCCTTTACGCTCTCATCGTCGTCAGCAGGGGCTGTCGGCAGAGGCTGTCGGCAAAGGGTGTCTCGCTTTCGAGAACTTTAGCGTTCTAATTAATAAGCCTTGTCTCCCCCGGGTATAAAGCCTCCATCCCTTGGATCCCCAGCCAAGCGCTTTACCAACTGCGCCACGCCCCGGATCGTGAAACGTTCTCGATAATTCCCCTCGTCTACTGTGAGGATAGCGGGATTCCGCGAGTGAGAGATACTGGGCCTTCCCTTCCCTGTAAACGAATCATAGAATGCAGGCGAACTTTTATTCGTTCAATGAAATGCTGGTGTGTTTGACAAGGGGCACGAGATGTACCGTCACGACAGGTCATGACGTCACCAGACGACTCATGCATATACGAAGCTCACCCCGCCGGGCGTCCGTTGTGTTGTTGTTGTGGCTGTAGGAAGACTTGTTGTTGCGGCTGTAGGAAGAAGGAAAAGAAAATGCACGGGCGTGCTCCTGGCTCTGTAGCTGAGCCACCTCCGCTCTTGTGGCTGTGGGAAGAAGGAAAAGAAAATACTCGGGACTACTCCTGGCTATGTAACTGAGCCACCTGCGCTGCCTCGTGTGGACAGAGAAAGTAGAGAAGAAAGAAAAAGAAGACGGAGAGAAAGACGCACGCCGCCGCAGCCATCGTCTACCACCTAAGTGGTGGCGGGTGCAATGACGGCCTACAACAGATAAAAATTCGGGGGCATTGACTACCGTCCCAGCCCCGTAGGGCCAGGAACAGCCACCCTTCAGCCCACCACCTCCGCTGCCTCGTGCGGACAGAAGATCCTCGGAGGTGGGCAGGAGAGAAAGTGGAGATGAAAGAAAAAGAAGAGGGAGAGAAAACCGTGCGCCGCAATAGCCGTCGTCCACCACCTAAGAGGTGGGGGGTACAACGACGGCCTACACCAGACAAAAAAATCGGTGGCTGGCTAGCCCCCGCCGCAAGCGATGTTGACCGACCAGGCCCAGCCCCGTAGGGCCAGGAACAGCCACCTCCTCCACACTGGAGAAATTCGAAAGCATCCGATCTATACTCCGTTTCATACATCAAGTGCAACACTACCAAAGCTACAGCTCTTTTTGCGCTCCCCGCATCCGCGATGAAAAATAGTGCCTGCTTTTGAGGAGAGAAAATAATAGTTGCTTTGTCTGCAAGCTTAATACATTTTACATTTGCCATCAACTTCATAAAAAGCACCTTTTTTAGGTTTAAAGGGTCGGATTGGGTGAATTTGTATGTTTTTTTATGTCGTTTTTGTTCGTGCCGCGTTTTCGCTGCCTCGCAACCTTGCCAGCTGTGCCACTAGATGGCGCTGGCTGTGCCCTCCGCGCTGCGCATCTCTTTTTGAGAAAATGGTTCGTTGGTGTGCATTTTTTCTATAAGATCCGCTCTGCGAAGATGTCTAGGCATGCGAAGCAAGTTATTGCAAACGTGTATGCTCCGAATAGAGCCCGTTTCCGCAGGAACCACTCGGCTACAGAACGAGCGCGTAGTGATACACCTCCTGTTTTTTTCTTACGGACTACTTGCGTACCTTTCACTGCGTTTCACCTGATGTATGAAACGGAGTATAAATGTCTGTACGGCGCCTTTCATTTGCCGCTTTCTCTAACGACGCACCACACAGCAAACAGAAGCAGACCCAGATGTCTAGGAGGCGTTAGTACAGCAGGCATCAGCGGCGTTTGAAATTAAATTACAGGATACAAAAGGCGCAGTATCCGCCACAATTCTCCCCGGACACATGTACCGCGCCGTAAAGGAAGAGATGAAGGTGGGAGTGAAAGAAGAGCGGGAGATAGAGGTGCCGTAGCTGCGTGCTACGATGCAATGCTCTATAGTGGCTTAAAGAATGATTGGTTCACAGGAAAGGCAAGCCGCAATATCCGTCACACTTGTTTCTGTGGACATGTACCTAACCGCGCCGTAAGGGAAGGGAAGAAGGCGAGAGTGAAAGCAGAAAGGGAGAAGGGGGTGCCGCAGTGAAAGGCTCCGGAGTAATTTCGACCACCGGAGGAACTTTAACATCGCACAGCAAATGGACGCCTCTTTGTTTCGCCTCCAGCGAAACGCAGCCGCCGCGGTCGGGATCATACAGGGTACTCCAACACACTAGTCGGGCGTCTTATCACTGCACCAGCGCGGCGGGGCATAATGGCTTTTGCCTCATCGCACTTTAGTGGTCCAAAATGCCCTCTGGAATTTTTTTCTGTACAGTGGAAAGTCAGACAGGCTTGGATAAATGCTAAGAAATATTTGACATGTACCAAATACACTCATTGTTGTTGTTGTTGTGGCTGTAGGAAGAAGGAAAATAAAATGCACGGGCTTGCTACTGGCTCTGTAGCTAAGCCACCTCCGCTTCCTCGTGCGGACAGAAGAGATAAAGTAGAGAAGAAAAAAAAGGGAGAAAGACGCGCGCCGCAAAAGCCGTCGTTCACCACCTAAGCGGTGGCGGGTGCAATGACGGCCTACAACAGATAAAAATTCGGTGGCTGGCTAGCCCCCGCCGCAAGCGGCGTTTACCTACTGTCCCAGCCCCGTAGCGCCAGGAACAGCCACCCTTTACCACCTCCCGCCCTGCACTCATAGTTGTTGTTGCCGCTGTAGGAAGAAGGAAAAGAAAATGCACGCGCTTGCTACTAGCTTTGTAGCTGAGCAATCGGATTGATTGATTTATAGGAAGGGAAAGGCGCGGTAACTGTCTCACTTGTTTTCTGTGGACGCCTCAACCGAGCCGTAAGGTAAGGAAGGAAGGTAGGAGGGAAAGTGGACAGAGAGGAAGAGGAGCCGCATTGGAGGGCTACTGAGTAATTTCGACCACCTGGGGATCTTTAACGTGCGCTGACATCGCACAGCACACGGACGCCTCTTCGTTTCGCCTCCATCGAAACGCAGCCGCCGAGGTCGGGTTCGAGCCCGGGTACTCCGGCACAGTAGTCGGGCGTCTTACCACTGCACCACCCCGGCGGGGCGCTGAGTACCCGGGTTCGAACCCGACCTCGGCGGCTGCGTTTCGATGGAGGCGAAACGAGGAGGCGTCCGTGTGATGTGCGATGTCAGCACACGTTAAAGATCCCCAGGTGGTCGATATTACTCAGTAGCCCTCCAATACGGCTCCTATTCCCCTCTCTTCTACTTTCACTTCCACCTTCCTCAATTTCCTTACGGCGCGGTTGAGGTGTCCACAAAAACAAGTGAGACAGTTACCGTGCCTTTGCCTTCCTATTGATCAATCACAGAAACAAGTGTTAGAGATACTGTGCATTTGCCTTCATTTGAACCAATTACTATTATTATTATTATTGTTATTATTTCCAGTGTGGGTCATCACACGCCAACACGCTAAGCCGGATTGAGACGCCTTTCATTAAAGAGCTCGTTCTCTACAGAGAAGTCGTAGCATAGAGATCTGATAAGCTGCTTGCATGCCGCCGCATTTCATAATATCGTGTTACGGACGAGCAACGAAGAAGAAGCGGGCAGTGGCGAGGGCAGGAGCGCTCGTGCTAGGCCCGCTGACATATTCATTAAACATCATCTCAAAGTCATCCAACATCTTCTCCCTGTTCTCTGTTCTCCTGTTTTCATCGGCTTGCCGCCACGTAACAATAGAATGATTCACATCAACTGCATGCTTTTAAATTTTTATTAACGGTACAGATGATTTCGTGCGAAATGCATTCAACCTAGTGATGTATGCGTGGCGAGGTTATGCGTGGCGAGGTTATGCGTGCAATAGGATGGGCGGCATATTACATGCAGTTGAAGGGTGAAATTCCTTCTGCCTACAGTTCACGCGATGAAATTCATGAAAGTCAAAAATGGCCAAGCCACAGCCGAGTTTTTGCACACTGGGGTACGGTATTTGACGCAATTTACCGAGGTCAGTTAGCCTGGAGGTGCCCTAAGCAGAGACCGATGTAGTGCGTTGCCCCGTCGAGGTGCCTTGAAGCTTCAAACACACGGCATCGGCTCAATCATCACGATCCGCCTTTCCTCGTACACGAAGATGGCACGCGCGGCTAGCGTGGGTGCTCTGAATCCGTAGTGTCGGAAAGTGCGCCAAATATCTGCTCTAACAGATGCCTCTTGTGAGGGACCAGACCTGAGTCAATCACAATTGTGCGATCATAATATACATGTTGTCGAAGAGCACTATGTGTCGGTTATAGAAAAAAAAGCGAGCGAAATTTTCAGATGTGTGGTCGCCCTCGATAAATTCGGTTCGTTTCTTTTGCATCCAAAAGCCCGTTTCTGAGTACGCGTGCCTTGAAACGAAGCGCTGCCACACGCAATCAGTCGATGAACAGCGTAATCGACGTAACATAGGTGAGAGCAGTTTGTTGCGGCTTCCCAACATTGCACCGTGCCACTGTGGTTATATCACCATCCACAGTGAATGTAGTCCGACCAGCTGGCGGGTTTTGGTGGCCGCCACCATGTGACCACGGTGACATTTGTTATCAAAGTGACTTTCTGGCAGCAAGCGGGCTGTCTGAGAAAGGTATACATTGGAGGCCAACTCATGACGCTCCTGCCGCCTCCGTGGGTGACGACGAATTTTCGGCTTGGCGGGAAGCTCACGCTACGGCGATATACTGCTTACAAGGAGGAGTCGATGTTAAGCCAGAGGTATCACGCGTGGAAATAAGGAAATGGCGATGAATAGAATGAAATCCTATCGAAATGCGTGCGTTCAACGAGACAGTGGAACTTATACACTGGCTTCTATGACCACAGATGCGACCAAAACGATGTGCAGTACGTAGCGCTGCGTCATTAACAGCGGCTGTGGTGGCGACGAAGGAGCAGCAACTAAAAGTTACAGCCGGTTCATCGCCTGAACAAGATGTCTTATGTTTGTCCCATGCCTACCGTCCTGTTTGGTTGCACCCACTATATTAACCCTGCCTACCAGGAATATGATGGAACTCAATATCGCAAGTGCGACAAGGGCCAATATCCCGCTATCTTAGAGGAGCCAAAACAAACCCACTATATGCCCGAAGCTGGCCCTTAACGCCACACCTCCCGGCTCGTAATGCGAACAAGCTTTCATTGTTTAATGTTCTTACCGGTAAGCTTGCATCTATTACCCTTTAGCAGATAATTTCCTACTGAATAGCTTTTAATATGATTTTAAAATACGGTACACAGTGGTAGTCATTAGTGAACTCCCCTTCTGCCTCGATAATAAATTCTTTTTCGGTCCCAGTAAAGCTTGTCAAAAGTGGTGGAGCATGGCTTGAACCTATTTACATGAGTGAACGCTCCGTTAAGGACTGATTTGCATGTACAGCAAGGTTTTATACGATTTTGAGGATTCGAACTAGAGGGACGCCCAAGCTTCACCTTAAAAGTAGACGTGATTGCGTCTTTGATCATAAACCTGTTTCAAACTTGACTCGGAGATGGATGGTAAAAGGGAAGCAAAATGGTGACACCACCCTGTTTCAAACTTGACTCGGAGATGGATGGTAAAAGGGAAGCAAAATGATGACACCACCTTGTTTCAAGCTTGACTCGGAGATGGATGGTAGAAGGGAAGCAAAATGATGACACCACCCTGTTTCAAACTTGACTCGGAGATGGATGGTAAAAGGGAAGCAAAATGGTGACGCCACCCTGGATGCTGCACAAAGATCGGTTGCGCGACAGTTTTTATAAGTAATCACGGGCGTATTTCTTTCAACACGTTTATCTCGATTCTTGCTTGAGGTGATGACAATGGCGACAGTGAGACGTTTTGACCAAAGGTTCTGTATACTATACCGCGTCAAAATAACCAGCATGGTGGGCATCTACCATCCTTTATTTACGTATTCAAGACATTGGACTTTTAGACAAACTTAAAGTTCACCTTGAATGTTACCCTTCGGCATTTTTCACGCTGTGAACTCTATAAGCACATTTATCGGACTATGTATTTCATCATTTCATTTTGGTGTAATTACTCAGTGACATCCAGCCAAGCGCAGCCATACGACTACAAAGGAAAGCCATACATCTCTATCAGAAACTTCGTAGTTAAAGAAAAAATTCGTCCTGATCCGGGAATCGAACCCGGAACCACCGGGCACTTTCCGGTGCAATCGCTCCACCGACTGAGCTAAACAGGACTGTTAGCAGATCAGATGGTAGGGCGAGAGCGAATTGACCTATAACTCGAAGTGGGAATGGTGTTGATCAAATATTTAGGGGAATCCCCCAAGGTGGAGCAGATTTCTAATAAGGGAGTAGTTACTCATTGTCATCCACCCAAGCGCAGCCATATGGTTGCAAAGGAAAGCTATACAGATTTGTCAGAAACTTCCTAGTTAAGTTTTTTTTAGGGAGTGATTACTTCCTCATTATAAATCTACTCCACCTGGGGGTTCCCCCTAAATATTTCTTCAACACCATTCCCATTTCGAGTTACAGATCAATTCGCTCTCGCCCTACTGTCTGATCTGCTGGCAGTCCTGGTTAGCTCAGTCGGTAGAGCTACTGCCCCACGAAAGGCGGTGGTGCCGGGTTCGATTCCCGGATCAGGAGAAACTTTTCTTTAACTACGAAGTTTCTGAGAAAGCTGTATAGGTTTCCTTTGTAGCCGTATGGCAGCGCTTGGCTATCATTTGATTTTATACCATTACTCCATTTGACCATCATTTCATTTTATACCATTAGTCCACGATGCACCTTAGAACTCATTTAATGGCCGCACTTTATCTTCCCCTCCATTTCGTTTAATCTCCTCATGATTCCTTCTCAATCTTTTCCTCCCCAATTCCCCTTCCTACACAGAGTAGCATGTCAGCGAAATTTAAACACCTGCTAAAATCTCTGTTCTACATTAAAGGGTCTCTCTCTTTTTCTCTCATTACAGAAGCGACGCTCCTATCACAAAACCACTCTTTGTAGGACTGCACTTTTAAAAGAACACAATCTCGCGTCTTTGACATAAATAAGGAGGAGCAAGGGCAAATATGGGTACAGCAGGGATTAGTCCAGCCTAATAAAAGTACGATGAGTATAAAGGCGTGGGAGTTGTCTGAGGTCACTTCTTGTTTCTTAGGAAGAAGGCGAAATAGCAATATAAAAAAATGCTATCTAAACATTTCAGGTAGTGACTGTTTTTAACACACTGAAGTGAAAAGAAAACCACCAAAGAAGACAAACCACCAAAACCACCAAAGAAGAGCATCTGCGTTCATCCTTTAGCGTACATGTGTGCAATTCTGCGTATTTTTGTCTCTTAGCACGACTATGAAACAGGCCATTCATTCAAGGGCCTGCATTCTATAATCTTTCGCAATCCTACATTTTTCCTTATTTGCGTCCATCAGTGCGGGACACGATACAAAACTGGCGGCAGACACTGTTTGACCGAACGCACGATGCAGCGCCTAACAATAACAGAGGGAGCAAACAATGAATATATTACTCTTTACAAGGTACAAATACTGTCACGACACACATATTATTTTTTTGCACAACCGTCCCATATAACAAAAAATGAACCGCCATATTTTCTTGTGTTTGATGGCGCTCACAGGTTCACGTTTTTATTTCTGTTAGGCGAAATAGTCTCGGCCCTTATTTATTGTGACAACGTGACAAAGTGCCATTTCTTGTCTCGTGCTGGTTTAGCACGGCTTTTCTAGTATGAACAACCAACTATACCACTAGAAACATAGTTCAAGTAATTTACAGCAAGTAGCTAGTCGTCAAATGCATTAATAAATAAATAAATCTTGACTAATGCCGATTCTGTTCAAGGTGAAGCAATTTTATGTCATCCGTTCAGGCATGCTTGCCTGCTTGGCAGCGAACCATCTAAGGAAATTCAACAGTGACCTATGCGAGTGACAGTAGGATCTTGGTAGCTGTTCTTCCTCTCCAAGGGATTCTTTTTTGCCGCATTCAAATTTGTGCTTAGGCTTTTTGCTCTGAACAGTGAACTTGTGCACTTAAAACCACAAATGCATTTGTGCAGGCCACAACACGTCAGGGTGTACAACTGCACAAGCAGCAACTTCGATCCTCGCACATGGGGTGAACTGTTTAGTGAAATGCAGAGGGCCACCAAAAAGCACCCGCTGCCCAATCCAATGTCTTACCCCCATTTTCGGATGACCGACTGCGTGCTGTACCACAACCTGCTGCTGTTATTCCTGCGGTACCTGCCTGCGCGCACAGCGGACATTGTCTTGAAGCTTAGAGGCCGACAACCAAGGTTGGTTCTGTACTTCCTTAACCGATTGCGAAAAGCGTTTCGAAGCACAAAGCGGTACATTGACGCATGGGCTGCCATTTAATTATGAAGTTTGTGTTTTTCCAGTGTTGCTCTAATTAGGCTTTTAGGTTTGAAGTTTAGAATGGAGAGCGATTAATGAGAGCATGCGTCAACACTCTGCTTTATTTTTTATGAGGGCATGGAAGGTATTTCTGTTTAGTCATATGAAGGGAAAAAAAGTTCCAACCAATAGTCCCTAATACATTATCACCCTGTCATCTCAATCTCGCCTGTGAGCTAGAAATATTGGAGTATATTAAAAAGAGGGAAACAGAGAAACCGTGCGTCTCATTATGGTTCGAAGCACCACGGCGGCTGAGCAGTTGAGGTGGCTTTGATCCCAGCCGTTGCGACCTCATTTTGTTCGAGGGAAAACTGGACGCTCCCGTGTACTGTGCGATGTCAGTGCACGTAAAACAATCCCAAATGATTTATATTGTCCGGAACCCTCCACTACTGCGCTTTAGGATGTTAAACACCATAATATAAAATAAACCAAACAAAAACCTACCATAAATGGTCTAACGCAACAAAAAATCAAATGGACAAGCGCGACTTCTTCAGAACACAACAGTACGTATACGTCTGCACGCTTGGCAACAGAAGAGGCAAAATAGCGAAAATTAATGACCACTGGACATGTGATTTCAACTGACTGGTGTATATTCACAATGATTAGAAAGTATTGGACTATAGATGCAATTGAATGATTTTTAGATGAGGTGGTCTTGAGGGGTCGGAAGATTTAACCCGCAACCGCCTCCAGGGGCCCTGAATCTAGAATGGGATCGTGCCGAAGGTCGGAGATAGGGAAACAAGTGGTGCATGCAATATCCCGTTATTTACTGCTCTTCAAAGGGGATTGGTGAAGGTGAGCGGCTCATCGCGTACGTCAGGCGGTCTCATTCGCCAGGGACCCTGCCATCACCCAGGACGTGATGAACTTGATGGCAGGCTGGCACTGTGTGACGCAGGAGCCCGAGCCAGAAGCTTTCATCCGGTAACTTTTAGGTTCCACTCGGCTTCATCACGGGAGTCTCCACGCGGGCGTCGTCGCCGATGTACTATAACCCGGAGATTAACGTCTTACCTCCGCCTTTTCTTGAGTTCGAATATCCCACGGGACCAGTAAGGAATTCCTCCTTCGTCTTGGTCCACCCAGCGCCTTCTCTCCCGCCAGTTACAATGGTGCCCGTAGCTGCTGTCCCCGCGGAAGTCGCCGGTGCACCTGCGGAAGTCGCGCTTTTTCCTCAAGCGGCTAGCTCATCAAAGTTGGTTTGCCGCTGCCCCTTTCCTGGGAAGCGGCCCCACTTGGGAAGCCGCATCCCTTTGTTGACGGCCGCCGGCTCTTCGTGGACTAAGGAGAGCGTAGAGCGGGCTTGCCGGCCTGTAGCGACGCGCACCTTTATCCCCCGACAACTGCTGAGGCCGCAGCGAGCTGGTTAATGAGCGGACCTTTGAACCGGGCACTTCACGTCGGCTCGAAGGTCTCGACCAAGGGAACCAAAGGTGGTGGGCAGAAGTAAAAGATACAGCCCGTTTCCCGTCAACCACCATCGGGTCGTCACATTCGAAATGAATTATTATTGCGAAAGCAATACTACTCTAGGTTTCGAGCCTTCAGCGTAGCGTGGCCGGTAGCCACGTCTTACCCACGTGACGCTGTGACGTCACATCCCGCGTGACACAAGGGTGAGAGCTAGGCTAATAACTCAAGCGGTCGGCCGGAGCTGCCAACTTGGGTCTCTCGTTTCTCACGGGACGGTTATGTCCGAATCAGCCTGCTAGGACCCTGGCATTCACGTTACCCCTATAGGCCACTAAGGCAGGTTCATACGGCTTGGTTAAAGCGGGGCTTTATATGTGCGCTGAGGAAGAAGAAAAAGAGGAGAAGAACGCTCGGTCACCCCTAAACCCTGCAAAGGGTTAGGAAAAGCGAACGAGAGGCTGCTGCTGCGCCTCTTCACTAACACAATGCTGGTCCCGGCAATACTTAAACATTTTGACTCACAATACACTGGACAGTGTCAGTACTGTGGGGAGGTGACTGACATCTACAACATGGTACGGGCCTGCCAACAAAACCCATCCCTTCCCCCATCCCTAACCCTTCCCGGGAGGACTGGGAGGCAACCCTGCTCGGCTGCTGCGACCTACAGGCCCAAAAGGCCTTAACGCGGCGTGCGCGGGCGGCGGCAACCGCCAATGGGGTCCCTGACTAGGGTCTCCACCCAGTATTATAAGGTCGAAGCCCTTAAGGCTCCGCGTCAAACCTCTTAATATGACATAAACGATTTCCCGACCACCACCACCACCACCCGCAGCTAATGCTTTCGCTCAATACATGGTTCAGCAACGTTAAACCCTTGTAATTTTTTATCGTCATTTGCGTGAATGACATCAGTTCGTCACTTCAGCATCAATCGCACATACCACTCGCAATTTTTTTCTCGACACACTCAACACACCGGCAAAGGGGAAAACAGCATAGTTTCAAATTTTTCTTCCTTGTCTCACTTCTTTCAAAGCAATATGCGGATCTTACTGTCCGATCAGTTATAATGCGGCATTGGGGCGGTATGCTAAGGACACAGATGACGAACAGGGAGGTGGTGTACTACAGTGTCATGCGCCGTTATCTTTAAAAACCACTTTCTAAATTTGAGGTGTTGCTATGACTTGACATTTTAGCCCATAGGCTGCAGTAAAAGGCAAGTGTGCACTTGATATTTCGCTTTTCCTTCTTTGCAGGTTCGTAGCACTTTACAAGAAGGTTCGCAAAGGCGTCGAGACAGTGCAGTTCTTTACGACGAACAGCTGGCTTTTCCGGTCAAGCAATGTTGCTGGACTGATGCAGGACCTTTCTGCAAAAGATAACCAGGTGCACTTATACCTCCATAGAATAGCAGGAATAAAGGCGGACAGCAAAGATAACTATAATCACAACTGGCCTAATGACGGATAATACCCAGCGATTTAACTACTGTTCATAGCGATAACCTCCAGCGGTTACGTTATTCGGCAGTTCGCACTGCGCAGTGGCTTATAGTTGACTTCTTCATGCTCAGATGCATGCTTTCAGAAAAAATAGAAACAGTGGCGCACGAATTAGCATACTAGATTCCACCTTCGGCGACAGCATGAAGCTTGAAGTTAAATTCAGGTATGGCTGCGCGCTCAGGTTTCATGGCTCGGTTACCATTCTGAAGTGGGTGGCCCAAAAGTAATTCAGAAACCCGCATAACGGTATTTCCGATATCCCACCATGTATATGTAATTATTGTTTAGTACTAATTTGCTCGCGTCAGATGTGGACCAAAATTTAGACGTTAAGGGAATGTAGTCGGTACGAAATTATTAAAACAAAAAATACACAGAACAAAATACTAACAATCACCAAACGGACATTGATCATTAAGTTAGTGGTCCATGCTTTTGGAAATCAAGAATTCGGTAATAATAAATAAATATACCTCTGAACGCTCGCCGTCCACGTTTCAGTTTAAGGATAACGGAGACGTGTGTTCTGAATACATAGAAGGAAGTGATGAAAAAAGGCATGAACTGACAGTTGACAAGCAGGCTTGTTAACAAGTCGCACTCCGAAAATTCGCCCGCCTTAGGAACGTGACAAAAAAAAAATGGAGGGGAAAGGCATCTAAAACGTACATTCTCAAGCATACGTTCAACCAGCGCACATTTTTTCGCGTTTGCGATTAGTGCTTCTATATGTACTTGCGTTGAAATGAAAGGACTCCGCCAACACTGTTAGGCGGCGCGTTCGGATGGCTGTCAGCTCCTGGTGATGTTCTGGGTCACATAAAGGTAAAACTTGCGACGCCACTCACACCATAAATC
The DNA here is from genome assembly GCF_055883805.1 of Amblyomma maculatum. Lineage (NCBI taxonomy): Eukaryota > Metazoa > Arthropoda > Arachnida > Ixodida > Ixodidae > Amblyomma > Amblyomma maculatum. Next base: position 77,383,976 of record NC_139350.1, read on the forward strand.
AACCATTGACAGCCTCTGGGTAAAATAAGCAATACAGAAATTTTACCACTTAAAAGGCGCATGGTTCAAATAATTGACAGCAGCAAAGCAGTACTCAAGTGATCAATTTGTTCAAACGGTGTTGCACACTTCAAGCCCAAGTATGATCGGTTTACCATAGTGACACTCTCAATCATCTCTAAGGTTAAACATATTGCGGGTACACATCACTCTGAATCCTACCGCTAATTTACATAAATTACCCTCAACAAAAGTTTGTCACTTCGTGATTCACTGATCACGTTTCTGGTTGCTTATTTGCAAAATTCATCATCATCATCATCAACTGAGTGATGTGCCCTTCATTAAAAAGCACTCTCTAAAAGGATTAAAATGGCTCAGGTGCTGCAGCAGCCGTGGCTATGGAACCTCAGAAAGGTTTTTGAAGCCTGTCGCCCCACGCTCCTCTGAGCCACTTTCGATTAAGTTTTCCCCTTTACTTCCACTGTTCTCTGCATTAGGAATAAGGTATCAATTGTTTAATTTTGTAGGTTTCTAATAACATGGGCGGACCTCTGAACGAAACGTCGGTATATATATATATATATATATATTGTTGTAGAAGACCTTGCACAGGGCGATACGTCGTCAACAGTCAATAAAATGTTCTGCGATCAGTCGTGAGACATGTCAGCACACGTACGAGCGTCGAAGCGAGCTTTGTTGTCGTTTTCTTTCCTGCCCGTCACGCGCGTTGAACATGCTTGTCGTCGTTCTCTTCAGCAATAGGCGTTGAACGTATCACCCAATACCTGTTTTACAATAGATATATATATATATATATATATATATATATATATATATATATATATATATATATATATATATATATGTATTGTCACGTAGTGGTGACAACACCGTTAGCGACAAATGAGGGTGCTTTAAATTCACTTGAATAAACTATTTGAGCTGGTTTGCGCCCGCAAATGAACTAAATAATCGGCAGCGGCGATAGCAACAAGCGGGCTCGGCAGTCGCCGATCTACAAATGCCCACCGCACCCGCCAGCGCTCAAATTAAATGCGGTGAAGGGACAACTATGTAAAACCGGAGGCGGTGACTAGTATAACCTGGAACATTGTAGAAACATATGCAAGTAGCCGGAATCTAGATGCATCTTGCAGCGCTGGCGTAGCGGTAGAACATCCGCCTCGCATGCAAGAGGACCGGGGTTCAAATGCCGGTGCCGCGCAATTCTCCACCGGAGGAAAAAAAAAAGTCCGCGTGTCGATGGAATTGCATAAACAGGTTTGGGGTGCGACCTGATGCCGGTGAACACCTCCGGCAACGCACTCCCTCACCAGAACAGGAGTTGGCCACCCTGGTGCAGTAATTGGCCACAACCTCCTATGATAAGCTCCATAAAACCCCGGCCCTCAGTCACCAGCAGATGCGGAACAACTGACCACGGCGGTGGTCAGACCTGTGACGCAGCAGGGGGTGCTAAGAAAGCCTGGCTCCGCTGGACAGGCCGCCATTGGAAACTGACCCTAGCAACGTTTAATGCTAGAACCCTAGCTAGTGAAGCTAGTTTAGCAGTGCTGTTAGAGGAACAGGTATGAAATGGGATGTCATAGGGCTTAGTGAGGTTAGGAGGCCGAATGAGGCATATACTGTACTGAAGGATGGACATGTACTGTGTTATCGAGGCTTACCAGAGAGGCGACAACTAGGACTAGGTTTCCTTGTCAATAAGTATATAGCGGGTAATATAGATGAATTCTATAGTATTAATGAGAGGGTAGCAGTCATCGTAATTAGGCCTAATAAGCGGTATAAACTAAAGGTTGTACAGGCTTATGCACCTACATGTAGTTATGATGACCAGGCAGTTGAAAGCTTCTACGAAGTTGTAGAATCGGCAATGCGAAAAGTAAAGACGCAGATACTGTACTAATGAGCGACTTCAATGCCAAGGTAGGAAGAAAGCAGGCAGGAGACTAGGCAGTAGGTGACTATGGCATTAGTTCTAGGAATAGCAGGGGGGAGTTAGTAATTGAGTTTGCAGAGCGCAATAACGTATGAATCATGAATACCTTCTTCAGCAAACGGAAGAACCGGAAATGGACATGGAAAAGTCCTAACGGAGAGACTAAAAATGAAATCGACTTCATAATGTGTTCAGCCCCCGCCATTGTGCAGGATGTAGAGGTAATCGGGAAAGTGCAATGCAGTGACCACAGGATGGTGAGGTCCCGAATTAGCCTAAATCTGAAGAAGCCTGAATTAGCCTAAATCTGTTGCATTCCGCAACAGATTAGTAAGAAAGAAACCCATCAACGAATTAGCGGTGAGGGGGAGGGCAGAAGAGTTCAGAATCTCGCTACAGAATAGGTATTCAGCTATAACTGAGGATGGCGACATTACCCTAGAGGCAAGGAACAATAATTTCAGAGGTATCATTACTGAGTTCGCGGTAGAAGTAGGCGGTAGGATAGTTAGAGAGGATACCGGTAAGCTGTCTAAGGAGATGAAAGATTTGATTAAAAAACGCTAGAGTATGAAAGCTTCCAATCCAACAGACCAGATCGAATTGGCCGAGATATCAAAGCTAATCAATAAGCACAAGGTAGCCGATATAAGGAAGTATAACATGGAGAAAATTGAGCATGCTGTAAAGAACGGGGGAAGCCTTAAAGCGGTAAAGAAGAAATTGGGCATAGGCAAAAACCAGATGTATGCGATAAGGGACAAGGCGGGCAACGCCATCACTAATATGGAAAAGATAGTCAAAGTAGCCGAGGAGTTCTATACAGATCTCTACAGTAGCCAAAGTAGTCAGGACCGTAATGAGATTGGCGGTAGGGAAAAACAGTCAGACGTTCCACCAGTGACGAAGGACAAGGTCAAGAAAGCACTAGAAACTATGAAAAGGGAGAAATCGGCTGGAGAGGATCAGGTAACTACTGATTTGCTGAAGGATGGGGGGGATATCGTGCTAGAAAAACTGGCCACCCTGTATACGCAGTGCCTGGTGTCATCGACGGTACCGGAACCATGGAAGAATGCAAACATTATCCTCATTCAAAAGAAAGGGGACTCTAAGGACCTTAAAAATTACAGACCAATCAGCTTACTGCCTGTTACGTATATGGTATTTACTAAGGTAATCGCTATTAGAATCAGGACAACCTCAGACTGCAATCAAGCAAAGGATCAAGAAGCTTTTCGGAAACGGTACTCTACTATCGATCATATCCACACCATCAATCAGGTGATAGAAAAATGCTCGGAATATAACCAGCCCTTATACATAGCATTCATTGATTACGAAAAAGCATTTGACTCTGTTGAAACCTCGGCGGTGATGCAGGCATTGCGAAATCAGGGGGTAGACGAGCCGTACGTGAAAGTGCTGGAATATATATATAGTGGCTGCACAGCAACCATAGTTCTGCATAAGGAAAGTAACAAAATTCCCATAAAGAAAGGTGTTAGGCAAGGAGATACAATCTCCCCAGTATTATTCACAGCTTGCTTAGAGGAGGTATTCAGAGACTTGGAATGGGAGCAGTTAGGGATAAGGGTAGATGAAGAATACCTCAGTAATCTGCGATTTGCTGATGACATTGCCTTGCTAAGCAACTCGGGGGATGAACTGAAAATAATGATTGATGACCTAGACAGAAAAAGTAGAAAGGTAGGCTTGAAAATCAATATGCAGAAGACTAAGGTAATGTTCAACAGCCTCGGGAAGGAAGAGCAGTTTACATTAGGTAGCGAAATACTGGAAGTAGTAGGCGAATATGTCTACTTAGGACAGGTAGTAACCGCAGTTGCGGACCATGAAAAGGAAATAACAAGAATAATACGATTGGGAAGGAGTGCATTTGGCAAGCACTCGCAGATTATCACAAGCAGCTTACCGGTATCGCTCAAGAGGAAAGTATACAACAGTTGCATCTTGCCTGTACTCACTTATGGGGCTGAAACGTGGAGGCTAACCAAGAGAGTTCTACTTAAGTTGAGGACAACCCAGAGGGCTATGGAACGAAAAATGGTAGGGGTAACATTAAGAGATAGAAACCGTGCAGAGTTGGTCAGAGAAATAACTCAAGTTACCGACATTCCAGTGGAAATTAAGAAGAAATGGACATGGGCAGGACATATAGCGCGAAGAGAGGATAACCGATGGTCGCTGAGGGTAACAAATTGGATTCCAAGGGAAGGAAAGCGTAGCAGGGGGCGGCAGAAAGTTAGGTGGGCGGATGAGATTAAGAAGTTCACAGGGGTCAAGAGGATGCAGATAGCACAGAACAGGGTTAAGTGGAGAAATATGGGAGAGGCCTTCGCCCTGCAGTGGGTATAATCAGGCTGGTGATGATGAGATGCATCTTGACGCATCATGCGCGACATAGAAGTTGATAAAGCTGCGTCTAAGGACAACGAGTGCGAAAAAAAAAACACAGAATTATCCCGTCCGCTAGAATTACTGTTATAAGGCCGCATGCCGGCGGCTGTCGAAAAAGAACAAATAAATATTTGACTGCTTCGCGGCATCACTCCCTGCTTAAAAGGGCATCTGCTCGATGCTTACAAAAATAAACACAGAAAGGCAAACTAACATATGAGAAATTATATCAACTAGACTGTTTAGCACGCGTAATAAGGCTTCAGGTGCACAGCATGGACGATGCGCGCCACTGGGATGTAGTTATGACGCCGTGGATGACTTCGTAGGCAAGTTGTTCAATGCGCCGAATAACTTTGCATGGGCCAAAGTACCGCCGGATGAGCTTTTTACTCAGTCCGTGACAGCGTATCGGCACCCAACCCAAACTTGGTCTCCCGGCATGTACTGCGCATCGCGCCGTCGCAATTTGTATCATCGGGCTTTGGTTCGGTCTTTAATTCGCATCCTGGCGAGTCGTCGGGCTTAGTCCGCACGCTGGAGGTAGGCTGCGACGTCAAGATTATTTTCGTCGGTTTGACTTCTTTCTGGCATGCTCTCTCCTCTAAGCCTGTAAGGAGTTAGAATCCTGGTGTGGATGAAACCAGTAGCGGGTTATAGCTTTCTGTGAACACCAATAAAAAAAACTATAGACTCAATCTATGATGGAAACACCGCAGCTAGTTGTTTTTTGAGATGATCTCTAACTAAGGTTTGGCACTTGGTTTTCAAATATAGTAAATAAATTCTGGCTAATTAATCGGTAAAAATGACTCAACTTTGGTGGGCAATAAAAATGCCAGGACCAGGCGACTCTGAACAGCTTTAATTTGTCGTCACTGTACTAAATAACTCCGTATCACTTAAATGTAGCTGCGACACCTGAAATGCATGTGGCGAATTGCGTCAAGCATATCCGTTCACCCGTTCACGCTGATTGGCCCAAAGCACGTGTTTGTCGGTGGTAGGTTTGACGCGACGAAAGAAATCGTGTGTTGCGTGTGGATCATATACGGTGTGCGCACTGACAGACAGAGATCAGCGTGTACAGGTGTAGCCACGCTTTTGAAAGAGGAGAGTTCGTGTGAGCCATGGCATGTTGCTTTAGCCGCGCCCTCGCAGTAGTCAATAAGCACTGTGCCGCAATGAGCAGGCAGCAACTGCTGTACAGCAGTGTGGCGTAATACGCAGACCTTGTTACTCGTTTTGAAGGCCGTTGATGTCAATGACAGGCTGATCCTAAGCTTGTGGTGAGTTTGTATTTAGCCATTAATGCCCCCACACTGTATCTAGCTGCCGTAAAATAACAATGAAAAGAAAACAAAAACAAGCACGATATGCAGGCAGTGTAACAGCAGCTATTAAGGTATTTATTAGTAAGGCATCGGCGGGGTTGTGGTTTGCATTGTGGGTATTTGTATGCGTAGGGGGAAAAGGTAGTGCAAAGGAACCACCAGTGGAAATGGGGCATCGCACACTTAAGGTCTAAAATATTCGGTAAAAATACGATAAAAATCGAGCACGTTAGGTGGGCCCATGAGTACTCACTTTCGTTCCTAATATCATCCATTTTTGCAGATAAGATTATTAAAACATTACGAATTGGTAATGCGACAGGCCGAGTGTACATTGGCAATGCGGGGAAATAAGATCGGTAACTTCAGATTTGCAACGTAACTTATTCGAACATTGAAGACTTGTTGTGCTATACTGGCAACTGGATGTGTTTGCTACCGGCTGGGGTATCCACACTAGCGCTTTTTTTTCAGAAGGCCGAGGAAATTTCACCGTGCCATATTCCCCGGGCTCATTCGAAAACTTGTAGTGTGCGACGTGTACATTAGTGTGCGCGCCACTTTAAGTTGATAACATTAAAAGTCGAGATTGGTAATTGCAGCAATAGCCTCTGTTGCATCTAGAGATTCCTTGAGCTGAGGTATAGAAATTGAGACCACTGAGCATAGACAGCAGCGAGATTTATTCTGAGGGCGCCAAGGATTTGTCCAAAGATATCGGACATGACTATATGTGCCGGCCGGTGAAGCACCACCGTCGTTCTTCGATATGTAGACTGCCTCGATAGTGACACTGAGTCGATATGCAAGCGTAATTATTTTACATGCTGCCACTGATAACTAAGCATCAGTGGTTAAGTAGCTTAAAACTGATGTTCAGAACTTTATCAATGAGAAAAGTGAGGGCACGATTGTAATCGCACTGTAATAGCTATCCCAAAGGACTGTCAATAAAAGCATCGATTAATATAGAAATGAACAACAAACCCTCGTCTAATCAGTGCAATAATCAAATGCCTGAAATGTTCTCCGCAAAATGGTCTAAATAAGTGGGAAGAAGGCATTCTTGCACTGTATAGCCGTATTTATATGCAGGCCTTGTGTAACAAGGAATGCGCCGGTTTCGTGTCTATTTTACTTGCAGCTCTGCCTTCTGAGATTTCATGCACGCTAAATGAGTGTTTTGATCTATTAACGCAGGTATTTTACATCAACGTCGGAAAAATGGATTGGGTCTCATACGCTGACAACTACATGCAAGGTATTCGCAAGTACCTTCTCAAGGAGCCCCAAGATACAGAATTACCACAGACACGGAAGCAGTTAAGGCGGTATGAAGAGGCATGAACTTCGCCTGGTTTCATCTCACACAACTCGAAATAAAGAAGATGAAAGGACTTCAGGCCAGTAATGGACTAGATGAGCAAATATATCAAATATTTATGCAGTGCACTTCATAGTGCCGGCATTCACAAAAATATTTTTACTTTGTGAATAAAAAATCACAGGGTGAGCATGCCCTTATCGTCTAGCATATTCAGCCGGTACGCTACTGAGAATATGAAGGTGTCATTTGGCCCTTATATGCCCAAACTAAAAAAAAATGAAAAAGAAAAACAAACTATTTTCCTAAATGCAAAATTACGAAAGCCATGCCAGAATGAATAAAATTTTTTGCTTACTTTTAAAGAAATCAATAAGTGACCTCCTAAGCCGTGCTACAGCCTGCATATATGAACACTGGGCACATCGCTAATATGCGAGAATGTGAAATAGTTTGAAAGACTTCCCTAGGAATCCCATTTCGCAGTTCTTGCGCGGAGGGCAGTTTTTGCGGGGTTATTGGCGCGTCCGTTAGCTTATCTTGGGAGGATGACAGTGCGGACAGCGCGGTCAAAATGACCAACATTTTTAGCGTGACGATTTACGATTTGGTGTTGCATTTTATTAGTGCATTTTTGACAGAAGCGGCAAAACGATAAGTGAAAAAAAAAGAAGGAATGTAATTTACTTCCCATTGTTGTGTTTTTGTTCTTAGCAATGTCTAGATTCACTCGTTAAACATCTCCCATGTTGGCGTTCTACTTTGTATCAAACAGCTGCCTGAATGCATTTTTCCCGTTTCTTGAGTCGTTTTTCTATCTGTCCGCCAGCATTTGGAAGAACAGTGATACCCCCTTTGACGTTACAACGCCATAAATTCATATTCTACATCGACTCCGTTATAAAAGGCTCCTTGTTTTTTACTTTTGAGATCCTTTTGCGTTGGTAACTGACAGTTCTCAATTCTTGATATACACCTTTAATGTACACTTCACGGCAACAACTGACTATAGCCGCGGAAGCGTCAAACTGACGAACATTTGTCGAAAATATAACACAAAAAGCATAGTCAATTTTTATCGCGAGTCTACTGACCATGTTTATCACCACGGCTCCTACCAAGCCGAGAGCGCTCTTGCTGGCAGCGTTAGAGCCAAACATTTAATGCTAAAGTTGTATCATTCGGCAGAGGTAGCCCCGCTGCGTGCAAACACATCATATTATACAGTCAAATCAGATTGAATTTCTTTTATAAAATTGCTTACACCCGTGTTTGAAAAGCAGCCTTACCTTGGTGAATTGGTCATCATGAGGCGGGTAATCATTATCCGCAACATGCAAAATCGTGAATATATTGCTACAAAGCGCTTAAACATCATAGAATTCACAATGAGCTTACAGTGACTGTATTCAGAAACTTCCCAAAACATTCGTCATTCTGGCACTCGCACGTAACTATTAAGAAGCACACCAGAGCAGCACTTCATTTCTCGTTTAGCGACTTCTTGCATTTATTGTTGCGAAAGGAACACTACGCCTAGTTTCGCCTCGTAGCGTAGCCGGTGGCCGGTGGGCACGAATGGCCTTGAACGGCCATTGCCTAGCAACTGTTTCAGCCGAGCTCCGCCAGATGGTGACGCTCCCGTTGAGCTCCCGCCACCCATCTGCCGTCAGCTATGAGGACCAAGCAGAAACGAGTGTACATCAACGCCGCCGGGCGGCGCTTCTTGCCTTACAGGCGAAAAACACAGAAGGTAAAAATTGGATAAATTAGATGGAAAATAAACAGTGTGGAATTATACCGAAAGTGGGAAAGGCAGATCAGGAAGGAAGCTTTCTTTAATAACTCAAGAGACAGTGCCCTACTTTTTGAAGCTAGATCAGGGTGCCTTAGAACACGCAGCTACAAAAAGAAAGTTAACAATGAAGATGACGCATGAGCTGTATGTGGTAACTCCAGTGAAACAATTGACCATAATATACTCGAATGTAATGGTATTCATCCGGAAGTCGATACAGGCGCAGTCACCCTTCCTGAAGCTCTGGGGTTTAGAGATACCAGGGGCCAGGTGAATAAACCGGCGATGGAAGCTAGCAAAAAACGACTGGAAGATTGGCGGCTTAAAAGCAGAAAAGTGGCATAAAGTTAGTAATGCAGAAACAAAAATTCAATAAATAGAATGATGGTATAGTTAACCAATCTAAAACAATAATTAAGATATAGGAAGAAAAATGAGCATGATAGCTACTGCTACCACACAGTTTCAAAGGGTACGCTCCTATATTCCGTCCATCCATCCGTTTTGCCTTGTTTTATTCTTTTCGTAAAAAAACAAGAGAAAAATTGCCAAGGTTGTTTTGCAAAAATTGCAAAACAATGCCAAGGTAGGGAAAAAGCAGGCAGGAGACCAGGCAGTAAGTGACTATGGCACTGGTTCTAGGAATAGCAGAGGGGAGGTGCTAGTTGAGTTTGCAGAGCACAATAACTTAAGAATCATGAATACCTTCTTCAACAAACGGAAGAACCGGAAATGGACATGGAAAAGACCTAACGGGGAGACTAAAAATGAAATTGACTTCATACTGTGTTCAACCCCCGCTATTATGAAAGATGTAGAGGTAATCGGGAAAGTGCGATGCAGTGACCACAGGATGGTGAGGTCCCGAATTAGCCTAAATCTGAAGAAGGAACGCAACAGATTAGTAAGAAAGAAACCCATCAACGAATTAGCGGTGAGGAGAAGGGCAGAAGAATTCAGGATCTCGCTACAAAATAGGTATTCAGCTCTAACCGAGGATGGCGATATTATCCTAGAAGCAATGAACAATACTTTCAGAGATATCATTACTGAATGCGCTGTAGAAGTAGGCGGTATGATAGGTAGAGAGGATACCGGTAAGCTTTCTAAGGAGACGAAAGATTTGATTCATCATCATCAGCCTGACTATACCCACTGCAGAACGAAGGCCTCTCCTATATCGCTCCACTTAACCCTATTCTATGCGAGCTGCATCCACTTGACCTCTGCGAACTTCTTAACCTCATCCACCCACCTACCTTTCTGCCACCCCCTGCTACGCTTTCCTTCCCTTCGAATCCAGTTTGTTACCCTAAGCGACCATCGGTTATCCTCTCTTCGCACTGCATGTCCTGCCCATGCCCATTTCTTCTTCTTAGTTTCCACTAGAATGTCGGTAACTTGAGTTATTTTTCTGACCCACTCTGCACGCTTCCTATCTCTTAATGTTACCCCTACCATTTTTCGTTCCATAGCCCTCTGGGTTGTCCTCAACTTAAGTAGAACTCTCTTGGTTAGCCTCCACGTTCCAGCGCCATAGGTGAGTACAGGTAAGATAAACTGTTATATACTTTCCTCTTTAGCGATACCGGTAAGCTGCTAGTCATAATCTGCGAGTGCTCGCCAAATGCGCTCCATCCCAATCTTATTCTTCTTGTTATTTCCTTTTCATGGTCCGAATCTGCGGTTACTACATGTCCTAAGTAGACATATTCGCCTACTACTTCCAGTACTTCGCTACCTAATATAAACTGCTGTTCCTTCCCGAGGCTGTTGAACATTACCTTAGTCTTCTGCATTTGATTTTCAAGCCTACCTTTTTACTTTTCCTGTCTAGGTCAGCAATCATTATTTGCAGTTCATCCCCCGAGTTGCTTAGCAAGGCAATGTCATCAGCAAATCGCAGATTACTGAGGTATTCTCCATCTACCCTTATTTCTAACTGCTCCCATTCCAAGTCTCTGAATACTTCCTCTAAGCAAGCTGTGCATAGTAATGGGGAGATTGTATCTCCTTGAATAACACCTTTCTTTATTGGACTTTTGTTACTTTCTTTATGCAGAACTATGGTTGCTGTGCAGCCACTATATATATATTCCAGCACTTTCACGTACGGCTCGTCTATCCCCTGATTTCGCAATGTCAGCATCACCGCCGAGGTTTCAACTGAGTCAAATGCTTTTTCGTAATCAATGAATGCTATGTATAAGGGCTGGTTATATTCCGAGCATTTTTCTATCACCTGATTGATGGTATGGATATAATCGATATTAGAGTACCGTTTCCGAAACCCTGCTTGATCCTTTGCTTGATTGAAGTCTAAGGTTGTCCTGATTCTATTAGCGATTACCTTAGTAAATACCTTATACGTAACAGACCGTAAGCTGATTGGTCTGTAATTTTTAAGGCCCTGTCTCCCTTTCTTATGAATGAGGATAATGTTTGCATTCTTCCATGGTTCCGGTACCATCGATGACACCAGGCATTGCGTATACAGGGTAGCCAGTTTTTCTAACACGATATCCTCCCCGTCCTTCAGCAAATCTGCCGTTATCTGATCCTCTCCAGCTGATTTCCCCTTTCCATAGTTTCTAAGGCTTTCTTGACCTCGTCCTTCGTAACTGGTGGAACGTCTGACTGTTTTTCCCTACCGCCAATCTCATTACGGTCTTGACTATTTTGGCTACTGTAGAGATCTGTATAGAACTCCTCGGCTACTTTGAAGATTTTATTTAGAAACGCCAGAGTATGAAAGCTTCCAATACAACAGACCAGATAGAATTAGCCGAGATATCAAAGCAAATCGATAGGCCGATATAAGGAATTATAACATGAAAAAAATTCAGCATGCTTTAAAGAACGGGGGAAGCCTTAAAGCAGTAAAGAAGAAAGCGGGCATAGGTAAAAAACAGACGTATGCGATAAGCTACAAGGCGGGCAACGTCATCACGAAGACAAGGTAGTTGAAGTAGCCGAGGAGTTCTATGCAGGTATCTACAGTAGCCAAAGTAGTCAGGACTGTAATGAGATTGGCGGTAGGGAAAAACAGTCAGACGTTCCACCAGTGACGAAGGACGAGGTCAAGAAAGCATTAGAAACTATGAAAAGGGGGAAATCAGCTGGAGAGGATCAGATAACTACAGATTTGTTAAAGGACTTGGGGATATCATGGTAAAAAAACTGGCCACCCTGTATACACAGCGCCTGGTGTCATCTACGGTACCGGAACCATGGAAGAATGCAAACATTATCCTCATTCATAAGAAAGGGGACTCTAAGGACCTTAAAAATTACAAACCAATCAGCTTACTGTCTGTTACATATAAAGTTTTTACTAAGGTAATCGCTAATAGAATCAGGACCACGTTAGACTGGCAAGTTTTCTGAAACAATACTCTACTATCGATCATATCCATACCATCAACTAGGTGATAGAAAGATGCTCGGAATATAACCAGCCCTTATAGATAGCATTCATTGATTACGAAAACGCATTTGACTCAGTTGAAACTCTGGCGGTGATGCAGGCATTGCGAAATTAGGTGGTAGATGAGCCGTCTTTGAATGTTCTGGAGGATATATGTAGCGGCTTCACAGCACCCATAGTTCTGCATAAAGAAAGTAACAAAATTCCCATAAAGAAAGGTGTTAGGCAAGGAGACACCATCTCCCCAGTACTATTCACAGCTTGCTTAGAGGAAGTATTCAGAGACTTACAATGAGAGCAGTTATTGCTAAGGGTAGATGGAGAATACCTCAGTAATCTGCTATTTGCTGATCACATTACCTTGCTAAGTAACTCAAGTGATGAACTGCAAATAATGATTGAAGTAGAAAGGTAGGCTTAAAAATCAATATGCAGAAGACTAAGATAATGTTCAACGGCCTCGGGACGGAACAGCAGTTTACGTTAGGTAGCGAAACACTGGAAGTAGTAGGCGAATATGTCTACTTAGTGCAGGTAGTAACGCAGATCCGGACCATGAAAAGGAAATACCAAGAAGAATAAGATTGGAATGGAGCGCATTTGGCAAGCACGCGCAGATAATGACCAGCAGCTTACCGGTATCGCTCAAGAGGACAGTATACAACAATTGCATCTTACCTGTACTCACCTATGGGGCGGAAACGTACAGGCAAACCAAAAGGATTCTACTTAAGTTGAGGACAACCCAGAGGGCTATGGAACGACAAATGGTAGGGGTAACATTAAGAGATAGGAAGCGTGCAGAGTGGGTCAGAGAAATAACTCAAGTTACCAAAATTCTAGTGGAAATTAAGAAAAAGAAATGGGCATGGGCAGGACATGTAGTCCAAAGAGAGGATAATCGATGGTCGCTGAGGGTAACAAACTGGGTTTCAATGGAAGGAAAGCGTAGCAGAGGGCGGCAAAAAGTTAGGCGGGCGGATGAGATTAAGAAGTTCGCAGGGGTCAAGTGGATGCAGCTAGCACAGAACAGGGTTAATTGGAAAAATATGGGAGAGGCCTTCGCCCTGCAGTGGGTATAGTCTGGCTGATGATGATGATAATGATGATGATTGCGAAAGCAATATTTCGATTGCCAAAGCGAGACCTCTGGTGGCCGCAGCTACGCCATACAGGTGAAGAGGCGTCTTCTCATCAAAAAAAAATCTGTCTCCACCGGGAATCCAACCTCCCTCCCTCGCATCCTCAGATCTCCAGCCGAGGGATTTAACCAGCTGAGCCACGCTTTTTTTTTTTTATTTCCGAAGTGCACACGAACAACAAATGGTCACACCTAATAAAACACTTCAGCTGCCCTTGAGCTAACGCGTGTGAGGTTAAACTTTCTTAAATTTTACCAAGTCATCCAGAACTTCTGCCCACTGTTGTGGGTCAGGGAGCGCACAGATACATTCCCGTAGATAAACAGCACTTTCAACAAAATTTTCACGCACACTGCGAATGTTAATCTCTTCATGCCTTACTTGCATTCGTGTTTTCCAGAAGCTGTGGAGGCCTAGAAGCATTAAAAATTATAGGGTACGTCTTCGTTCTCCGCTGGTAAAAACCGGATACCATAAGGGTTTAGTGGCAGTTCTTTTAATTGTTCTTTGTAGCACGTCCCAATAAAATACTGCATCCCAGCAGTCTAAGAATATGTGTTCGATTGTCTCTGGCTTCTTGCAAAGCTGGCAGTTTGTCGTCCAAGGGACATAGAGTCGTTCTTCGTGAAGCCAGGTTTTGACGGGTAGAGTGTTAGAGTGCAACTTAAAAAAGAACGTTTTGGCGGACGGTCTAACTGGCATCCTCTTCACTCGTTTTAAAATATCCTGCCCTGGGCCTCCACGGTAAAGCTCCCGATACAAAGGTGCTGGCAGCATGATTTCAACTAGGTCCTTATACAGCTTTTTCTTGCCAACAGTGTACAAATATTCAGGGAAAAAAAGCACTTCTAACAACTTGTAAGAAAGAACTACCTCGCGCAAATATCTTGTGACAGCACCACACACGTTTTCACATGAGGAGACAACAAATCCGGGTAACAGCCTTTGCAGCCGCACTTGTATAACTGTTCTTAAGAAGGTGTCATTTTGGTCGCGAAGAAAAAAAAAGCGCGATACCACTTGGCGCAGAAATAAATGAATCAATCCGACTCCTCCGCTTTTTAAAGAAAGAAATAAAATCGTTCGCCTCGTCTTTTCCCAGGTAGACGTCCAAAGAATAACCGCAAACACACAATGAATTTTTTGAATAGCAGTTCGTGACGCACATAGAACATTCATTACATACCATATCTTTGAAATCAAAAACACATTGCAGATGAAAGCGCGTGAAAAGATTGACAGTTGCCTTCCTTGCCATGCTTCCGCTTTCTCTAGCACTCTATTTGTTTCTTCCTTCCAGTGTAAGCTAGGACCGCGATAACATTGTAGGGGCACACCCAGATACTGCGTTGGCAAGGACGACCATTGCAATCGGGAGAAAGAAGCCGGTTCTGCATGCCATAGAAATCCGGAGCATTTTCCCAGTTAACCCGACATCCAGTCTGGTCACAAAACTTTTCGACAATGTGAACCACTTCACAAATGTTCTCTCTGTTTGTACAAAATACTGCAATGTCGTCCACGTATGCAAGTAACTTCACATGTGCAGACTTCAGCTTGAAACCCCAGATGCATTCATTATTGAGAATGGCCAAGCATAATGGCTGGAGATAGGCTGCAAAAAGCAGAGGAGCGAGTGGGCATCCTTGCCTCACCGAAGAACGCACTGCGAGACTGTCAATGAGATCCCCATTCACTATAATACTCGTCGAGCAATTAGCGTATTGATCCGGTTATTGATCTGGCGAATCAGGATGTGAGGCTGAAGCTCCACTGGTTGCTTCACAACGTTCCTGATGAAGATGTGCGAGGGCCTTCGCGCCGTACGGAAATGTTTCCGAAGTGGGCAGGGAGTGCTGGCGCGTGCATAGCATATCTGATAAGGGTTCGACTACCAGGATTGTCACCTTGAAGCTCAAAGCTGGGGTCAAACTGGGCGACTTGCCGCACCAGCTTAACGTCGGTGGTGAGTTGGCGCGCGTCGTAGTACCTGGAAGGCCTCCGTTATGTCTCCGGTGTCTAAATACCGGCCACATTGGCCGAGAAAAGGCTCCGCGTTGTGGTGCATGCCGTGGTTTTGGCCACGAAGAAGGACAGTGTTCTCGCAGCTACGCGAGCATCGCTGGTCCTGGGAATAGCGAAGATTCTTCCGAGCATCTGATGGATAAGGCGGAGCCGGAAGAGGCAGTCAAAACAACCGGGCAACTGACAAGAAATGATGGTCCTGTGTTGACACCTTTGAAAAAGCAGAGGACGTCCATGGCCGCTGCGGCAGCTGATTCTGCACCAGTAGAGAATGGTTCTCAACTGGACGCAAGTAACAGCGCGGAGGACGCCAGAGAACCTGTGCTCGAAAGCCAAGGCAGCGCGGAGTCTCTCAACACCGACGTTATGGACTTCAACGAAGGAGTAAGAGGCCTACCCGTTGGGAAGCGGCCCCATGATGAGAGCATCCGTGAGCATCTGCAGCCTGGTGATGGCAGTGACGAGCCGCCATCGAAAGCACCGGGGGTTCGACGTTCGACGTTGAAGCCTCGGCCGTACGTTTCGTCCGAGACGCAGCAGGCGGGGAACCCGCCTCCGTAGTTTGGACGTGACCTGATGCATGTGAGTGCAGGCTGTGCGTCAGCCGTGATAGCCTGTTTTCGGCTGTGGCTCTTTGGCTGTGTTTATGGAAGGCGGCAAGTGCGGTTTTCAGGCACGCATCAGTATGCCTTCAGACATCCCGTTGGAAGGCCGGATACGAGTGCGTAGGCTTCGGAACCTCGGACAAGCAGAGCCATATATGGACGATTGAGGTACGCATCACATGGATCGGTCGCCTTTTTCCCTAGACGCATGGCAATTAAGCTAGATGTCTCATGTAAGAGGGCTTGGAGCCCGAAGGCGGCAATGCCAGTTGAATCGCCTGCTGCTAGATAATGAAATAGACTTACTAGCCGTGCAAGAGTCGAAGATAGGATCTCAGGACCATGCAGACCGCATGGTGTCAGTTTTCCATGCAAACTTTATGTGTGCGTTTGTCACTCTGTGGGGGCATCAGACGGATGCCTTCTTTTCATTCGCAATACTTTGGGTATAAGCTTACACTGCGTATTTGCATGCGAAAGTGGCCGACTCTTGGTTGTTGACTTTTCGTTCTCAAATTTATGTTGGCGTTCTGTTTGTATGTACGCCCCCAATGTTGAAAGTGATCGTCACAACTTCTTTTATTCAGTCCAGCCGTACTTAAAACGTGACAAAATTTCACTTGTATTGGGTGATTTTACCTGTGAGTGTGCTGCTACTGATCGAGTGAAAATTAGATCAGTGAAATACAAGAGCGCTGAACTGTTGAATGTATTTGTGCATGACTGTTGCTTGGAAGGCATTGGAAATGTGTTTTCTTCTGGAACCCGTCCGGAATACACGCACTTTCAACGCGATAGTCATGCGAGACTAGACAGGCTGTATGTATTTATTGATCGCGTTCCAATTTGTACCGACTATATTGTAAAACCTATTTCGTTTAGTGACCATTGCCTCGTTAGTGCGACTTTTGGAATGAAGGTTAAGAAATCTGTTTTCAAGTGGCATCTATGGAAACTGAACGAGAAAAGTTTGGAGGATGAAGAGTTTGTTAAGGCAATCACGAACAATTTGGAATGTTTGCTTAACGGGCATAAAGAAAGCCATGCAGATAAGTGGGAAAGATTTAAAGAGCAGGTGAAGTTAAAAACAATAGAAAGGAGCAGTGTTATTCGGTACAAACAGAAAGAAACAGAAAAGGAACTTCATGGACAACTTGAGTGCCTGTTGTGCGTAGAAAGCTGTGCGCCAGGAAAGTTCACTTAGCAAATAAGAGATGTGAAATCTCATTTAGAAAGAATCGACGCTGAGAAGTACAGAGCCGCGGTTATACGCGCAAGAAGCGATAAACTGTGGGCTGGCGAGGCGCCGACAAAGCGAGTGCTATCAGATGAAAAAAGGTACGCTTGCCAGAAGGAAATCAGGCAAATAAGACATGAAGAGCAGATTACGAATGATGCTAAAGATATAAATGTGCGATTATGAAACATGTTGCTGAGCTTCTAAGTAATACGCGCGAACACAGTGAAGGGTTTCCAATAGAATTTTTACGGTAATGCCAACGCTCGAAGATCGTGTGAAAGAGCCTTGAAATGCCTATTACAATGCAAGAGATCGAAAAAGCCATAGATGACCTCCCATGTGGGAAAGCCCCTGGACCAGATGGGCTGAGCGCCTCCTTTTACGAAGCATTTAAAAACTGTTTCCAGCCTTACGTTGAAAGTGACAACAGAAGCCTACGAACGCAAACAAGTGCCATTATCATTTACTACGTCACACATCGTACTTATTCCAAAAAGTGATGGTCCAGAGAAACACTTGTTGGTGAAGTCCTATAGGCCCATAAGCCTGACAAATGTTGATTACAAAATCTTTATGAAGGCTTTAGCGAAAAAATTGCAGAGTGTAATAGCCAAATTAGTCGGACTGCTCCAAATGTGCGGCATACGAGGTCGCAGCATTGCCACAAATATACATGTGGCACGAACCGTACTGGAATGTGTAGACACGCTTGGAAGTCAGGTTGCCATGATTCACCTGGATTTATAAAAAGCGTTCGATCGCGTATACCACCTGAGCCACGCCTGGGACTGTTTTCTTTCTGGCTTCGTATTTATTACATGTGGTTATATACAGAACGGGTTATGTACACAGACTATTTACGAAGCACTCAGCCGTTGCTGAGCTGCACAACAGAAAACACAACTAAACTAAATAAACTAAAATCAGGCGAAGATAAACACCGTGTCACTAGCGAAAACTAGTCAGGTTGAAAGTCATTTTCTTCATAAATGTCCTTCAATTGCAACATCATTCTGCTAAAATGGAGTCTAGGTCGAACAAGAGGTTCAGCGCTTCGATCCAACATGCGTGCCTTGCACAAGCTATGAAGTCCAATCAGGAAACACATGTCATATGGTTCGTAATTAGATTGCGTAACAGCAAGATACCGCACACTGTATGAATTTAGAACAAAGTCTTTTTTTTACAATTCTTTGCAGTGCGTCCCAAAAGTGAATTGCGCCCTTACAGTCAATTAAACAGTGCTCAATTGTTTCAGGCACACACACAGACGGCAGTTCACAGAAGATAAAAAAAAAACATTTTTCCTGTGGAGCCATGTGTTAACAGGTAGAGCTTCGGCATGTAATTTAATGAAAAATGTTTTCGTGCAAGGAGAAATCTGCATTTTGCACACCCTCTTTAGCACAACTTGACCCTTAAGACCACGGTATGAAGAACGATACAGTGGTGGCGGAAAAAGCATTGCCTTCAATTCCTTGTATACAGAGTATATGTACTCATTCGAGAACCGTGCTGTCAAAACCGCACCGCAGCATAAACTTCCTGCATAAATCCTATCAACTGTGGGCGGTCAGTAAAATGTGAAGAAACCATTAAGTTTGGAAGTAAATTCATAAAATTAAATTGCAGAAATGCTCTAATAATCGGGTGTGAACAAACACTAAAAAAGAAACAGGCAACTAACTGCCTCACATACAAGTTGTGGGCGATTCCTCTGCCCGAGGGATACGCAAGACAAACACACAGCGGGCCGTGTAAGAAACATCTTTATCACACTCCAGAAAGTCCATGGCGCTGCGGAAGATCAGCGGGGTCGTCGTCTGGGAGGGCAGGCAGCGAGTAGCCAGCGGATCGTCTAGGAGTGAAGAGAGCGAGGCGATAGCGTGCGCTTTCCTTTATAGCCCCCGCGCGGGACTGGTTATCCCAAAATAAGCGGGGAGAGGGAAGGGATAAAGCGGCGGCGCATCGGTAGCTCCTGGAAAAGGTCTTCCTTTAAAGGTGGCTGGCGCGGTCCCCACATCTACCCGCCCCCCCCCCCCCCCCCCCGCAGCGTCCGAGCCGGGGTCCGGCAACAGCCGTGTCATGCCATGTCTGAGCCCGGGTCGGCGTGCAATATGGAGGCTTTTCGCCTGGCTCTAGCGAGATGCCATCTCATCTGGTTCGTATGACGGGAAAGAAGCAGAAGGCATGGCGGGACTGTTCCGGCTGGTCCCTCTCCTACAGCGACCACATCTTCGGGGTCACAACGCAGCTGCGCTCAGCCGCGGATACGCCTGGCAGCGGCACTGAGCTGCTACTCCACATCGCTGTCGACCCCTTTTCACGTGGCGCCGTGCTGGATGCACCGGGACCCCTTTGCAGCACGCGTTCCCGCTCCAGGCACACCTGGCTTCCTGAGGCCCGTACTCCAGGCCTGGGCAGCAGGCGCTAAAGCCAGCCTCTTTGAAGGCGGCCAGCATGGCCGCGCTGGTCACGATGATGGGCCACAAACCACTACAAACTAGAGGGGTGCCCCCTGTTTAAGTGGCCCCACCTTGAACCTTGCGCTGGGTGCGGTTTGCCGCCCCAGCAACGGTGTTCCTCTGGCTGCTGCAAAATCATATCAGAATGCATTCTAAAAGAAGCAAAGACGTTAGACAAAGTAGTGCACTACCTTGGTCTTAGGTTATAGCGTCGGTTGCGAACCGGGTTGCTACCTGCACGCCTTACTTTGGGGGAGATCGCTGCATCACCTTGAGCTCTCCCCGCTCCGCAGTTATCGTCCTTGCAAAGGTGGTAAGCTTTCAAGTCTGCGACGTGCACCGGATTAGCGGTTTCACCGCTCGCCAACAATCGCAGCTGGTAGGTGAGTGGCGTAGTCCGTGCCGTAACTTCGAACGGTCCAACCCACTTGTGCGCTAGAGACGCGGCGAACCCACGCGCTGCGTTCCTAAGCGGGTTCGTTCTTTTCAGTACCAAGTCGCCCGTGTTGAATGCGACGTGACGACGACCTTTGTTGTACTCATCCGCTTGCTCCATGCTCGCGCCATCGAGGTTTTCACGAGCCACGCGCTGCGCTGCCTCAAGGCGCTCGCGGAGCTTTGCCGCGTACTGCGTAAGCGGAGGGGGCGCGAGCCCCGCCTCGTCAAGTAAGGCGTTCTCTAGCGAAAAAGCGACCTCTTTCCCAAAATTCAAGTAAGCAGGTGTCATACCCACCGACCTGTTCACGGTTGTTCTAGTGGCGAACGCCAGTTCGGACAGCCGTGCGTCCCAATCTCTGTGCTGCTCGGTTCACGCGACCAGCATGCTCTTAACATTCCGATTCACTCTCTCTGTTATGTTGCTCTGAGCGTGGTAGGGACTCATTTTCTTGTGGCGGATTTGAAGCGCCCGACAGGAATCAACAAAGACTTTGCTTGTGAAAGGCAGCGAGCAGCCAGCGAGTCGTCTAGGAGCGAAGAGAGCGAGGCGGAGGCGTGCGCCTTCCTTTATAGCTCCCGCGCGGGACCGGTTATCCTAAAATGAGCGGGGAGAGGAAGGAATAAGCGGCGGCGCATCGGTAGCCGCGGGAAAAGCGCTCCCTTTAAAGGTGGCTGGCGCGGTCCCCACATAGTGCACCAAGCCGAGCCCCCCGGCACTAACAGGTCTGGATAGGTTATCACGTCGAATCGGTTCAAAATTTGAGGACCAAATAAACGTCGTGAATATTGGGTGAAAACGCTGTATGTAATGTCTAGCCCAGTGGAGGACTTGGAGCATGTATTAAATTTTTGTCGTCAGAAACAAGTTGCAGGCCTGAGTCCGATCGAAGATTGAAGGTCGCTGGAGGATATATGTATTAGCATAGCGCTGGACGACTGGAACTCGCTCTTTCCAGTAATTTGCACTTAACGTAATTGCATGCAGTGGAACGCCGAGATATTTAGGCGGCACATATGACCATTGCACTTCTGCATATAAGGGCGGTGTTGAACCCCACGAGCCAAACCAAAGGCAGGAACTCTTGGAATGATTCATCTGAGCATCAGAAACAATACCAAAGTGTTCTATGCTGGATATAACGTTTTCTATGCTTGGTTTGTCAGCGCAGAAAAACGCAAGATCAACCGCATATGCAAGCACGTTAACCTCATTTCCAAGGAGAGAGAGAAGCCATGGATAGTACTATTGTGTAAAATACTCAGACAAAGGGGCTCCAAGTGAAGAGCAAAAAACAGCGCAGACATCGGACAGCCTTGCTTCACAGAAGAGTTGATTGGTACTGGGCTTGATAGGTGGCCATTTACAATCAGGCGAGTCGAACAATTGATATAGCAAAGTTTGCACCCCCTTCAGTGCTACAGAACCAACATTCGCTCGCTCCAGAAGAGAAAACAGGAATTATTGACGAACTCGATCAAATGCTTTTGCGAGGTCGACCTGAAGTAAAACAACCTGATCATGAGAGCAGGAGCACGATTTGAGGATTGTGCGAGCAATGTGTACATTACTTTGAATGGCATGGCGCCTCAAGCCGCACGTCTGTTGAGGGCTAATGAGAACCGACATTACGAACTGGCGATTTGATAAAATTTTGTCGAAAATCTTGTAATCCATATTTGCAAGTGCGATTGGTCTATAGCCTTCCACTGAGCGTAATTTTCTTTCATTAGTGCTCTTTGGAATTAAGACTGTGTGACATTTTGTAAAAAACTCGGGAAGGGCCTTTACATCAAAACTCATCACGAAGACATCTAGAAGGATAGCAGCTAGGACAGTTTTAAAAACTTTGTAAAATTCAGAGGAAATGCCATCAAGACCAGGCGTTTTTGAGAGAGGTAATTGATCATTTGCCGCTTGTGTCGCCTGCTGCGTGAAAGAGCTATTAATTACAGAACAATCATCTTCTGATAAAGGAGTCACCAGGGATGTTAAATGCGAGTTGTCAAAATTTCTCCCAGGAGGATTGGCACTAAACAACATCGAGTAATAATCCACGAATGCGGACGTAACCTCATTCGTACTCGTAACCAATGTGCCATTACGCATTAATCCCGGAATCAACTTTGCAGTCTCATGATGACGCTCATCAAGCAAAATTTGCCACGTGGGGCGTTCGCAGTGGAAAACACGCTTCACACGAGATCGAATTAAGGCACCCTTGTATCGTTCCGCATCATGCCATTGTAATTCCCTTCTGACGCTTGCATTTTCGTTCGTATGTGCGCCAGGGGGCTAACATTCTAGTTCGTACAGGTTGCACAATCTTTTGTTAAGTGCCTGCCCCTGATGTTTCTTATAGAAAGATTTAATTTGGCCAGTTCAATTGCTATGGCACGTACTTCCTGCTTGAACATTTCGCAAGCAGCAAATAAAGGTAGACTTCCGGAAAAACATGATTGGAGTTGTGAGCGCACACGAATGATAAATTCTTGGTTATTTATCAGCGACGAGTTTAATTTGCAAACTTCCCACTGCGGCCTAAACGTTGAATGGTCATTGCCACCAAGCCGGGCCCCCACCATGGAATGATCAGAAAACGAAACCGATATAGTTTCGCATACATGCCCGCGCAAAACTTATGTACAGGATCATAAATCCGTTCTAAACGAGCGTGAGAATGCCCCTGAATGTGGGTGAATGATCTAGAAGCATGGCAGGACACTCCTGTATCAACTAGTCCTGTGTCTTCTGTAACACGTAACAAAAGTTCACCGCTTCTGTCACTGCGTGCGTCTAGACTAGAGCGATCTATGGGGTTGCAAACGCAGTTGAAGTCGCCCATTAGCACAATATGTCGGTCACAGTCCAGTAAGCTGGCTATGTGTTCAAGGAAACTTATGCTCTGAGTCACAGCATTAAAAGCGTAAACGTTAATTATCTGCCATGGCTTCCTAAATATCAACCTGAATTCGGCGTCGATATTATAAGTTAGGCCCGAACAAGACCGTGCCTTTCGCAGAAACAGAAAACAACCTGCCGACAAGCCCACAGCATGCGCGACAATGACATTAAAGTCTGTCAAAAAGGGCTGTAGCGCCCTCTCGATCTCCTCCTCGCTCTCTGCCTTCGTCTCTTGGACTGCCACAATATCTAGGTGCCTTCTGTGCAAAAGATAGCGAAGTTGCATCTGTATCTGGCGAGACCTAAAACCCCGTACATTGAGAGCTGCAAGCACTATCTCTTCGAAGACCGCCATGATGACAGCCCAAGGTTTTGCCTGCAATTTCATTTGCCTGTTGGAAGACGGCGAAGCCGCCTCCGAACCACCGCCAGGCATTCTTGACAGCGAACGCCGGCACTTCCCTTTGTGCTTCGACGCTCGACCGCGACGGCGACGCTTGTTGCCGATCGTCCTCTTCCCTGGATTCAGAGGCGCATGATGGACAGGATTTCAAGACTGGCTCGTTCGCAGCAGTAAGCCCGTCAGAAACTAGAACCGGGCACTGGTCTGGACGTTGCTGCACAGCAACACAGCAATTTTGGCCGCAGGAGTCAAAATATCTTTGGAACCACTCGCTGGGTGTTCAGGAACGAGTAGTGGCTCGTCGGCGGTTGGCGCCTTGTCAGAAGCTTGACACGACATGTCCAAGGCCTGTTCACATTATTCTCGGACGCAAGAGCAGTATTTTCTTCCTTATAAGCCTGTGGAGTGGCACTTGAAGACTCAGCCGCAGCGGTGGCAGGAAGGTCGCCAGACACATCAGTTATCTAAGAGGCATCCATGATGTGCTCCCGTAATGCGTCGTCAGGAGGTCGGACTCGACGCCGGAGCTTGTCCACGTATGTAACCACACACTTCTCCCCTGTGTGGCCGAAACGTCGGCAGTCTTCTTAACGTGGCGCACGTCAGTGCCGTCGAATGTGTCCTACACGGTTGCAGTGGAGGCAGAGAGGTGGTCGGCCAGGTATCAGAACAAGGCTCTGCACTCCACACACAGTTAGCTGATGTGGAACGTCCCCAACGTTAACCCTTTCGACCAGAGTCAAATTCAAATCCCGGCTGAGCTTCTTCATCTGTTCCATATAGGCAACGTTCCAGTTTTCCCTCGAAATCGAGGTGACTTTGCCATACGCTTGTAGAGCCTCACGTATAAAAGAGTCATCCAAGCGTTCAGGGAGCCACAGAACCATCACCTTTACCTCTTTCGGTTCCGGATCCACAACCACACAGCGATGGTTCTTAGCTAATAAATCTCCACATGAGACTAGTTTTCCTTTAGACTGCACCAATTTCCTTGTGACCATCGAGACATGCGACGTTTGAAATTGACCAATAGAGCTTATTTCTTCCAAATCCGCCACGTTCCGAAGGGCGTCTCTGAAGTCTTGGGCACGGTAGGGGCGGCTGGCGAGCTCATCATGCAAAAAACAGAGTCGACGATAAGCTTACCAGTTGGGAAACGGAGGACAACACGGTAATCATTACTGCTTGCATTAACCTGAGCAGTACCTCGGCCAGAGGCCGATTGAACCTTTGTAGTGGAGAGCATTGTGAAACGCTACCACACGATATGGCGTCTTCGTTGTTCTCCAGCCACACCTGGGATGCGCTATTCATAGTCCCAGGCGTGGATGCGCTATTCACAGTCACGCCTGGGACTGTGAATAGCGCATTTTAATTCTAATTCTCCTACTCTAAGCGTGAGAATGATAATAGTCATGATGATAGCCTAGTCAGTGGCGTATTTCGGGCGAGTCTGTACTGAGCGGGAATTCTCACTCGGGCCTGTCCTTTCATGTGAGAGGGTGACATTAGAATCACCCTGACATATGACATTTGAATTCACGTCACCCATATGCCACGGCAGCAGCTTCCAACTCGGGTCGCTTCTTTAATATTAGAGAGTGAAATCAGAATCGACCTGCCAGAACCGTTTGCATTCTCGTTACCCTACGACACACAGGCTTGGTTGAAGCGTGACTTGATATGTGGGCTGGTAGCTTATGTTCTCGCGTCATACCCTTAAAGGATGAGATTAAGTGTCTTAAGTAATGTAGCACCTTACACTGATAGGACATGAAAGGAAAATAATGTAGCAAGCAAACGAAGCTTCCGCCGTTGCTTTTGCAATTCGGCTAGGGTTAACAAGAGCTAAACCACAGCCAACTGCTTTTTACTTTGGTCCGCTTAAACATTCGTTTGAAGCATGATCAAGAAGAATGATAATTGCTTCGTAAAAGACCCCAATACTTTTGCTAGAGAATCAGTCTATCTGAAAAAGTTTGACCCTCAGCTCCTTTTTCAGTTGCCGGTGCATTAAATGCTTTCTTGATGTACCCTCGTCCTCCCTGCGCTCATTAGGGGCTCCATGAAAGTCGACAAATTCGGCACGTAGTGCGCTCCCAGATGCGATAGAGTCAAGTGCGTGACCCGGCACTTGTGCATCACATAAACTGATGGCGCATATCACCAACATCCTATCGTCAGCTAACCAATCTCTTGGTTTCTTAAGACGGCACTTGTGCCACGCACCACAAGAAGTAAAACTTCTCGCATTCAAGTCACTAATGCGAACAAAACTAGAATATACATCCCCTATCTGGAGTCCAAACCAAATCTATCTGATAATGTCACATCATCCCTACAGAATCGAGCCGCTAGATTAATTTATTCCTGCTATTCATACAATGAAAGTATTTCATCTTTAAAACCTAAGTCTGGTCTAACAAATCTTGCATGTCGTCGTCGAATCGCTAGTATGTGTTTGTTCCGTAAGTTTCGTTCCAGCTCACTTCGAATTCCGCCCTACATCAACCCTCCGGTACGCATTTCACCCCGCATTGGTCATCCCCTGCAAGTTGCGCGTCCACAATCCCATACTACAACTTTTGCGGCATCGTACTTTCCACGCTCAGCCGTAGACTGGAATGGCCTTCCACACGACATTGCTGGAATCACCGGCCTATCCACAATTTGTAATTGTATAACTGCCATATTTAACCAATAAAATGTTTATTTTGTATATAATCTTAATACGGGTACCCACCCGTTATGTTTATTTTGTATATAATCTTCATGCATGTGCCCACCCCTTATGTAATACCCCGAAGTGGGGGTCTTTAAGGTAATAAAGGGATGTGATGAAATAGGTAATTGCTGCCTGCGGCTGCCTATAAAAACGTGTAAAACGAATAAACGCTCTTCATTGTCCTCCATCGACCACTGCTGTTTCTTCGAGCACGGAAGCAGTGTTGCTGACGGCAGAGCTGCCGAATGTTACTACATTTACTGGCGACGAGGATGGGATCAGCGCGGCTTGCCATTTTCTTCTACGATTTCTGCTGATGACCACGACTGTCTAGCCGCTGCTGCATTGGCGAAGGTGAAAAAATTGATTTCTTTGCCGAAAAGAGTGATAGCTGCGAATCCCACTTGGAATGACTTCAGCTCTACATTCAGGCAAATGATGTGGATGATGAGCTGTATTTTTGACGTTTGGAGGACATCGAGTGTATGAAGTATTGAAGAATCTGCTTCTACCCTCCCCATAAGCGTAGTGTCACCAGGTTGACCTTTAGAATCGCGTATGACCTGCAGTATCTTGGGCGGCTCAGATTTAACTCAAGAAAAGTTGAACAGGAGACTCCAGATGAATATATTGTTCAGCTCAACTATCTGGACTGAAGTGGCTAGTTAGGAAAATTTCTCGACGAAGCGCTTAGAGACAGTCAATTCGCCGAGCGACGCTGCGTCGACGCTCAGCGTGAATTGTTTTCAGCTGAAACGCTCACAATCAAAGGGGCCTATAAAATCTCTAAATCATGAACGCTACCTATACTTTACCAGTGAAGGTAGAACAGCGCCAAGGTATGTTACACTGGAAGCCAGGACCAGAATTTGATGTTCTGGAGCAAGCTATCGAAGCAAGACGGAGCGCGTAAGACGCGAAAAAAGCTTCACGGTCGAGATTTACCTGCATAACAAATACAAGTGCCAAACCTGAAGCGAGAAATGGCATTTGAGAACAATGTGCAGGCCTCATACGGGCAAAACAAAAGCATTGAATGCGATCGTAACCCCAGGAGACAAGTCAGACGAAGATCAAGAACTATACGCCAAGAGTGGAATTAGCCGGTCCACTTGATGCATATTGAGGCACAATTTCAACAGCGCAAAACAGGGCCAAGAGACACGGACACAGGCTCACGGGTGCAAGTAAATCTGCATAGTATGTCACTATTGAGATGAAATGATATCTCGTAAGAATGCAAATAGACACAAGGGCTTCAGTCACCGTCGTGCCGAAGTCAGGTTTTCAGCGCGTTTTCATACTTCACAGTCAAGAAAGGGACTGTTCCTTTAAAGGCCCACTGTCCACCCTCCGGTCGATTTTTTTTCCGCATTGTCTGTGAGGCTTCGTCCCCACAATGCAAGGCCGCAAAAAGTTTTGAAAAGAGTAATCAATAGCGGTTTTACAGCCACCGCAACCAACCAATTTTGCGCTTCCCTCTCCTTCCGTTCCCTCTCAGAGGTTTTTCACTCTCCTGGCCGGTCTCTAGCCTCCGTAAGCCAAATTCCCCTTCCTCCTCCGAGTTTGGCGGGAGGTGGGGTGTCTTGTGGAGAACGTCATTCGCGTACGTCAAGAACGTGAACTGGAGACGAGCGGGAAGCAGTGCGTGTGCGGTAGGTTGCGCGAAAGAAGGAAAGGCTGTAGAAACGGAGCAGCACAAAGAACGGACCGGGAGCAGGGGGGGTGGTGATAGCGAAACTTTCCGCGTGCGCGAAAACGAAGCGGGCCAGGGAAAAGCGTGCAGCAGTGAGCGGTGGACACAATTAGTGGTGTACGCCCATCCTTCTCCTGTCAGTCAGCGAGACGGACCAATGGACGTCGTTTTCGACCAATACGTCCTAGCTGCGGCTCGACGGCCAGCGCAGAGAACGGGGAAGCTGGCTTCCCGAAGGAGAGCATGAGAGAGCTTTGATTTGTATTTTTGTTGCTTTGTGGCGCGCGTGTCACTGTAGCATTTTGCACAGACGGTCTCCGGTACACGATAGAAGCACTGAGCTCCTTTGCTTAAAACGTCTTACCCTGGACAGGGGCCCTTTAAGAACACACATGCACGCGCGCGCGCGCAAACACACACACACACACACACATACAAGTATGAGTTTGGGTT
This sequence comes from Amblyomma maculatum, assembly GCF_055883805.1. Classification (NCBI taxonomy): domain Eukaryota; kingdom Metazoa; phylum Arthropoda; class Arachnida; order Ixodida; family Ixodidae; genus Amblyomma; species Amblyomma maculatum. The sequence goes on from NC_139350.1 coordinate 77,412,343, forward strand.
TAGTTTGATTTAGACAGAATTCTCTGGGTGAAGAGGGCTAAAGCTGACACGCGTGGTCACCTGACTGGGCCCTAGACACCCTGCATTCATACAAAGTTTGGAACACAGCAAGAACACAGCAAGAACACAGCAAGAAAACAGCAAGAGATTTCATATCGCAATGTATATATAGAGAAAAAAACACCTTTACAGATAAAATGATAAAAACGGATGCGTTCACTTGACAGACCGAAAAGACATTCCAGAAGAACGTGATCTTCCAAATAACGTATAATATGCGAACATTGCATTGCTTACACACACCCAGCTTGTTCAAACTCATTCACGCGGCATTCACTCAATAAAATGACTAAAGAAGAAAGTCTGCCTGTTTACGGAAAGCAGGCAGAGAGGAACAGGTTTCCATGAGATCAATCAGGTCAGGATAGAGGTTCAGTAGATTAGGAATTTGCCAACTGAATAATTTGTCTACCATAATTCATCCGGCAGTTGTTCTTGATAAAGATGGTTTTCCTAAATTCGTAATTTGGCTCATGTTTTGTATATTTGAAGATGAATAGTGCTGGATTGCTTCTAAAATCTGAAAAAGCAACCTCTGACAATCACAGCTTAAATAATAATTCAATGTCCAGAATTCGATTTGGCCTAAAATGTGGAGATGTTGAGTCACGTCGAGATAGAGTTTCAATAAAGCGGACACCTTTTTTTCCGTAATAAATAGAGGCTTTCCATATTTGTCCTCGAAGTGCTACCCCATACAAGCCGGCAGTAATGTAGCAGGCAGTGCTGAAATAGAGCTGATGCCGCAGATAACGAGGCAACAGTAAACGGAACCGATTAAGCATACCAATGCATTGCGCAACACTGGGTTTAATGAAGCGAACGTGAGAAGACCAACTCAAGTTTTCCTGAAGCTCAACGTCTAAAAATTTGATTTCTGAAACCCGTTCTAGTGGTTGCGACTGAAATATCAATTCATTACTAATATGAAGAGCCCTGGTAACTGGAGTAAAAACAATGTACTATGTTTTGTCAACATTTAATGCTAGCTCATTTGCAACAAGCCAATCAGCTAAATTCCCCAGCCATAAATTTACATGTGGAATTAAGGAGTCTAAGTTTTCTGCTGAAAACAAAATACACTTGTATCGTCGGCGTAAAGGATAATAGGAGGAGTTTCTGGTAGAGGTACAATGTCGTTAATGTACAGAAGAATCTAGGTAGGTCCTAAAATTGACCCTTGGGGAACCCCAAATTTAATCAACTCAGACTCGGAGGTGAAATCATTACCAACAACATATTGAGAGCGGCATGAAAGGTAATTCTGCAATAATTTAAGTGGAACCTCTCGTATTCAATAATATGGCAATTTGTTAAGAAGTGTATCATGTTTAATTGAATCGAAAGCTTTACTGAAATCTACAAAAACGCCTAATGTGTACACAAGATTTTCTCTGTTTTGATAAGCTTTCCCTCGATACTAAGCAAAGCAGATTCAGTCGATTTATTTTTTTTTTAACCCGTATTGGCTAGAAGAGATTAACTCATGTTTATTAAGGTAGTTAGTGATTCTAGTATTAACCACTATCTCTAATACTTTGGAAAACAACGGGAGAACTGATATAGGTCGATAATTACTGATGATATTTGCAGCACCGCTCTTAAACAAAACAGCCACTCTTGCTATCTTCATTTTGTCGGGGAAAACACCTGTTGTCAAGATTATATTTGTCGGATGGCATAGTAGATTAACTGTTAAGTCAGCAGTTACTTTAATTGGTGCTACCTTAAGGCCATCAAAATCACAAGAACAGCTGTTTTTGAGGCCAAATATTATGTCATTAACCTCTGAAGGAGTTACGGGATATAGGAAAAGGCTATGTTGTTCATTAGTTTCTACGTATTGTCCAATATTTCTGGACGTTGTTGCACGAAACGCTCCAGGTGCCAAAAAACGTCTGTTAAACTCATTAGCAAGAGCTTTACCACTAAGATCAGTTCCTCCAATTGACATCTGAGTTGGTATGTTTTTCTCCGGTTTCTGTAGAAGGTCTTTTACTGCATGTCAGGTTATTTCAGGGTCAAAATGAGCATCCGAGAGCTTCTGAGCATAATAGTCAATTCTAGACTTCTTTATATCTGCACCTAACTTATTTAAAATTTTTCTATACTCTTTCAGGGCTGACAAATCTTTCAATTTTATAAACTAGCTAAAAAGTTTCGTGCATTGATTCGCCTAAGCAGGTCTCGCGTGACCCAAGGCTTCCTTCCTTTTCTACATTTGGCTGTTGCTACAACTGGGAAAGCACATTCATACAACTTTATTATTTTGTCCAAGGATCTGTCATATGAAGTATTAGGATCTTGCTCGCATATTAATTCGCTCCAGTCTATAGAGGAAACGAGTAGATGAAAATATACAATTTTGCTCTTGCTTATAATCCAGAAATCATGTGGTGGTGGTGGATCGGTACATTCGACGATCTGTTTATATGACCTTTGAATGAAGGAGAAAGTTGATAGGTGATCACTGACGTCAATCAGGACTACTGCTGCCAATGTACCGTGAGCATCAGTTTGTTATACAAACAGTGATATGTTATGTATGTATGTATGTATGTATGTATGTATGTATGTATGTATGTATGTATGTATGTATGTATGTATGTATGTATGTATGTATGTATGTATGTATGTATGTATGTATGTATGTATGTATGTATGTATGTATGTATATATGTATGTATGTATGTATGTATGTATGTATGTATGTATGTATGTATGTATGTATGTATGTATGTATGTATGTATGTATGTATGTATGTATGTGATGTATGTGATGTACTCCGCCGCCGACGAAGTGAACAGTGCAGGAGCGAAAGGGAAGACGACAATGAAGAGAGAATAAACCTGGGCGTTCGGGAGAACGGCCGCGTCCCTGCTTGTTCTCCGTCACAATGGCGCAGTCGACCACCTTCGGGCCCGACCCGCTCCTCCTTCGAAGCGTCCGGGCAGTCACACGACTGGCTCACTCTGAAGTCCCAAGACATCTTCCCTCTCCTGGCCTCTTTTCACGGCGCTGTGGCGGAGATGGCGGGGGTGAGAGAATGGCTCCTCCTGCCTCCTCCTCTCTCATCTCGGCGGACAGCAGCTTCATCCAGAGAGACGACGCCGCGACGCGTAGCGCGCGGATGCTGCTAGGACACCGAGGAAGGACATTGGGCTTTCCCAATAAACAGCTTGGCCCGCTGGCTATGTTTGTCTCGGTGTGACATTCTTCACGGCCACGGGTGCGGTCAGAGCTAGCGGTGTGGCCTCGGTTCTCAGAGTGGAGCCGGAGCCCCGTGAGAACCGCCACGAATGGCGCCCAACGTGGGGCCTCACTGGCAGTCCAATTGGGGAGGCTAGCTCACGAAGAATGGTGGAATTCTACGCAGTAAGTCGTCCGTAGTCGTCTGGGCGATCCTTGCAGGTATGCGAAGCCTAGCCCGGTGGCATGGGTTTCCAACCGCTATTGCGATACACCTAGAGTGAAATCGCAGGTGTGGTCTGCCGAACGAGTCATTCTCAAGAGATCCTGAGCTACTCGTCAAACTACTGCCAGTTGCCTACACTACCCCCTTACACCCGCTCGGGAAAGCCGGCCCGTTGGTCCAGCTCACGTTAAGTGTCCATTCGCCTACCTCAACCCAGAACCGCCGATGCGGTAGGTCCGTTTTGCCCCTTGGCTCAAAACCGCGCTGTCTGTAGGGCGGAGAATGCAGGTGATAGCGCTGCCGAAGCACGCCGAGCACAGGTTCAAAATTCACCGGCTCAGGAGAGTCGAGAGCCAAGTTGACTGAAGCGGCGTCGCATGGATATGCGGTGAGGTCACTCGCATTCGGCAGGTCAGTTCACGAGCATCCAAATGCCGTTTGGAAAGGGAGCGCGAATTATAGTCGCCTGTGCGATGTCACCAGAAGCCATGGTACACCAAATTTTGCGGAAGGAGGTCGCATAGGGGAGCGCCCTTTTGTGGAAACCTCCAGTGCACGGGCATTTCGTAAGAGTGGGGATGCCCACTTGAGATTGCGTTCAGCAGTTAAGAGCTGTCAGGGGTTAGTAGGAAGGCTCATTTATTTGTTTTGTGTCGCAAGAGGGTCGCAAGTCTTATTGAAGAGACAGAACCCCGCGACAGTTCAGGCCAAATTGCGCTGTGAAGCCACTTGTACTGTGGTTCGCGTTAACTCAAGTGTAGCTGGTATTGCTACGAGTGAGTTGGAGACTTCCTCCTAGTCTATAATTAAGCTTTGCTACAACACGTGCAAGGCAATGACGCCTCAGATGAGTGAAGAAAAGCCGTTATTCGCAAAGGAGCGAGTGCCGAGATCGGAATATAAGCCGCTCTAGGGTGAATATGCGAAATCACATAACTACCGGAATGTGCACTGGCATGCCATTTCGTTAGCTCTGCGCATGAACGCGAAGGTCGAGACCAATGTCGACGACCACGCAAAGCGATTGCGCGAGATTATGGCCAATGCCAATAAGAAGGCGAACCGCAGCCGCGGTAAGAACATTGCAAGTCCGATGGCTAGCTTTGCTTACGCACTCAGCGACGTGACCACGAGATCGCGACGAGTCGTGCGCCCTGATGTGTGGGACCGTTAGAGGTTGCTGATATCGTTTCGCTGCTGCAAGCTGAACGGCCTGAGGTAGGGCGGAATCGGCGGACCCATGCCAACAGTACTTGCTTTGAAAGTAACTGTATAAGCGCCCCTGCATGCCCATAACAGCGCGTAGCCAAACGATCCGGAGAGCGGTCTCTACGAGCACCGCTGCAAAACCCGATTACAGCGCAGTCGCTGCGACAACGGGAAAAATGCCGCGCAAGTGCAATCACTCAAGCAGCGACTCTGGAGAACCCACAGCCAGCGAAATCGCTGAAGGATTGTCAAATGCTACGCATGTGAGATCACTCGCACAGCTACTCCGTGGGCATTGCTACAACACCCACAGTCAACGCGATCGCTGAAAGAAGGGGGAGTGCTCCGAGCGTGAGGTCACGCACGCAGAGCAGCGCCGGCGGCGTCGGCTGCCTGTGCAGCTTGAGCTGACGACGGACCAGAAGCGCGAGTTCATATAAGGGAAGGCAGTCTTTTCCGCGATGTTACAGTGTGGAAGGAAGGTGAAATCGCCTAATGTCAACCGCAAGCCCAGGAGAGGTCTCCTGTGAAGTTATCCGGCACAGGCTTCGCACTAACGGAGCATCGCCGGCTTGTGTATTGACCCGGCCGCTCGATGGAAGCTCACTGGGTGCTGCTAAAGTCCCTTGGTGCTGCCTGCTGCGTCGCGCCGCCGTCAATGGGCAAGCGCGTCCTTGGGGAGTTTACAGTTGCGCCCGCTATTTCTGCTGAGGGCGCCACTGTTCGGGGACACGTCGCCGCCGGGGTCGCCGGCTCTGAGAGCGTGGTTTGCTTCCTTTCTGGGCGCATTCGCCTCGCGTCTGCGTGGTAAACGCAAACGTTTTTGTGTGCGCGTGTGCAAGCACGTTAACGTTGAGACTGGATGCGTTTGTTGTTTAAGGCGAAAGCCGTTCTAGGCTCATGAAGCGAAAATCTATGCGCAGAATGCGCCTGTTATCTGTGCGTCGCATCTGTGCACTGGTGTGCCAGTCGCAAAAGCGGACGTGCAAGGAGGGAGATTAAGAATGAAAATGATTGATGGTAATACGTAATCAATAAAATTTATAAAGAGACATTGATAGAGGTAATGACTAATGCCAATGACTAATAATGGTTAATAATGACTAAAATGATTTGTAATGACCAGTATATCAAACTATGATATGTAATGACCGCAATTGATTAGAAATGAGTAAAAGTGCTTAGCGATGTGTGGTAATGACTATAATAGCTAGGCATGACTCATCATTACAGTTAATGATTGCGAAATGACCAATATGTGAAACGACGACATGTAATGACCACTGCTGATTCTAAATGAGTAACCTGCTTAGTTATGAGTGATAAGGGCTGCAATGACTACGCAGGCAGACTTATCATGACTGAGAAACGACGAATATATCAAACGACGACTTGAAATGACGAACTGTGGCAAACGATGAGAGGCAAATGATAGGAGAAGGGTGAGCTTTGGCCGTCCTCCGCTTAAGAGACATCTAAGAGACCCTCTAATTTTATCTGCTGAGCTCGCTTCAGGCAAAGACAGCAGCGTGGAGGGGAAATGCACTCGCTTCCTCTGAAATGAAAGCGGCGCTGAGGTTAAAAAGTCCAGATGCTGAAGCATAATGTCCTATCATCTGCCATTGAATTTGCTACAAGGGACAGCAGATTGGCCTTATTGGGGATTAATTATCGGTTAACCGTGCAAACAACGTGACGGGAACACAGGAGAAGAAGACGGCACAACCGCGCTAGTTGTGGCATCCTCTTTTCCTGTGTTCCCGTCACGTTGTTTAACCTATTTAGTTACCAGGGAGCTGGCCAGTGAACTAGATTTTTAATGATGGGTTGTGAAGCAGATGAACAAGATGAGGTAGCACCAGGAGCTTTTCTCGCGGGTTATGTTGCGAGGACATATCAGAAAAAGTTACGAAGGTTTTTTTTATATAAGCATGCAATTTGTTTTAAATTTTGCCGCGCTAGTAAAGGTGCCTGAGCATACAACATTCGTTTATACTGTTGAGACTGTTTGAGCCGATGCGATACAATGAAAAGCCATGTTCCACAGAAAATCCGGCGCCTGGTCTGACGGCAGAAAGTCGGAAAAAAACCTTTCTGGTAAGAGGCACTTTAGTTGGTGATATGGCCAAACACCTTTGGCGCAATGAGAACACATGACATGTTCAATGTGGCAGGAGCTGCCAAACCAGAGAGAGTCGATAAGATGTAAGGGTAAAATGGGAATTATTGAAAGCGGGACCCTCAGATCCCAAGTCAGGCACACTATACTCCTATAGGGCACGTTTTACAGCTTCGGTAAAGAGGTGCTTTATATACTTATGTGTAGGGTGCTATTTTATATAATGCGGTGGCTTAAGGCTGCATTCTAATAATACGCGACAGAGGCAGCAATTACGGGATACGGTGAATAAGCAAGTAGCAAAGTGCGGGCACTCTAACGAGGCTCCTCAAGGAGACGTAAGAACTCCAAGTTTTGTTTATCACTACCAGTTTGTTACTTAATTTATGCGATATTTGGTAATGGTTTTGAGGCGACATGTCAGTCGAGCAAGAGCCTGTTGCAGGAAATATGAGTCAACTGGACCAGTTACAGGTTAATGAAAACCAAGGACAGTGGAGGCTTGAATGTACCCTGCAAAGGAAATAATCAAGCTTTGTCAGCTTACGAGCACCTTCATTAACAGGATGATGAAGTCTGAAGAGGTCCGGCGAAGTAGCAAGCTGTGTAAACTTGGTTTCGTCATTGTTTTCTCAGTGTACACAGTACCAGCAGCTAATCTATAAAAACAATGATCGTGCCCATGCTAAGGCGCTATGCAAGATATCGTTAAGTTGCTGCCCCCACTGATAGCGAGCTGAGCTGGAATTGTCAACTCAACAGTGGAGCAATGTTTATGGCTATGGCATAAACCTCCCTCAAGAAAGGTTTTCCGTCTGCGATTGGTAATTTTCTTCCTTCTTTTGTGTGGCCATTAAATAAGCGTACTCGGCTGCTCGCTGAATCTCGGCTGCAGTTGCGCTCTGACGCGTGAACATTCTTGTGATCGCAGCTAAGAGTTTCACAACAGCAACACTCGATGCGCGTTCTTCCATTGAAAATTACAAACCGGCAAAATTTTATGGGTTTGCGAGCAGCCAATAAAAATAGTAATAAAACCTTTCGGTGCATATACGTAGCACCTTGAGGCAGACCGACTCTATTAAGCACGCTTACTTTGTCCGGTCATGCAAAAGGCGGGAAGCCATGACGGATAGCGTTCTGGCGTACAAATTTTAAGGTCTCCAATTGAATCAAGGATCCCAGGTTATCATCTAGATTTAACCTAATAAACATCTTCATATTTCCACCGTAACATTTGTCACAATGAGATAGAAAGGTTGGTTACATGTCGCATTTTCACAGAGGTTGCTCATAGTAGGACATTTTTTATTGGATAGCGCGGGCAGCTTAGAACAGGTTGACATTAATTTGTGTACAATAAAAGCTGCATGCAGGAATGAGTAAATGGTATGAAAATGACACACGGAATTCACGACATAGTTAAGTGGTTATGCATTAGGCTACCATGGCAGCTGAACAGCTTCGAATTGTTCACAGCTTGGTCACATTTTAATGTGACGAACAACTGTATCCGAATGTAACATCACGGTAATGCGTGCTCTCCAATCGAGTGGCCTTGAACCACCGTCACTATAAGTTTCTCGGGGTACACTCCAGTATACATCCTTGCCGAGCAAGCGCTAAGTGCTGACATGGTCACACTAGATATGACAGTATATACTAATTCTTGTTGCCAAATTGTGTGAAGCGGAGCTCTTATGTCCTTAAAATAAAAGGCTTCTACCACGCCGACGCCTCCCTCAAAGCGCAGCCAGGTGCAGCTCTCCGCGCGCGGCTGTCCCCGAACGGTGGCGCCGCGGCGGTGGCGACTGGAAGTAGGCGCCTCCCGCCGGTTTCGGGCGACGTAGCAGGCCGCACCTAGTGCGCTTCCATCGAGCGGCCGTGTCAATACACAAGCCGGCGATGCTCCGTTAGTGCGAAGCCTGTACTGAGCATTTTCAAACGGACTGAGCTCGCCGACTGGCCTTATTTACGACGCCGGCACTCCGGGCGCACGTACGGGCCACGCCGTTTGCGCTCAGATGGCGAGAGCGGCGAAGGTGATGTTTAGACGGCGCGCCCTGTGGCTGCGCCAATGTGGCTGCGCGAAATTGTTCTTGGAGCAGCTCGCATTTCAGCTCGACCCAATAACAAACGGGAGGACGAAGAGGTACCAGTGCACTCTTACCTCTCCCGATGCCGTCTGGGATTTCCCGGACTCGAGTACGCTGGTTCAACCCTGGTTGGAGAAGAACCCTGAAGAACCCGGCCCGTGTAGGTACGCAGGCCGGAGTGGTTCCTGTACGCGGAGGGACAGATCCTGCTGCCCTGATTTACGACCTGCGGGGAGTCGGCGAGGTCACGGTCGTAGGCGATCAGCGCTCTGCTGGCGTGCCGGCGGCCTGTGACCGGATGGCGGGCCAGTGGACTTCGCCCCCTCTTCATCCCCCTGACGGCAGCGGCGGGGATTTGTGCGGCCTGCACGCGGAGCCAGCCCGACGCGAGGGCGGCCGTCCCTGCTTTGGCCGCCTGTCCTGCGGCATGGACCCGCTGAGGGATCAGCCGTGCAGCTTCAAAGGAGAAAACGGCGCCCAGGTGAAGGTCACGATTAAGGGAGGAAGGGTGTGGGAATTCAACATTTCCCTCGCCAGCACGACACAGCGAACACCCATTCTTTCTCTCGGGGAGACCTCATCTTCCCCCTCCTGGCCTCCTTTCCCCTGCGCTGTGGCGGAGATCGCGGGGGTGAGTAAACGGCCCCATCCTCCCCCTCCCCTCTCATCTCGGCGGACAGCAGCTTCACCCAGAGAGACGACGCCGCGACACCGTAGCGCGCGGATGTTGTTATGACACCGACGAAGAACATTGGGCATTCCCAATAAACAGCTTGGCCCGCTGGCTATGTTTGCCTCGGTGTGACGTTGTTCATGGCCACGGGAGCGGTGAGAGCTAGCAGTGTGGCCTCGGTTTTTAGAGCGGAGCCGGAGCCCCGTGAGAACCCCCACAGCATGATGATCGCTGATGCACTCTATCACTTGCGTACTAATACTTTCGGGATATGTTGTAAGAACTAAATATAAGATAGCATCTGCGGGCGTTGGATTGAGAACAGTCTGTGTCAGTTGAAACAGTGATAATAAGTTAATTAAGGTTTTACTTTAATTCGTGAGGCGTTCGTCTAATGTCGGAGTATCTTGCCACAGCAAATGAGGAAAGTTGAAATCACCGGTTAACAAAATGGGTTCATTTGCATACTGGCATTGCACATGTGATAATACGTCACACAGTTCGTCAGCGAAGTTCAGAGAATAATCAGGAGGTCTGTAACAGGCACCAATCAAGATCGTAGTGGCTGGCAGGTAACAGGCAACAAATAAAATTACCAATGAGCTATCAATTTCAATAACTTTTGTGCTGATGTTTTTCCGTACGCCAATCATGGCCCCTCACCACCAAATTAAAATCTGGCAGTGGAACAGCAGAGGTTTCCACTCTAAGAGAGAGAACCTGCAGGCACACATTCAAAAAATTGAAAACGCACCCGATGTAGTCACGATGCAAGAGGCAAGCAGCATTGTAAAAGTAACCGGCGATGCTGCGTATACCCCGCTAGAATTACAAGGAGGCCATAAACCTAGGTCGTTCACGGCTACGTTAGTGCAGAGAAACTTTTCAGCAATGCAACACGAACTCAAAAACACGAGTGAAGTCTATGTAATGATTGAACTAACCCAAAACACAAAAAGAGAAAACAATCTCTTTATTCTGAATAAGTACAACTCGCCCAAAAACCGAGGGGCAGGGCTGGCATACCTTTTACGGAAAGCCATAAGACTAGCTGACAGGAAAGGTCTAATAATCACTGGGGACTTCAATGCCCCGCATCCGGCTTGGAGATATAGGATGACCTCTCCCAAAGGAAACAAACTATGGATGGAACTTCAACACTTAAGACTAACAATACTGAACAACCCACAAGACCCCACAAGGATAAACAACAGCATCAGTGTAGACACGTCCCCAGACTTGACGTTGGGCAGAGACCTAGAGGACGAGAAGTGGTCAAACACAGGACACACTTTAGGTAGTGATTACTATATCATAGAGATTGAAATAGATACCAGACCGCTGAAGGAGATGCTGCACAAAAAGAAGCTAACAGACTGGGATACTTTTAGAAAAGTCAGGGACAGAACAGCTCCGAGGGAGATCGCGAATCTAAATCAATGGGTTGATCGCCTCAGAAATGATGTGAACACACACATTAGAGAGATCCCAACTGCCGGAAATTATATTGCAGATTCGAGGTTGGCCCACATGTGAGAAGCCTACGAGAGCCTTACGAAACGATGGAAAAAGCAGAGGCGCGCAATAGATGGCTAAAGAAGAGAATATCTACAGTTGGAACGTAAGATAAAAGAATACGCGAACGAACTTAGAGTCAACACTGGGGACAGATTTGCGATGAATTGAATGGGAAGCTTGGGTGTAAAAACACGGGGCAACTTTTTCGCCTCTTTCTACATCCAGGACAAACTAAGACTGGCTTTCAAGGACAGGTGAGTGAGTGAGTGAACTTCCTTATTAACTGCTCGGGGATCTTTTTCTTCGCCTCTTCAACCGAGGCTGACGAGCGGTTGGCGCCCCCAGTCCAGGGCACCACTGGCTTTCGCCAGTTTGCGAGCTCTTGTGACCAGGTAGAGCTGAGCCTCCGTGTCAGAGCTGGCCCGCAAAGCCACCCACTGTCTTTCATTTGGGTTTTCAATTTTTTGTAGTTGATGTGAGCTGCATTCCCATGTTATGTGGTCAGGGTAAGGGTCTTCCCGCACCACGGGCACTCGTCTCTGTGAATGTCGTGGGATGCATCATGTGTAATATGTGTAAATTAATGAAGGTGCCCGACTGTAGCCGCCTCAGATCTATGGCCTCCTCGTTGCTGAGCTTTTTATGCGGCTCCGGATATACTTTCCGCGAGCCTCTGTAGTGTTGTAGTATTGTGGTGTAGTCAGGGTCAAGCGGAATCAGGTCCTCTGTCGCGAGACTGTTGGGCGCACAGTAGGTTGCATGTCCTCGGGCTAACATGTCTGCGTACAAATTCCCCGTGATCCCTGCATGCCCCGGAATCCACACTAGTGTTTGAGTGTATTGTTTTGTTGGCTCGCTTGTGGAATTGTGGAAGATTTATGAATAAATGTTTTCAAGGACAGGTGAAAAGATTTATTCATAAATACCAGGGCACGGCTGAAGATCTCATAGAGGAACTGAAGAACGGATACCTTAACACGGGCAAAGGGGGTTCATCTGCACCATATCGAGGACCAGAGAACACACAGCTAGATAGGGACTTATCAATAGCGGAGGTATGGAGAGCAATGAGTCAGCGAAGAACCACATCAGCAGCGGGAGTAGATGGGGTCAGCAATAAAATGCTGAGAAACCTAGATTTATTATCAGTCACGGCACTCCCAGACTTTCATAATGGAGTATGGAAACAAGGTAGAATGCTTTCACAGTGGAAACATGCTAAAGTGGTCTTCATTCCCATGCCTGGGAAGAAACTTGAAGTAGGAAACCTGAGGCCGATATCGCTAACATCGTGCCTAGGGAATCTGATGAAGCATGTAATACTAAACAGACTTCAGGAGTATGCAAATGAAAGGCAGGTATTTTCCGAAACAATGCTAAGTTTCAGAAGCAAGCTGTCCACGCAGGATGTAATGATTCAACTCAAAGCAGACATAATTGACGCGCCCAATAAAGGGAGCACAAAAACTGTACTTGGCCTTGATCTACAGAAAGCCTTTGACAATGTCAAACACGGAGCCATATAAAATATACTGGAGGAAATTGCCCGTGGCAAGAAGATTTACGACTACGTTAGGGAATTTCTAACCGAAATAACAGCAGAAATAGGCCTTGGAGACATCAGGTCTGAAACAATTGGGCTAGGAGACAGGGGCACCCCAAAAGGCTCAGTTCTTTCCCCTCTCTTCTTTTACCTAGCGTTAACGAACCTTCCACCTTTACTGAAAACTGTGAAAGGGATGAAACATACGCTATATGCTGATGATGTCACGTTATGGACATGCACAGGCAACGATAGGGAAATAGAAAAATGTATTCAACTGGCAATCGACATTGTTGAAGAATATGCGGAATGGGCAGGGCTGAAATGCTTACCAAGCGAATCGAAACTTCTGGTAATCTGAGGAACAAAAAAACGCAATATCAACGCTGAAGACATTTTGGTGGAATGAAATGGCACACCGATAGCCAGAGTGGACGAAATCAGGGTCTTGGGACTGATAATCCAAGACAATGGAAAGAGCACAGAAATAATAAATCGACCTAAGTCAACAATTAACATGACAACTAGGTTGATAAGGCGAATAGCCAACAAAAGACGCGGGGTCAAAGAGAAAGATTTGTGCCGAATTGTTCAGGCTTTTGTGATAAGCAGATTAGTGTACACCATCCCCTACCTCAAGCTAGGGGGGGGGGGGGCAGAAAAGAACAAAATTGAAACAATCATGAGGCAGGCATATAAAGCAGCACTGGGGCTACCCCACTGCACCCCTACGGAAATACTTCTTAAACTCGGGGTCTACAATAACACGATGGAACTATGCGAGGCACATATAATAACAAGTCAAACTGCCGACTGAAGTAAGGAACGCACTCACTATTAAACCGCTACCAAAAAACATGCACCCTGCTTTTCATGAAGGCAGAATAAAAGCAAGAGCAAAGGCCTTTGAGGCCAAGTTAGAAGGCTCTGAATACACTGTTTATGTAGACGCGGCGGAATACAAAGGAGGCAACTCTTTTGCTATCGTGGGCGTGAACGACTCGGGTAAGACATTAATGGCAGGTTCAATAAAAACCAACTACTCAGGGACGGCGGAGGAGGCGGCTGTCGCCATGGCGATGGTCAGCACCAAAGCGGTTACCATAATTAGCGACTCCAAATCTGCTATGAACAATTTTGCGAGGGGCATGAGCTCCAAAGAGACAGAGGGAATTTTAAGATATTAAGACTGGAACCAAAAAGAGGTGGAATTGATATGGGTGCTGGCACACTCGGGGAACAAAGGAAACGAGTTGGCTCACAGTATAGCTTGAGGTTATGTCAGCCGAGCATTGAGCCAGGTTGATTCCCCCAATTTCTCGAGAGATGCACTGATCTCATTTCATGACTACACTAATCACTTTAAACTAGAAAGGCGGATATATCCTCCACCAGACAAGAAACTAGACAAAAAGCAGGAAGTAATCTGGCGACGGCTCCAGACACGTGCCTTCTTCAGCCCATATAAATTAGCGTACATGTACCAAGCACAATACAATCCAAATTGTAAACACTGCGGCCAAATAGCCGCAAACGATCATATATTATGGAGCTGCAGAAAAGCGCAGCCACCAGCGGACCTACTACCAGTCCCCTCTTTAGAGCGGTGCGAGGCTATTCTGGCCAGCTCAGACCCGTTGACGCAAGTTCGGGCTAGTGAGTGGGCTCAACAGGTCGCCGAGAGCAACGGATTTGAGGCCATCTAAGTGTAGCGCCAACAAATCGCTCATTGCTGACAATAGATGTTTTCCAATCCGAATGGTGACCTGACGGTAGCTGGACATAAAGCGGCTTTTCGAAAAAGGTGGATAGCACAGCCAGTGCTAACCGTAACTGATACTTTGAGACTGCGAACTTTGTCCTCAGAGATGGAGATTACCGGCTGCGCCGGCACCTCTTCGTCAGTGCTAGAGCTACTTTGGAAATCTGTCGATTCCTTCTGTTAACGACCAAGTCCTTAAACGTTTTAATTCCTGCATTTAAACGCTGCTGATAGGTGAACGTGAGAGGTCATCGGCGCTTATGAACAGCAATGCTAGTTTCCGCTCCCATTTTGCCCCAACCCACTGCGAATTGCCGTTCTTGTTCTTCATCTGAAACTCGCGCAGCCTTTCAGTGCGTAGCTGATGCCGAGTGTTCGACCGCAAGTATGTCATGAAACACTAATACCGCAACGCCACAACATATTTCACTCTCCTCACTCCAACCCGAGGCTTCCGAATCACGACATGCACCGCAGAATATCCTGCAGGAGCACCATGGTTTTTATACTTGGCGCCAATATATAGTTGCAGACGACAGCGCGCTTTTTTCTGTCACTTTACTCCTCTTTTTCTTCAGAATGCGTAAACTGATTGTGTGCGTACGTAGTCTGACACCGTCCTACTGCACACGTCACGCGCACGTCAAAATTTGAACAAAATGGCGAATTGTTGAGAATAGGGCCCCTGAAAGCAAAGTTCTTTCATACCGGAAGTGCGCATCAGGTGACTCAAAAGCGTTCAGTTTGCGTTCACTTTCTGTGATACCGGCGCAGTAGTGTTGGCAGTTCATAAATAGAAAGCCAGGATCAGGAATATGGAAAGCTGCTAAAACCCGCAATATTCAGTATTTCTTCACAAATTTTTGCACATTAGAATACTTTACTTCTTTGTAAGCAATACACTAACATATTTAGTGTTTTGGAAGGCAACTCTTTTTTTCTTTCGACTAGGATCTGCAGACTACAACAATTTCAATTCGCAAGAATATCCCACCTACTTTCTCTCGGCTTAAATTAAATTTAATGACGCATTTTTTCACCGGAGTAAAAACTGCTCCATGCAGTCACTGTCACTCGCAAAAAGAGGCCGTCTGCTTCATCTTATTATGCTACCTATTCTGCGGAATTTACCCGCTCATGCAGCTGGTTGTAGGCAGGATAGGAGAACTGCTGCCAGCGTACACATACATATCGGGTCAATTTTTCGAATACGTTGTCGAGCAGTGAGTAGTTTGGCCACGTCAGTAAAAGTGGTGCAGCGGCGGATGACGCATTACGGACGACTGAAAACTCTCTGGCGACAGGGGAAGTGTGGTGACGCTAGTGTGAGCGAGGATCGTTTAAATCGAGCTCTTCCTTGCACAGAAATATTGCCTAAACTAACAACCTGTTAATATTGCCTTGCAGCTTGGCCGTCTACTCAGGTGTAGCTTTTGGCTACGTGTGACGTATTATGCCTCCTCTTTACGCTTGTCTTGCCCTCTAATAACCACATTGATACCGTCGAAGATTCTTCAGCCGCTATCCATAGTATTCGGCATTTTCTAAATTTCAAAGCTTTAGCGCTGGACATTTTTGACATACTTGAGAAATTGTTCGAAACAATCTGCGTATTCTTTATCGTCCGAATATACAACCCGCTCAGGCCTTGACGGATGAAGCAAGTGGCCACGCAACAGCTCCCCTCCCATTGTAATGACCCCTTCATTTTCAAAGATGACACTCCTCTTAGACAAAGAAAACATTCAGCCCTCCACGCAAGCACTTCTCCCATCGCTTGGCAATGACCTTCCTGGTGACCTTGTGCACTGGGAGGAGCTCTTGCTTCGAATGTTGCGCCTTCGTGTCACCCTCGGCGCAGCGGTAAACCTGTTGGCGGGGAAAGGAGGAGGTGGTGAAGGGTGGCAATTCCTGGTCCTACGGGGCTGGGACGGTAGGTCAACGCCGCTCGCGGCGGGGGCTAGCCAGCCACCGACTTTTATCTGTTGTAGGCCGTCATTGCACCCGCCACTGCTTCGGTGGTGGACGACGGCTGTTCTTGCGGCGCGCGTCTTTTTCTCCCTCTTCTTTTTCCTTTTTTCTCTATTTTCTCTTCTGTCCGCACGAGGCAGCGTAGGTGGCTCAGCTACAGAGCCAGTAGCAGGCCCGTGCATTTTCATTTCCTTCTTCCTACAGCAACAACAAACTTGCTGTGGCTGGTAAAACACCACGTTTCATTCGACGAAACCTGCCGCTTCGGTCCTGCAGCTGTCTTCAAGGTAGACGCCACACATCTTCTCTGAACGTGTGCCTCTTCGCATGCCCTCCGGCTGAAACACCTGTTCCGATTCGGACCATGCATACCCTCGACGACCGCCGGATGCGGAGGCCTGTATATTAGGAACTTATCACCGGCCTTTACAAGCTTTCTTTAGGTAATATCAGAGCGAGCACTCTATTCCGTAAGGCCTTTCAAGATCATAGATTGTGACAATTTGACCTTGAAGCCAGGAACTTTCAGGGTGGTTTCATGTCTTAGTAGGCGGCTTAAATTTGCGTCGATCCGTTACCCCAATGACCTTTGAACTTTGAGCTTGTTTTTTAGCCTGGCATGACGCTCCTAGGCTGCATGTCTTGTACGTCATCGGTCAAGTAATAATTGCAGGGGTTCGTTTCGAAACCGACAAGAAACACGCGGCCGCTACTGCTATTTTGCTAGCTAGAGACTCCCTGTTGGGTCACTGCGAGAGGTAGGTGTCGGCAGTCATGCTGACCCTTCCGAAGAAAGCTTCTCCGAGCAGTGCTACCACTCAACGTCCATTCCATTCTTCCCGTGTCGGACTCGCATCCCGATTAGGCCACATCTTGTTGACGTGTTGACTCTTTTTTTCGACGCGATGCCGCGCACGGAAAGCGAATGGGGAAATCGCCATCGACTAGGGTAGCAGCAGGCGCGGTCGTTTTTCGCTCCGGGGTATCCGGCTGCGGCCGGGGGACAATAGTGTGTTGTGAACGCACGCGCATCTTGTATGCTTGCAGTAGACCATGGTCCGAAAGAAGTCCGGAGCCCGCCTCTGATTCGGGAGGGGGGGAGGGGGGGTCTGGTTTGGCACGTTTCTCTGTCACCCCCAGCCAGCGCGGGGGCGACACGCGTTCAGCCTTCAACGTGCGACCTGTGGCGTCGAGATGTGCTCTGCAGATCCCTATTGCCCACTCGTTTTGTGTCGCGCGCGCTTTGATCCTTCGATCAGCAGTGCCTCCTGCGAGCGTCCTTAGCACGGCCGCATACGCGTGCGTAGCTTTTCCCTTGTATGCGCGGCGCCGCGGCCCAACGGCCCCGCTTTCGGGTGCAGGGGCTGAGTTAGAGGTTGTAAAGATGTGTGTGGCTAGTCCATGGTTTTTAATGCGGCGTAACACGTCTGCTTACAACTTGTGCTCTAGACTCTTCCGGAGCGGAAGCGCAGGCGCGCTGGGCATGCTGAGTGCGCCCTTAGCTTGTTCTGGCCCTAATCCGCGGTGTGTGGATGAGGTACCACACACCGTCTAACAGTACTAGACTTCAAAATTAACTCCCACACCACGTACGTAGTTGGTCATTGTACCATACACGTCATAAGGATTATTATTATGAGAGGCGTAGCCAAACAGAACTCCAGCTCTGTATCTATGTTTAGGAGGGTTAAAGCGGCATAATTTTTCTAAAGAACCATTTCCTGCTGCAATGAACGCTATCGAGATAAAGACGAACGCGAAGACATGTGAAGTGATATCAAATGCGGCCATATTATTCAGCTTCTGTTCCTCGCTGACAAAGCTAGATTTTCAGTAGATTGGGGCCTGTAACGCTACAGACGTGTAAGAACGAGTCAGTGCTTTTTGTCTGCGTGGACTACTGTAAATCATCTCTGCGCTTTGTTCTACCCAAAATGAGCCGTAAACGCCTTCGCCGCATTAGCTAGAGGGCACCTCAAAACTTCCAACTACACCCAGCGCATGATATTATCGAGTTGTATACTCTGAATACAATGGCTCATTGCTCTCTAAATCTTGGCATAAAGGGCGACATGAGGCTTTAACTATTCGTGGTCTTCATTCCGGCTGCAGAAACACAGATGAAAGGTTCAGCAGCAGTTAACGAGAGAGGTTAGGTGACTCATGAACAGTTTTAAACAAATGTACATTTTATATTAACCGGTAGACATTTCCCATGTACTGGAGCGGTGCAATGGGGAAGCAGGGCCAATAATTCTCCTACGCCATAAATTTCTCCTGAGAGAGTCCGAACTTCGCTTACCCGAGTACCCCAAATATGGTTGAGATGCTGCGCTGGCGCGATATGATTTGTTTGCATTGCTCACAATATGTTCATGTGGTCGAGTGGGCACGGGCTAGATCGGTTCTGAGTGCAGAACGCTCACTACCGAAATGGCAGGGTCCTCAAGTAAAGACAGATATTATTAATGAGTGCAAACTGAGTACTATGCGCATTCTGTATCTGGCTGATACGACCCAGCTTGTCTTTCGGCTGTGGCACCTACGACCAGCCATTCCAGTATAAAGGAAAAGAGAAACTGGTGAAGCTTTTCTGTCTTAATGACATTTTTAAGGCAGGTCCACAAGAGAGGCAAATGGACAATCCTCCAGACATCAAAAAGCGGACCAGACAGTAGAGATAAGACACATGGGAATCATAAAGCGTATTTACGCTGTATATTTATGACGGTGCTAGAGCACATCAAGAAAGCTTCGTCTCTACAAGGATCGACGAGTCAGTTTGCACGTGCAAATGCTGTTGCTGTTTCACAAAGCATTTTTTTAAAATCTGTTGTCCTTACCTAAGCTGAAGAAAACTACTGGGAAAAGAGAAGCGGTGTGCGAGTCTTTTGTTTTTACAGGTAATTACTCCTTTCTATTGTTATTCATGTTCGTAAGTGAGCCCGATAACGGGTAAAATGCGCATAAGGTGTTCATTTGCAGAGAGGCATTATCTACTTGGCAAAACTTCATTCTGTTAGAGAAAGTTTCTCAAGCAGCGCACTGTTCTTCGATTCCTTTGAGTATTACACCTTATGTTATTATTCTTCTATCAAGAGGAGGCAGCTGAAAAAACACTAATTGGGCTCCTGTTTAGGCAAATTAGCTCAAGGCTGCTCTTAAGTTCATTTCACTGGCTAATCGAGTTCATCCATAAGTATTAGCACCGAGCCACCATTGCGCGCTAATTACTGCCTATGTCCTACAGAAACTCCGAACATTCGCGAACTTAGCGCAGCAGCTTAGCGCAATCTGCTTAAGCAATCAAATTGACAAAATTACATTATATCCCGACTCAAAGGACCCCGTTATCTTCCTTCCATAATAAATTGAGGCATTTGATCAGCATTTCATACGTACTGTAGTAACAATTGCGATAAGACCAAAGGGTTACCTACTCTCCTGTACTTTATCCCAAAAAAAGGCAAAACAGAACTCGGTTGCCCGAGAAATTAATACAGAAGATTGCTGAGGAGAAAGAAATAAAGAGTACGTCACATAGATACTCATGTATATGAAGTTCTTTGCCTGCTACAGATCTCCGTAATATATGCTCTCCGAGGAGAGAAAGGGCAAAGTAAAACACATAGATCACAGTTTTTTACAATTCGTGCCCCTCACCAATCAACCACCCACTTCCGGGCTGGCTCAATACGAATAGTAGGGCTAATTCTCCCCTGCTGTAACCCCATAACCACTGGTTTCGATTTTAAGTAGTGCCCTTCTAATAAATAGCCGGATTTAGGATTGAAGAGACACCTCTTTGTTTCGCAGTGATGGACTCAGTGCTCTATAAATTTCAAGTTTGACCACGTTCTACCTTGTTCTTTATAATTTGTATAAAAAATCCTCAAATGTGATAACATCTGCACGCTCACTGCAAAATCCAGTCAAAGAATGTGGCTTCCTTCAATCTTGTGAAAGACAGATTGCTACTTCCTTATATCTCGACCTCGTATAGCAAGCATTGTACCTCACTGAGAGCATTCCGGCAATGGGTTTAGAATATATCTGGCGTATAATCCACGTTTTGTGATTGAACTGAACCTTCAGAAGCATTTTCTATCGCCCATATGTTCGGTGCAAATGAAGCTAGCTTATATCTTTTTTGCGTTGCAGACAGGATTGATTGGACACCTATAGCTATTGCGTGTTTTAATATTCTAGTTGCGAAAGAAGGCCAGGTCTAGACGGCAAGATCGTGAAGGCAAGGCAAGGTATGCCGTGTCAGCGTTTAATCTGATGGAGAAAACCCAAGTGCGTGCCGGCGCCGGCGCCGCGGGACGATGATTATGGCATGTACAAGAGGAAGAAGAAGATCATGGTATGTACAAATGAAAGAAGATCCGTGGAGAGCTCACACAATCTTCCCGGGGGTTCGGAAGCGGCCAGCCTGGCCGCTCCTGACCACCCGATGTACCGCGGCGCCCAAACGGCTTCAAGCGAGATACATGAACAATTTCAGTTCCACGGTAGCGTCGGTCGGCTGGGGGATCAACAGGTGTGACTTGGTAGTTTACTGTGGAAGTTTGATGACCTTGTAGGGACCAAGATAGCGGCGCTGAAATTTATCACTAAGGCCAGGGGTGCGCAGTGGTGTATAGAGCAGTACTTCGTCACCAGGACGAAAAGAGACCACACGATGCGTCGAATCGTAACGACTCTTGCGGTCTTGCTGGCCCGCTTCTGTGTTAAGGCGGGCAAGATGACGGCATCTGGCCACACGGGATAAGAACTGGGCTGGTAATGATGAGGAGTAGTCGGGCGTAGAGAAGACGGAAGTGTCGAGGATTGCAGTGGGAGGACGCCGAAAACAAGGAAAAATGGAGAGTAACTGGTAGTCCGCTGTACTGCAGTATTATAGGCGAATGTGACGCATGGTAGAACAGTATCCCAATTTCGATGATCCGGTGTGATGTACATGGGTATCATATCCGATAGGGTGCGATGAAATCGCTCAGTCAGACCGTTAGTCTGGGGATGGTAGCTTGACGTTGTCTTATGGAGGGTGGATGACGCACGAAGAACTTCGGATACGACGGTCGATAAGAAGGGCGTCCCGCGGTCACTTAGGAGCACCCGAGGAGCGCCATGACGCAATACAATTGACCGCAAAAAGAAATTAGCTACCTCTTCAGCGGAACCAATCGGTACAGAAGCTGTCTCAGTATAGCGTGTAAGGTGGTCGACAGCTGTTATAATCCAATGGTTACCCCCATTGGAGAGAGGTAGGGGACCATAAAAGTCGATGCCGACTACGTCGAATGGTGTGGCGGGGCAGGGAAGGGGCTGTAGGAGGCCAACAGGGGAAGAAGTCGGCGCTTGCGACGTTGGCACAGGTGGCAGGAAGCAACGTATTTAGCTATGGTGGTAGACAGGCCAGACCAAAAGAATCGTCTTTTACGCGGTCGTATGTTTTGTCAAAACCAAGGTGACATGCAGTAGCGTCATCGTGGAAAGCCGCTACTATACGTCGGCGAAGCACACGCGGTACGACTGGGAGCCAGCGAATTCCATCAGGATAATACACGTAGCGTCGTAGTATGCCATCTTCAAGCTTGAAATTGCGAAGCTGTCGGCGAAGCCTAGCGTTGAGTGGGCTCGAAGCGCCGATAAGGCGGTCGGTGATGGGCCAGCAGTAGGCATCAGCTAATTGGTGTGAGCGGAGAGCGTGCTTGTTCTCAGAGCCGTCAACAGAAACTGCAGTGTTATGCTTCGGTGGAAGCGGTGGTCGGCTGCGGTCAGAGGTGGAAATGCATTGTGAAGAAAAACAGCAAGCTGATTCCGAAACCGGGCAGCGAGAAAGAGCGTCGGCATCTTGGTGTTGGCGACCCGATTTATAAACGACGTGGAAATGGTATTCTTGCAGGCGTAGAATCCAACGGCCAAGTCTGCCTGTCAGATTTTGCAGTGAAGATAACCAGCTAAACGCATGGTGATCGGTCACAACTGTGAAATGCCCACCAAATAGGTAAGGGCAAAACTTTTGAACAGCCCAGACGACAGCGAGACATTCCTGCTCGGTAATGGTGTAGTTTTTCTCAGCTGGAGTCATGGTCCGACTGGCGAAGGCAATCACTTTCTCGCGCGCGAAGTTGCACCGCGCTGCAGAAGGACAGCGCCAAGACCGTGATCCCTGGCATCAGTGTGCAGGATGCTAGGAGCGCTGTCACTGAAGTGGCCAAGAACGGGATATGATGTGAGGGCGTGCTTTAGGTCGTTAAACTCAGTGCTGCACTGTTCAGTCCACACGAAAGGGCTGCGCGCTTTAAGTAGTTCATGAAGTGGCGCAGGAATAGTTGCGAAATGCCTTATAAATCGCCGGAAATAGGACGCCATGCCAACGAAACTGCGGTAATCTGTAGTCCGTTGCGGACGAGGAAAGTTAAAGACCGCGATTATTTTTTCAGGGTCTGGGCCGTCATGGCTAACCAGATGTCCCAATGTGTTAATTTCCTTCTCTGCAAAGTGGCACTTCTTGGTGTTGAGCTGAAGGCCCGCTGAAGCAAGACACGTAAGGACTTCATTCAGGAGCGTGAGATGGTCGGTAAAAGTTGACGAAAAGATAACAATGTCATCCAAGTAACATAAACAGGTTCTCCATTTGAGGACACGAAGAACAGTATCGATCATTCTTTCAAATGTTGCGGGTGCGTTACAAAGGCTGAAGGGCATAACATTAAACTGGTAAAGTCCGTCGGGAGTTGCGAAAGCGGTTTTTTCTTTGTCGTCCTCGTGCATAGGTATTTGCCAATAACCTGGGCGGAGGTCCAAGGTCGAGAAATATTCGGCGCCTTGGAGAGAGTCAAGGGCGTCATCAATACGCGGAACCGGGTAGGGTAATTTTGTTGAGTGCGCGATAATCAACACAAACTCGTACCGATCCGTCCTTTTTTTGAACTAATACTACTGGGGAGGACCATAGACTTGTTGATGGACGAATAATATCGCGACAGAGCATATCATTCACATTTTCTTCGATTACTTTTCGTTCCCAGAGAGAAACCCGATAAGGTCGTCGGCGTACAATTGAGTTACCTTCAGTAAGGATGCGGTGATGTGCAACACTACTCCGTCCCAGTGGTGGGGAAGTGGCATCAAAAATGGCTTGGTGGGCTTGAAGCAATTGCAGCAATTCTTGGCTTTGGTGCGGCATGAGGTTCGGATTGATTGTCTTCGACAGCATGGAAAGAGAAACTTGCAATTAATCATGTTGCGGAGGTAGCGGGGCCGTGAGCACCATCATGGACATAGGGTGAGCTTCCACTCTACATGGCAGGGAAGTTCCTTTAGTCATCACGAGGGATTCACGGGAAGTGTTCGTGGCAGCTACTATCACTGAGCTGCTGCGGAATCGTACAAGGCTTGATGGGGAGTCGATTCCACGTGCAAGATGACGATGAGGTGGTGCGATGAGTACATCCCCGTCAGTGATGTGTTCAGAAACAAAGGTAAGAAGTGTTTCGCACTGTAGAGGCAATACAGTATCAGCTACGGCTATGAGGGAATAATGCCGTGCAGAAATGTCAGATGAAAAATCACCGTCTGTCATATGGATGACACGGTCGCCACAAGAAATTAACGCTGAAGCGGTTGACAAAAAATCCCATCCAAAATTCATCAAATGCGCACACGATGACAACACAGCAAACTGGACATGGTGGCTGACGCCGTCTATAACAACTCGAACTGTACACTTTGCTGAAGGGTGCAGAGGGACGCCATTTGCTCCACGAAGTTCAGGTCATCATATGGTGTCGTTACTTTCTGCAAACGGTGGCATAAATCAGCGTGAATAACGTAAAGTGCAGCCCCTGTGTCAATCAAAGCTTCGACCGGTAATCATTCAGCTAAAACAGAAATCATATTATACGGGCAATGAGGAGGACTTTTTGTGAGTTCGCAAAATGCAGTTTCACCTCCGGAAACTGCATCGCTTAGTTTTCCGATTGACGAACATGGAGAGTTATTGCTGGTCGAAGTGGCGAAACAGAGCTGCTTTATAGGGAAGGGGACCGGCGTCGGGATACATGAGCCCCACTTGGTTCAGACGAGGATACCGGCGGTGGAGAGAGTCGACGAAGTTGACTGGGAATTTGTCGTCGCTGATAATACGCAAGTATGTCACTTTCGAAGGCGTCATAACAAGGCCCGTCGCTCGTTCTGAATGCGTCGGCGACAAACGCGAGATATATGTCCTCGAATTCCACAATAATAGCACACTGGGCGAGAGGGGCGCCAAAGTGCGTAATAGGGTGCCGTTGATTGAGCCGTCGTCATGGCGTTGATGTGGTTGTAGGGAGGTGCTTGGGATGGGGGAACAAAAGGAGGATGGGATGCAGCGACGTGAGCGCAAGTCTGTGCTGGGCAAGGTGCAGGAGGATCAGGTTTGACAGGGTGGTTGATAGCGGCCAACTCTTCTTTAATGATGTGGCGGAGGCCGGCGTCATCAGAAGGCGGAGACGAATGATCGCACCCGTGCCGGCAGAAAGTGCTGAGGGCTTGGAGCCCCTCGCAGATTATCGCTCGAATCACGGCTCGTAGATCGAGGTCAGTAGAGGTCAGGGCAGTAGCGATGCCGGGCTGCAATCGGGAGGACTGTAGCTGGTCGAGGCGTTGGCAGGTCGTAATAATGGAATCAACACATAATTGATTCTGGGCAACTAGGGTGTTATAAGCCATAGAATTGATTCCTTTCATGACATGGTGTACACGTTCAGATTCCGGCATGGTGGGACTGATACGCCGACAGAGTGCAAGCATGGCCTCTATGTATGACGCATAGGACTCATCAGGACATTGACGGCGGGAAGCGAGCTTGTTCCTTGCGATCTCCGTCCGAACATCCAGCTCGGCGAAGTACTATCGGAATTGCTGCTTGAAGGTGGGCCAGTTTGTGGCGTGGGGCTCGCGGTTATTAAACCAATCACCAATTTCTGGCGACCTCAATAAGGTAGAAAGAAACGTTCAGGAATTTTAAAGCATTATCCCACCGGTTGTAGGCGCTGCAGCGTTCATAAGTGTCAAGCCGGTCATCGACATCTTCGTCGCGACGACCAGCGAACAGCGGCGGGTCGCGTTGTCGTGTGGGCACCATCGGAGGCGGCGGTGTAGCCGAGGTAGAGGGTCCGGCCGGGTCGGTACTGCTCTCGGTTGACATGACGATGGTAGTTGTTAAACGGCGACCGGAACGTAGCTCCAGCGAGAGGCAGGGAACAAGGCAGCAAGGGAGGGGATCGAATTTCACCTCCACCACCAGGTCCAGACGCCAAGGTCGTGAAGGCAAGGCAAGGTATGCCGTGTCAGCGTTTAATCTTATGGAGAAAACCCAAGCGCGTGCCGGCGCCGGCGCCGCTGGACGATGATGATGGTATGTACATGAGGAAGAAGAAGATCATGGTATGTACAAATGAAAGAAGATCCGTGGCGAGCTCACATAGTAAGCAACTTTTCATGGAAATTTTAAGCGCATACAATATAGTGGCTACTCTTGAAATAATGCTCCAAAGAGGGCTAGACGCGGTAGTCGCCTTCTAGACGCAGCGCGCCAGTACTAGCAGTCATAGTGGTTGCCTCCAAGCCGCGGTGCGAGAAGTCACCACTGCGGTGTGTTCGCGCTAGGTGGGGAAACAGGAGTTGAATACTCAAACATGCTTTATTCTGCCTGAGTACATGAAAATACACAGCACTCAAATACAGTCTCCGTTGCGAGCGAACGTCCTGTCCCGCTTACGTACGGGGGGAAATAAAAACCCACCAAAAGGGGGAGACACATGCGAAAAGGAAGAATGAACGTTCTGCTTACAATGCGTGGTTCGCTCTCACGGCCCGAAGCGGTCAGTGCGTACGATAACCGCGCAACTCAGGTGACCTCATCGGTCACCCCGGCCGAACGTTTGAACCACGCGCATGCGCGATCACCCGCCGAAAGACGTGAGAAAAGCGCGAGAGGCACGCTCGTCTCGGACTGTGGAGTAGAACTGTCGCGGGTAGGCCAGGAGGAGAGAGGGAAAACCCGCGGCGGCGTCGCTGCTAGAGACTGCGAGGCAGTGGGGGGAAGCCAGAGTGCCCTCCTCACACCATCCTTCCTACCAGCGTTCGCGTAAACTCGCATAATAATTATGCGCTGCCATTATAATGACACAGGGGATTCAGTGCATCCCCACATCCCCCTTCTTAAAACCGCAGTACGGCTAAGAAGTAACCGCATTCATCGATGTATAGAGTGAGTAGCACCGGCTAGTTGCCGTTTAACATTCCAGCCTATTTAGGAGAAATGCCAATACATACAAGTTGTAGGAAGCTCACAGCAACTGGCGCCGCTGCAGAAGACCGTTGGGTGCCGGACAGGAAGGCAGGGACGACGACCACCGCAGACGACCCATGAAGCCAAGGGTGGAAGTGTCGATGACCGCAGTAACCACAGCTCCCACTCCTTCACCGTCAGTCGGCCAAGGCAGCATTCTGAGGTCGCGAGGGCGGCGAGCAGACCAAAACCAATTACGCACTCTGTCGTCTCATTGCGTAGCTTGCGGGAGGCCGCAGTTGGTGGAACAGCACGCTCTTCGCTTCACTCTTTTCCCCATCCGTCACCGACGCAGACGAGAGCGTGCCCAGCGGGGTGCCAAGCTGCTCCCTTTACTGAAGCCGCAGCCGCTAGCTCGTAACGACGCCAAGGCAGCCCTTTTGCAGTACCTTTCGCTGTGGTAGCCACAAGCGCCCTTTACACGAACTCCAGCTCGCTCGCTCCATGGCCGACCGGAAACCGTTTTTCTTGGTGCCTGGTTGACGATGACAGCGGGCTCTGGGTCCAGGAACGAGGCCGCTCTTTGGACGGTTTGGTCTTCGATACCACAACGGTAGTCGTAGCGTCCTGTCAGCTCCCCTCTATGTCGGCTGCAAGGCTTCCTTTTCACTAGTTTTTACATAATTATTTTTACATCTGCCCCCATTCGACCTTTTCTAAAGAGAAAGTGCGTGCTAGCTCTGGAAGCAAAATGCACTGAATATCAACGCAGCGTCCCATCCGTAATCAGCACAAGAAATTTCTCCCTGCTAGTTGGTCAAAGTTGTGCTGGTCATGGGCACAAGTTGTAACGAGGCGCGATTCTATAACCTCAAGCCTGTTCTCTAGCTGCCGCTGCCTGCTAGAGGGTGAGCGCGTCCTCCCTGGGTCGCGCAGCAGGGCTCGGATTCTGGTGCCCTTTGCGTAAAGCCTCCTCCATCTTCGCGTGCAGCCCTGTGGCGCAATCGGCGTGCGCCCGACGCAGCAACCGGGACGTTGTTGTAAACTTATGGAGTGAGTTCTACCCGTTCGACAACTTCACCATGCACATCACTAAACAGCGAAATGCCACAACTTGAAGCAAGTCTTGGGGCTGCTCGCATACCCAGCGATGTACACGCCGTGTGACATGGCTCGACTCAGCGTGGTTTTACCAACCTGGAAGGACTCGTGTGTATCCTTCTCGTGTGAAATTGTGATTGCGCAGGGTGCCATCGAAATTTAGCAGTCAAGCGTTGAAAGCGCTCGCAAGCTATGTTCTAGTGCCTGCACAGGCAGCAATAGCATTGTGCTCTTATGCGCGTCGCGGCAGCGCCCATCGAACACTTGTCAACAAAAAAGAAACAAAATTCTACCGCTGTTCCTCCTATTGCTCCCTTCGGCTGACTAGGCGGCGCACAGTACTGAACCAATCCAAAAGGTCAGCACTTGCTTCCAGGGAAGCCAGGTAGTCCGCCCCTTCTCTGAGGCTGCTTCCTTCGAGCTATAGCGACTGACTGGCTAACAGGTGCGGCACAACGCATAGTAAGGTTACTGCGCATGTCATGAACTTTAGCGTGCGGATGTGCATAAGTAACAATGTTGTCCGCCCTTCCGTGGAGCTTGGGAAAGTCAGAACACAAGGAGAGAATGCGCATCACACCAGCGTCCGCGCGTCACCCTGCTGTAGAGCGGTGGAGGCGTCTGACCTCCTCTGTCGCCGAAAATTACAAGGTCGCAATAGCCAGCATCATCCTCTGAGCTTTTCTGGTTATAAAGGTTATGGCGGCTTTACTTTTGCCATTGTGCAAACACCACTGCAGTATTAGAAGAGACTGAAAGTCAGTTCTGCTCACTGCAATGGCTGGTTTATGTGCGGTAATCCGGCACACACATACACACGATTTCTTTCTCCTCAGGCTCCACGTTGGGCGCCAAGAATAGGGGGTTACTCTGGATATAATGTAGCTAAGGGGTGTTAGACGCAGAGGTCGCCTTCTAGACCCACCGTACCAGCCTTAGCAGCCAGATCTCTGACACCCAACCCGCAGTCCGTGAAGTCATCACTTCGGCGGATTCAGACCAAAGGGGACAAACACGAGTTGTGTACTCAAACAGGCTTTATTCTTCCTTAGTGCACGGCAAAACAGAGCACTCAAAAACAGCAGCCGTAGCGAGCGAACGTCCCTTTCACTACGGGGGTGAAATAAAAACCATCTAAAAGGGAAGCCCAAAGCGAGAAGATGTGAGGATCGTTCTGCTCACTGGGTGTGGCTTCCAGTTGACTGCCTGCATCGTTAAATGAGTAATATGACCGGGCGAAGGAGGTGACGGCGTCGGTCTCCTTGGCCGAACCACCATGTGCGAACCACCGTGCGCGGTCATCCACCGAACGACACGAGATAGTATCGAGAGGCGCGCTCGTCTCGGACTGTGGAGAGGATGTCTACGGGTTACGCTAAGAGGAACGAGGGAAACCCGCGGTAGCATACCTGCGGGAGACTGGGAGGCAGGGGGGGCAGTAATATGTCTGCAATGAGCCGAGTCATTTGCCTGTTTAACAAAACAAGGCCACATACGCGCGTGTCCTTTTCAACGATTTATTCGAAATACGGAGGGCTGCATATCGACGTCGCACTCGAAGCAGGCGTACAAGAGGCAGGTCATTATTGTCATCAAGTCAGACGGGACTTCTGAGCAAATGTCGCCCTTCGGTGTGCGTTCAACAAAGTGTTGCGAAACTCTTCCAAACAACTCGAGAATGTGTCAACGGCGTAACCAACACAAGTCAAGCGTGTGTGCTGTATTTTCACACACAGAAAATTACATTTTGCCAGCCACCCTGGAGAAAAACCGACTCAATTACCGCTAAATATTTTTTTATTGCCGCTCCAGACACCCACCTCCAAACAGGTTTCAAAACCATTTGATGAACGGGGCTCCGCGTTTCCCAACGTCTCTAACATTGACGTCTACGCTGCGAGGTGGTTGTTACGTGCTCCGTCAATTTGTCCGCTTGAGTTCTCCTTTTGCCAGAAATAAATGCTGTATGCCGACGGTATCGATAGGAGATGATTTGCCGAGAACGGAGCCCAATCTCGGGCACAAAGCTCTCTATGAGTTGTCGTTTTCTTTTCAATTTTCTGATCGTACTTTCGAACCGCGTGGCATTCAGCAGGAGGTTCAGAGGCTAGCCAAATTGTGTAACGTTTCGGCAGCGCTCTAATTGGCTGAGCTGTTTCGTGAGATCACAGCCACGTGGCCTTTCATGAGCAATTTAAACCAGGTCCGGTATAGTGGTTACCAATAGCGAGTCTCCCCGATGGTACTTTTTCATGTTCGCCAGCTACAGCAATTGTGATGGAGCCTATAACTGAGAATGACTAACCATGACCTCCTGCAGTGCTTTCATGTTAAAAAAATAAGCAGTCGCAACGGATTCACATCGGTCAGTGTTGAACCCGGCAATCCGGTTCAGTAGCCGAGCGTCTCAAGCTTTGAGCCATCACGGCGGGTGCTTTCGCTCGTTATAACCGCGTTTAACATGTGTTAAACCTCCAACGTTTGATGCGCCGGCTCCCAAATGTAGCCATGTCTACAGCTGAAACTGCAGCGCACCAGGCCATAAACGTTTTACAACCGTGCTTTCGTACGATAAATAAATTCTAGCCCAAAATTCGCAATTTATTTTTCTCATTGGCGCACGAAATGAATGATTCTGTCTTGCTCTTAAAGCTTAAGAATGCTTATTGTACTATGCAGATATGTGACATATTTGAAATTGGGGGAATGTTTTAGAATGGCTGCAGTTGGAAAGACAAAACATGGATGATGTACGTTTCTAAAGACAAGTCAGCTGCCTGCATTGATATTCACGACTCATGATTTGTACTGGTTAGCGGGACATCAAAGCCAATGCACAGTTACTGCAAAACGATTTTGCTTTAAAATATTTTATAGCACGCACTTTTCTGAAATCCTGCTGCCTGCTTTTTATTATCAACACCTCTATTTCTCGGCCTTTCCGCCTATGCTGTCCTTGTTTCTGATAACTGTGACAGATAGCACCTGATAGTTGCAACTATCGATACTCATCTACCTATCGACGAACAGAACCTTCTTACTGTGAAGAGAACATATTCGCGCAGTCATTATCTACTTGAACCTGTATTGTGAAATGAATAAGACCTCATATTAGTAGTTGTAGTTGCACAAAGGGGCATTATGAGCGATAAGCTAAGCTGCCTCCAGGTGGCTGCATGCGTTTGATATAATAGGGATGAAAGCAGGTACGTAAGCGCAGCCCCTTTATAACCATTAGCAAACGATCAATGGTACGCTGAGCGTGGCAGTTCGAGAATGACTATGCAGAAATGAGTGCATAAGTTTTCAGTCGAAGTCGTGATGTTGATTACTGCTCAGCTGTTTTCTGCATTATTCCAAAGCAACATTTACTGCGAATCAATAATTCAGTCTTTCCACAGCAAATCTGCGCAACGGGCGCGCTACGGGTTTCTGCAGCGTACACTTTGTAGTCAAGGGTTCCAAGGCTCGCTGTTTCATTCATAAAGTTACTCTGTTCCATTTGAACCCTTGTTCCCAGCGTAGAACCCCGCCCAGTTTTGAAACTATACACTATCCGTGTTTTTCGGTACTCAGACTGAATTGAAATGAAGCAACTTCAGCGCAGGCGTATGAGGTGTTTCATGTTTGCTCAAACAAGCCTTTGTGCGAACAGAGATTGGGAAGCAATAAGGTGATGCCGATTTGATCTGTTTCACACAATTTGATAGCTGCATGCGTATGTTTGGCCGCCAGTACAACTGTTGGCATCTGTTTGTTACTTGTTGCTACACATTCGACCACTATGTCGCTTCATAACCTGCCTTTGCATTAGAAGCCTGGCGACAATTCAAAAACAGGAAATTTACTCATTTTAAAGAAAAAGAAAAGAAAAATCATGTGCAAGAGAGAAAATGCCAGAACAAATAATCGACGCCGCATTTCTGAGGAAGGCGCTCCCTTTCGGCTTTCAGGTCTGAAAATATGTTCTCTTTCTGACCCAAACAATGCAAATTTATTTGTTTGCCAATTTTATTTGCATATTTTGACCAGCAAAGCACTCAAGCAAGCAGGGGTATGTGTAAGTTTGTAGAAGTTGGAATTAGGGTAGAATAAACTTTGCAACATTCCGTAATTCCTCTCAAGCCGGTGTTGATCTGGGGCGTTAACCCTTATAAACAAACCGAACATTCTTTAGCGATCTTGAAAAACGCGTACAACAAGCTTACCATTCTCCCTCCCCTCCTCCTTTTCCCCCAAATTATCTTGAAAGCAACGTACAAAATTATCTTCAGACACACATGGGCTCGTATTATTCAAAAGGAAAATTTTCTACAGAGACGTCAGTAGATAGGAGAGGCTTAAAAACAAGATTGACGTTTTGGATTCTTTCTTTCCAAGACTCTCACTGAATTAGTTTGACGTGGTTACACTTCAAAGCACTCAGTGAAGTAACCACAATTGTTGACTTGGTTTAGATTCGACGGGAAGTAAAAAAAACCTATAACCTTTTCACAACGCGGAGTCCTGAAGCGCACATAAAAAAAGCGTTCCGATTTTTGACTGATATTCCTCAAACCAATGTTAAATTAGCAAAATATTTAGGCTTTACGGTGCAGATCTTATGCACATGGCATAAACTACGCGAAAGTGCATGTAAAACTATATATGTTATTAAAAGAGCATTTCTTATAATTCACATCTTAGAACTAGTTATACTGAAGGAACTCTGAGAAAAATATTGATTAGCCAATCTTTATAAAAAACATTTAGAACAAGTTCCCTCTCAGTATAGTTCCTACACTTTCTAAAACAGCGCAGGGGGCGTACACGAAGAGAGGAAAGGGAGCAAACGGCGCTCTTCTGTCCTTTCCTACGATCTTCGCACTGATTCCAGAACCATGGACAAACAACTGGATTGTACCTTTATCCTGATAAATTTCGTACAACGAAAACATGACTGCATCATTTTTGTTATTTATTTTTCACATTGTCTTAGCGCCCGAAGGCACACTACCATTCTTCCTGCTTCGCTCTTTTTTGAGCAGCTTCAGACTGGAACGACCTTTCCTATGACATCGTCGTCATCGCTTGACCATCTCTTTTTCAAGCGCGTGTAACAGATTATATTCAACGTTAAGTAATCATCGCTGTTCACATTCCCACCCCTTATATGCACCGCCTGAAAAGGCGACCTTTAAGAAATAAAACTGAACTGAACTGAACTGGAAGAGAGCCCACAGAAAAGATCAAAGAGTACAACAAAATAAAATAGGTTTGAGGCAGCAAGAACTGCAAAACCAGTATGATGACTTTTCAAGCGGGAAGTTACACAACCGTGAAAACAAATTAAACGAAATCAACACTAAACGAATATACAGTATTTATAAATGGAGATTACATACAGCAGCCTTAAATAATAAAGTCAGTATTGTCGGCTACATTAGTTTGACAGTGCTTGTAACTGGAATAGAGGCTGGGGACAAAAAATATATTGCCAGGGGGCGCTCGGAGCAAAGGCCGTTGAAGTGGCGCTCAGAGCGAGAGACTCTCGTGCCCGTGCCGGACTCGCAGCCGCTGACCAGCTGAGGACCTTGACATGCTCCAGCAGATGGGTCACCGTGATCTCGAGCCGTGAGACGAAACCATAGCGCGTAGCTGGCGCTGAGTGCTGACGTGGAGATTGGGTTTTGGTTTTGTGGGGTTTAACGTAACAAAGCGACTCAAGCTATGAGAGACGCCGTAGTGGAGGACTCCGGAAATTTCGACCACCTGGTGTTCTTTAACGTGCACTGACATCGCACAGCACACGGGTGCGTTGCTTTTCGCCTCCATCGAAAAGCGGCCGCAGAGGCCGGGATTCGATCCCGCGTCCTTGGGAACAGTATACGAGCGCCGTAACCACTGCGCCACCCCGGCGGGTTATCTGAATTGGAGAAGATATCCTATCCTGTGGTTCCCTCCAGGTGTTCGGTGCCTGGTGCTTCTTAGTGGTGAGGCCTTTCCACATTGGGAGGTGTTTCGGTCAGGTTTCAGGCTAGCTTTATATGATTTGGTAATATAAAGGTTTCATTACCTTGCGCACAGGCATGTCTTTCACCTCCCTGGGAGGGGGCTCGGCAGATTGGTTCGCCAGCCAGCAGTTTGAAACCTTGCCTCGGAATTCATTAGCTAAAAATGGTGTCGATGTGATTCCTGTCGCACTCATACCGATAGGCGATGGAATGCTGAAAATGAAAAACCCAAAAACTATTCAGCAGCAACTCAAGAGTCTGACGGATCACTACCTTGATATCTCTGAGGTGCGACCTTTCGGGAGACAAGGTATAGTTTGCAAATCTGCAAACATTAATTGTGGGTCAGATCTGCTACGCTGCAGTTCTTTTACCTCGATTCCTGTCAAATTCTTTAATCCTGAACAGCTGGCTTGCACTAAGGGTATTGTGCGTGGTGTGGATCCTGCATCTACTGCTCTAGAAATTTTGGAGAAATTTCAGGACGCAGAAGCTGGTGTTCTTTCAGTGTATTGCTGCTCTCGCATGGTGGTCGTGGTGCGTGTTGCTACAGAGTCGGTTATAACATCTTTTGCCGGACTCATGTGTCCATCTGATTTGAAAATTTGGCCAATTGTCTATCGAATTGACCCGCTACGTTCTCGCCCCCTCCAACGTGCCAACTGTTGGCGTGGGAGCGTGTAAATCTGCGACTAGATGCAGGGTGTGTGGGGAAGGACACTCTTCTGATAGCTGTACCGCTGCAAAACCTAGCTGTTGCCTATGTAGTAACGAGCAGTCGGCTGATGACGCCAGTTGCGAGAAATGTTCTCAGGAGCAGGCGTTACTAGAATTATTTCAAGAGAATCGTTGCTCTCGAGCAGATGTTTATGCTCTTCTTGATTGGAAAAGGCACATTTATGCCAATTGTGTGCGCCCTTCTACTCCAGACTTTGAGGCCACGTTGTCTACCGCAATTGTGACAACGGTTGAAAAAGCCATTTCTGTCGTGGCTGACCGTATGCTTAACAGCTTTACTGAAGCCTTGTCTGGTATTGTTGGTAGCCAGTCATCTTGCCCACCTCAACCTGTGCTGACTCCGGCATCTATTTCATCTCAAACCTGTGCTGAACGTTTAAATGCAGCTTCTCTAGTGCTGGCTCAAGTGCAGCCTATCTACAGTGTCCCCGTAAGCATTTCTGGCAAACGTGTTTAGTCTAATGATGTTGAAATGGCATGCCTTACTTTGATGCGCTGTCCTTCTACCTCACCCTCTAAGTCCTCCATTTCCCAGATCAAAACTATAAAAGGACCTTCCAAAGTTTTACCGCAATCCGATGTGTTAAAAGAGGCTATTGCGGCCTCAATTTTAGATAAGTAATCATGGCAGGTGTACAAGTTCTGCAGTGGAATTGTCGCTCTATTGTATCTTCACTTCCAGATTTATATCTTCTCCTTTCAACACATAAGGCCTACATAGTGCTCTTGCAAGAAACTTGGCTCTCCCCCCACAAAGTCATTTACCTTAAAGAAATTTCGTGTTTTCCGCGCCGATCGTGTAAACGGTAGAAGGGCGGTGGCTTATTGACTTTGATATCGTCAAAATTATGTCACCGGTCAAAAATAAGCAAAACAATATTGAATCCTGAGTGTGAGCTTTTGGCTGTAGATATCACATTGCCGCAGTGTTGCCCTGTCACAGTCGCTAACGTCTACTGCCCCAGAGGTGTACGTAGCACCGACTATTTTGACAGATTACTTACAAATTCTAATAGGGTCGTTATTGCAGGAGATTTTAACTTGCACCATACTCTTTGGGGTAACTACTCTGATACATGTGGACAGCTGTTATGGACGTGGATGTCGTCAAATGCTGTGGCTGCTGCAATTCTAGGGCTATAACTTTCATGCGCGGAAATTCGCGATCTGTCATCGATTTATCCCTGGCAGCAGGTAGGATAGGTATAGGAGGATGGTCAACAGTAGACAGTGGTACATCTGTGACCCTTTTTCCAATAATATTTACCATCATGATGAGCCCAACACGAGATAGCACTTTTGACCGTAAACTAGTAAACAACGCCAAATATGCAGCCTCGCTACGCTCCTCCTTCACATATAGCCTTTGTTCATGTAGGACCGACAAAGCACAATAGGTAGTTTCCTCAACTGCGAATGCTACTCTAGATTCCCACTTCCCTGTGCGGTCTGCAGTAAGCAATAAGTCGCCATCCCCATGGTGGAATGATTTGTGGAAGAAAGCCTTCCGCCGTACGAAAGCAGCATGGAGAAGCCTTTCTTATAATCAGGGCCCAGTAAATTGGATAAACTTTAAATTTTTGTTCGGCGTCATTTAAAAGATCCATAGCGCAGGCAAAGGACGAGTACAACGAAAATTTAAATACTTATTTGTCAAACTTTAAGCACAGGAAGGCTTTGTATGGTTTCATGGAACGAAATAGAAACTCACACATTTCTCTATCATTAGGTTCAGTAGTGTTGTCTCCACAGGAGGCAAAGGATGAGTTGGAACAAATCCCACAAGGGCTAGTATTACGTTTTCAGGAGCAGTGTAGAGTTCCTTTGCACGCTTCCATTGCCTGCTCAGACTATGTTGAGTTTGAAAGGTCCGAACTCCTGTCTGTGATTTCTTTTAGCAAAATTTTAGGAAATGAGTTCACGCAGGATCTCCTGGATCTGGTCACCGAATCATTAGAATCTGCATGGCTGGCGCACGTCTGGAAAGTGTCGAAAATTACATTGCTTCTGAAAGACCCTGGTAAAAAAATTTTATGTTGAAAACGTTCGGCCGATAGCTTTGGCTTCGATTCTAGTAAAATTAATAGAAAGAATTATGCATGGCCGCCTCTTAAAGCATATTTCAGAGGTTAATGCTTTGAGTTCTGGCCAGATTGGTTTCCGCGATGGATGCTCAATATGGTCTGCACATGTAGATTTAGAAAGCAGGATTCGCCTTGCAATGTGCAACTAGAAGGTATCAGCGTTAGTGACGCTCGATATTGCTAAGGCCTATGACAGCATTGAACATTCCATTCTACTTAACAAGTTGTCATTATTACATCCTCCGTTCTACATTTATGCGTGAATAAAGGAATTTTTGAAAGGACGCGAATTCTTTTGCACTGGTGGCTCATTAATCTCAGACGCCTATGCACAGACAAGAGGGGTGCCTGAGGGCTCTGTGCTCTCACCACTCCTTTTTAATATATTAATCTGTGATATTCTGGTTCATCCTGATGTCACTGTATATATATATGTATATGCAGATGACATAGCATTCTTCGTCTCTGCAAAAGATATTCATGACCTCTATCGTTCACTACAGGCTTACCTAAATGCGCTTGAGGCCTGGTTGGACAAAATTAAATTGGTTTTAAATGTGTGCGAAAGTACTCTCCTAGTTTTTAAAACCAAAACCCCCTTATATGTTTCGTTAAACTACCGCTCAGATGTCATACCACAAGTGGAATCTGCGGTATTTAGGCATTACGTATGACGCTAGTATGAATTGGAGGCCTCACATCAAGTCTAATGTTCGGAAAGGTGAGCGTGTCCTTGGTAGGCTCATACGGATAAGTAATAGGAAATTTGGTATGCGTCGAGGTGCTCTTCTACTTTTGTGCAAAGCCTATGTGAGAACGATTTTGGAATTTGGCTGCATTCTTTTTTCTGCTTGTCCAAAATATAAGCTGGATCCTTTGCTGCTTTTAGAGAGACGGGCGCTGCGCCTCTGACTAGGGCTTCCACAGTCAGTCTCTACCAGTCTACTGTACTTGGAGGCCCGCATTCCGGTCTTTAACTCCCGTTTCCGCCTTCTAACTGTTAAATAATTCTTGCGATCATTTGAGGCAACTTCCGGCGTGGCTATACCTAATTTTGTGTCAAACCCAGCCCTCTTTCTCACTCACCAGTGGCCAAGGGTCTGCATGCCCCAGGTTCTTTTCACGCAGAGCATTTTAGGAAACATTGGTGCAGACCTCGGTTCTATATATTCTATTGGTTGCTCAACATCCTTTGTGGATATAAATTATGATTCTGTACTTCCCTCTAATGTGAAGCACTTACCTTCAAGTCTAATATTCAGTCTCCTATGTGATCACCTTGAAAAGTTCCCTATCACAGTGTAATTGCTACTGATGCGTCTGTGACTGCGCAGAAAGCAGCGATTGGAATTTTTTCAGAGTCTCTTTCCTGGAGTTTTTCGATGCGTGTCCCGGATTACACACCGATATTTTTAGCAGAGTTTATGGTAATTGGCCTAGCACTACTAAATGTTCCCGGCAGTCAATCAAAAATAATTTTTCTATCAGACTATCTTTCTGTTTTGTTGTCACTGGAGTCAGCACGGGATGCTCTTTTGAGCCGCTCACTAAAGTATTTCTTACTGGGGTGGGTGAAAGAAATACGCTTCATCTGAGTCCCCGGTCACTGCGGTATTTTTCAGAACGAAGCGGCAGACTTCCTGGCTAAATCAGTTCTTGATGCAACTGTTTCATGTATCATCCCTTGTATCACCATTTTCTTATAGCAATGTTTATAGCGGCGCCTAACGTTTTCTCCTGTAACCTGACTCCATTTTTTCCCCACAACGTCAGGCCAGCCTGACGTGGACAAGGATGAGTTCGGGGCACGACTCAACGCAGAACCGCAAATGACATCTACTCCCTTAAGGCCTGATGATTCCGTGAGGCGTATTCTTTGGGACACTAGCATGTTGGAAGCGCTACATGGGCTGCCATTGATTATTCCATCAATCTCGGAAGCCACTTCATCTGGATCAACTCCGCCGGGAAGACTGCTTTTACCTGACGCCACCAATGTTACGCCATCGGATTCGGATGCCAGTCGATCGGCACTTAGCGAGGATGCAAAGTTGGACACCAGCGCCGGCCCTGTCGAGGATCATCAGACGCAGCCGAAGTGAATTCATAGTGCGTGGAAGCAGCTCTTGAAGCAGCTCCTCATCAACTGCCCTCCCCCCCCCCCCCCCCCCCTCCCCCGCGCCCTCCAGAAAAAAAACCTTTCAACTTGTAGAGGGCTGCTGAGTTGCCTAATAAAATTGCCGCCTCTCCTCAAGCATGGCCGAGACCACCGCAGTTAAAGCTCTGAGTGAGTAGACACGGAACAGCGGAAGAAAAAATTGCGTCCGATGTTAGGAAACAGCGTGAAAACCGGGTGGCGCAATCTTATAAGGAACAAGCATAACACGTTTAAATAGTTGGCGGGGGTCCAGTGGATGCATCTATAGTACAGTACTGATTTAAGTGAAGGGATATGGGTTCAATTACGTGGTAGTATATTGCCTACAACACACTAAAAAATGTGATCAATTAGTGAATTTTAGCTAATGACTGAACCCTGAAATTCTATCCCCGTGTGATGTCCGCTTGCTATAAATTTCACCTGCACAGGCCATATAGCCTTATCGACCAAAGTAGTGAAAATCCAAATCCGCAAACGTTACAAAAGTCCCCCAGATTTCACAAGGCAGCCTTGGCTCACCAAGCCGTTTTACGAGTCTCGGCATAGATGAGGCAAGCACACAACGTGTGCAGCAAAACGCGTACCCTGAGTTTCAGACTAAACGCGAGAAGCAGCATGAAGGGATTCTCTCTTCGAGAGCGCAGCAGTCGCTGCCAGTGATTGTTAATGAATAGCGTGTGTGTGTCTTCGTTTCGAGATAATATTTTTCTATGTTTTCTGCAGCGATTAAATCATCAGGTTCGGCGTTTCACTTTACGCCAGTGGGGCTCAAAAAAGCGATGTTTAATCGTCGACATCATCATTTCCATCAGCCGAACTATACCAACTGCAAGAAAAAGGCCTGTCTCATATCCCTTCACTTAAATCAGTACTGTACTATAGATGCATCCACTGGACCCCCGCCAACTATTTAAACGTGTTATGCTTGTTCCTTATAAGATTGCGCCACCCGGTTTTCACGCTGTTTCCTAACATCGGACGCAATTTTTTCTTCCGCCGTTCCGTGTCTACTCACTCAGAGCTTTAACTGCGGTGGTCTCGGCCATGCTTGAGGAGAGGCGGCAATTTTATTAGGCAACTCAGCAGCCCTCTACAAGTTGAAAGGTTTTTTTTCTGGAGGGCGCGGGGGAGGGGGGGGGGGGGGGGGGAGGGCAGTTGATGAGGAGCTGCTTCAAGAGCTGCTTCCACGCACTATGAATTCACTTCGGCTGCGTCTGATGATCCTCGACAGGGCCGGCGCTGGTGTCCAACTTTGCATCCTCGCTAAGTGCCGATCGACTGGCATCCGAATCCGATGGCGTAACATTGGTGGCGTCAGGTAAAAGCAGTCTTCCCGGCGGAGTTGATCCAGATGAAGTGGCTTCCGAGATTGATGGAATAATCAATGGCAGCCCATGTAGCGCTTCCAACATGCTAGTGTCCCAAAGAATACGCCTCACGGAATCATCAGGCCTTAAGGGAGTAGATGTCATTTGCGGTTCTGCGTTGAGTCGTGCCCCGAACTCATCCTTGTCCACGTCAGGCTGGCCTGACGTTGTGGGGAAAAAATGGAGTCAGGTTACAGGAGAAAACGTTAGGCGCCGCTATAAACATTGCTATAAGAAAATGGTGATACAAGGGATGATACATGAAACAGTTGCATCAAGAACTGATTTAGCCAGGAAGTCTGCCGCTTCGTTCTGAAAAATACCGCAGTGACCGGGGACTCAGATGAAGCGTATTTCTTTCACCCACCCCAGTAAGAAATACTTTAGTGAGCGGCTCAAA
This sequence comes from Amblyomma maculatum, assembly GCF_055883805.1. Lineage (NCBI taxonomy): Eukaryota > Metazoa > Arthropoda > Arachnida > Ixodida > Ixodidae > Amblyomma > Amblyomma maculatum. Next base: position 77,452,842 of record NC_139350.1, read on the forward strand.
AGAGCATCCCGTGCTGACTCCAGTGACAACAAAACAGAAAGATAGTCTGATAGAAAAATTATTTTTGATTGACTGCCGGGAACATTTAGTAGTGCTAGGCCAATTACCATAAACTCTGCTAAAAATATCGGTGTGTAATCCGGGACACGCATCGAAAAACTCCAGGAAAGAGACTCTGAAAAAATTCCAATCGCTGCTTTCTGCGCAGTCACAGACGCATCAGTAGCAATTACACTGTGATAGGGGACTTTTCAAGGTGATCACATAGGAGACTGAATATTAGACTTGAAGGTAAGTGCTTCACATTAGAGGGAAGTACAGAATCATAATTTATATCCACAAAGGATGTTGAGCAACCAATAGAATATATAGAACCGAGGTCTGCACCAATGTTTCCTAAAATGCTCTGCGTGAAAAGAACCTGGGGCATGCAGACCCTTGGCCACTGGTGAGTGAGAAAGAGGGCTGGGTTTGACACAAAATTAGGTATAGCCACGCCGGAAGTTGCCTCAAATGATCGCAAGAATTATTTAACAGTTAGAAGGCGGAAACGGGAGTTAAAGACCGGAATGCGGGCCTCCAAGTACAGTAGACTGGTAGAGACTGACTGTGGAAGCCCTAGTCAGAGGCGCAGCGCCCGTCTCTCTAAAAGCAGCAAAGGATCCAGCTTATATTTTGGACAAGCAGAAAAAAGAATGCAGCCAAATTCCAAAATCGTTCTCACATAGGCTTTGCACAAAAGTAGAAGAGCACCTCGACGCATACCAAATTTCCTATTACTTATCCGTATGAGCCTACCAAGGACACGCTCACCTTTCCGAACATTAGACTTGATGTGAGGCCTCCAATTCATACTAGCGTCATACGTAATGCCTAAATACCGCAGATTCCACTTGTGGTATGACATCTGAGCGGTAGTTTAACGAAACATATAAGGGGGTTTTGGTTTTAAAAACTAGGAGAGTACTTTCGCACACATTTAAAACCAATTTAATTTTGTCCAACCAGGCCTCAAGCGCATTTAGGTAAGCCTGTAGTGAACGATAGAGGTCATGAATATCTTTTGCAGAGACGAAGAATGCTATGTCATCTGCATATACATATATATATACAGTGACATCAGGATGAACCAGAATATCACAGATTAATATATTAAAAAGGAGTGGTGAGAGCACAGAGCCCTCAGGCACCCCTCTTGTCTGTGCATAGGCGTCTGAGATTAATGAGCCACCAGTGCAAAAGAATTCGCGTCCTTTCAAAAATTCCTTTATTCACGCATAAATGTAGAACGGAGGATGTAATAATGACAACTTGTTAAGTAGAATGGAATGTTCAATGCTGTCATAGGCCTTAGCAATATCGAGCGTCACTAACGCTGATACCTTCTAGTTGCACATTGCAAGGCGAATCCTGCTTTCTAAATCTACATGTGCAGACCATATTGAGCATCCATCGCGGAAACCAATCTGGCCAGAACTCAAAGCATTAACCTCTGAAATATGCTTTAAGAGGCGGCCATGCATAATTCTTTCTATTAATTTTACTAGAATCGAAGCCAAAGCTATCGGCCGAACGTTTTCAACATAAAATTTTTTTACCAGGGTCTTTCAGAAGCAATGTAATTTTCGACACTTTCCAGACGTGCGCCAGCCATGCAGATTCTAATGATTCGGTGACCAGATCCAGGAGATCCTGCGTGAACTCATTTCCTAAAATTTTGCTAAAAGAAATCACAGACAGGAGTTCGGACCTTTCAAACTCAACATAGTCTGAGCAGGCAATGGAAGCGTGCAAAGGAACTCTACACTGCTCCTGAAAACGTAATACTAGCCCTTGTGGGATTTGTTCCAACTCATCCTTTGCCTCCTGTGGAGACAACACTACTGAACCTAATGATAGAGAAATGTGTGAGTTTCTATTTCGTTCCATGAAACCATACAAAGCCTTCCTGTGCTTAAAGTTTGACAAATAAGTATTTAAATTTTCGTTGTACTCGTCCTTTGCCTGCGCTATGGATCTTTTAAATGACGCCGAACAAAAATTTAAAGTTTATCCAATTTACTGGGCCCTGATTATAAGAAAGGCTTCTCCATGCTGCTTTCGTACGGCGGAAGGCTTTCTTCCACAAATCATTCCACCATGGGGATGGCGACTTATTGCTTACTGCAGACCGCACAGGGAAGTGGGAATCTAGAGTAGCATTCGCAGTTGAGGAAACTACCTATTGTGCTTTGTCGGTCCTACATGAACAAAGGCTATATGTGAAGGAGGAGCGTAGCGAGGCTGCATATTTGGCGTTGTTTACTAGTTTACGGTCAAAAGTGCTATCTCGTGTTGGGCTCATCATGATGGTAAATATTATTGGAAAAAGGGTCACAGATGTACCACTGTCTACTGTTGACCATCCTCCTATACCTATCCTACCTGCTGCCAGGGATAAATCGATGACAGATCGCGAATTTCCGCGCATGAAAGTTATAGCCCTAGAATTGCAGCAGCCACAGCATTTGACGACATCCACGTCCATAACAGCTGTCCACATGTATCAGAGTAGTTACCCCAAAGAGTATGGTGCAAGTTAAAATCTCCTGCAATAACGACCCTATTAGAATTTGTAAGTAATCTGTCAAAATAGTCGGTGCTACGTACACCTCTGGGGCAGTAGACGTTAGCGACTGTGACAGGGCAACACTGCGGCAATGTGATATCTACAGCCAAAAGCTCACACTCAGGATTCAATATTGTTTTGCTTATTTTTGACCGGTGACATAATTTTGACGATATCAAAGTCAATAAGCCACCGCCCTTCTACCGTTTACACGATCGGCGCGGAAAACACGAAATTTCTTTAAGGTAAATGACTTTGTGGGGGGAGAGCCAAGTTTCTTGCAAGAGCACTATGTAGGCCTTATGTGTTGAAAGGAGAAGATATAAATCTGGAAGTGAAGATACAATAGAGCGACAATTCCACTGCAGAACTTGTACACCTGCCATGATTACTTATCTAAAATTGAGGCCGCAATAGCCTCTTTTAACACATCGGATTGCGGTAAAACTTTGGAAGGTCCTTTTATAGTTTTGATCTGGGAAATGGAGGACTTAGAGGGTGAGGTAGAAGGACAGCGCATCAAAGTAAGGCATGCCATTTCAACATCATTAGACTAAACACGTTTGCCAGAAATGCTTACGGGGACACTGTAGATAGGCTGCACTTGAGCCAGCACTAGAGAAGCTGCATTTAAACGTTCAGCACAGGTTTGAGATGAAATAGATGCCGGAGTCAGCACAGGTTGAGGTGGGCAAGATGACTGGCTACCAACAATACCAGACAAGGCTTCAGTAAAGCTGTTAAGCATACGGTCAGCCACGACAGAAATGGCTTTTTCAACCGTTGTCACAATTGCGGTAGACAACGTGGCCTCAAAGTCTGGAGTAGAAGGGCGCACACAATTGGCATAAATGTGCCTTTTCCAATCAAGAAGAGCATAAACATCTGCTCGAGAGCAACGATTCTCTTGAAATAATTCTAGTAACGCCTGCTCCTGAGAACATTTCTCGCAACTGGCGTCATCAGCCGACTGCTCGTTACTACATAGGCAACAGCTAGGTTTTGCAGCGGTACAGCTATCAGAAGAGTGTCCTTCCCCACACACCCTGCATCTAGTCGCAGATTTACACGCTCCCACGCCAACAGTTGGCACGTTGGAGGGGGCGAGAACGTAGCGGGTCAATTCGATAGACAATTGGCCAAATTTTCAAATCAGATGGACACATGAGTCCGGCAAAAGATGTTATAACCGACTCTGTAGCAACACGCACCACGACCACCATGCGAGAGCAGCAATACACTGAAAGAACACCAGCTTCTGCGTCCTGAAATTTCTCCAAAATTTCTAGAGCAGTAGATGCAGGATCCACACCACGCACAATACCCTTAGTGCAAGCCAGCTGTTCAGGATTAAAGAATTTGACAGGAATCGAGGTAAAAGAACTGCAGCGTAGCAGATCTGACCCACAATTAATGTTTGCAGATTTGCAAACTATACCTTGTCTCCCGAAAGGTCGCACCTCAGAGATATCAAGGTAGTGATCCGTCAGACTCTTGAGTTGCTGCTGAATAGTTTTTGGGTTTTTCATTTTCAGCATTCCATCGCCTATCGGTATGAGTGCGACAGGAATCACATCGACACCATTTTTAGCTAATGAATTCCGAGGCAAGGTTTCAAACTGCTGGCTGGCGAACCAATCTGCCGAGCCCCCTCCCAGGGAGGTGAAAGACATGCCTGTGCGCAAGGTAATGAAACCTTTATATTACCAAATCATATAAAGCTAGCCTGAAACCTGACCGAAACACCTCCCAATGTGGAAAGGCCTCACCACTAAGAAGCACCAGGCACCGAACACCTGGAGGGAACCACAGGATAGGATATCTTCTCCAATTCAGATAACCCGCCGGGGTGGCGCAGTGGTTACGGCGCTCGTATACTGTTCCCAAGGACGCGGGATCGAATCCCGGCCTCTGCGGCCGCTTTTCGATGGAGGCGAAAAGCAACGCACCCGTGTGCTGTGCGATGTCAGTGCACGTTAAAGAACACCAGGTGGTCGAAATTTCCGGAGTCCTCCACTACGGCGTCTCTCATAGCTTGAGTCGCTTTGTTACGTTAAACCCCACAAAACCAAAACCCAATCTCCACGTCAGCACTCAGCGCCAGCTACGCGCTATGGTTTCGTCTCACGGCTCGAGATCACGGTGACCCATCTGCTGGAGCATGTCAAGGTCCTCAGCTGGTCAGCGGCTGCGAGTCCGGCACGGGCACGAGAGTCTCTCGCTCTGAGCGCCACTTCAACGGCCTTTGCTCCGAGCGCCCCCTGGCAATATATTTTTTGTCCCCAGCCTCTATTCCAGTTACAAGCACTGTCAAACTAATGTAGCCGACAATACTGACTTTATTATTTAAGGCTGCTGTATGTAATCTCCATTTATAAATACTGTATATTCGTTTAGTGTTGATTTCGTTTAATTTGTTTTCACGGTTGTGTAACTTCCCGCTTGAAAAGTCATCATACTGGTTTTGCAGTTCTTGCTGCCTCAAACCTATTTTATTTTGTTGTACTCTTTGATCTTTTCTGTGGGCTCTCTTCCAGTTCAGTTCAGTTCAGTTTTATTTCTTAAAGGTCGCCTTTTCAGGCGGTGCATATAAGGGGTGGGAATGTGAACAGCGATGATTACTTAACGTTGAATATAATCTGTTACACGCGCTTGAAAAAGAGATGGTCAAGCGATGACGACGATGTCATAGGAAAGGTCGTTCCAGTCTGAAGCTGCTCAAAAAAGAGCGAAGCAGGAAGAATGGTAGTGTGCCTTCGGGCGCTAAGACAATGTGAAAAATAAATAACAAAAATGATGCAGTCATGTTTTCGTTGTACGAAATTTATCAGGATAAAGGTACAATCCAGTTGTTTGTCCATGGTTCTGGAATCAGTGCGAAGATCGTAGGAAAGGACAGAAGAGCGCCGTTTGCTCCCTTTCCTCTCTTCGTGTACGCCCCCTGCGCTGTTTTAGAAAGTGTAGGAACTATACTGAGAGGGAACTTGTTCTAAATGTTTTTTATAAAGATTGGCTAATCAATATTTTTCTCAGAGTTCCTTCAGTATAACTAGTTCTAAGATGTGAATTATAAGAAATGCTCTTTTAATAACATATATAGTTTTACATGCACTTTCGCGTAGTTTATGCCATGTGCATAAGATCTGCACCGTAAAGCCTAAATATTTTGCTAATTTAACATTGGTTTGAGGAATATCAGTCAAAAATCGGAACGCTTTTTTTATGTGCGCTTCAGGACTCCGCGTTGTGAAAAGGTTATAGGTTTTTTTTACTTCCCGTCGAATCTAAACCAAGTCAACAATTGTGGTTACTTCACTGAGTGCTTTGAAGTGTAACCACGTCAAACTAATTCAGTGAGAGTCTTGGAAAGAAAGAATCCAAAACGTCAATCTTGTTTTTAAGCCTCTCCTATCTACTGACGTCTCTGTAGAAAATTTTCCTTTTGAATAATACGAGCCCATGTGTGTCTGAAGATAATTTTGTACGTTGCTTTCAAGATAATTTGGGGGAAAAGGAGGAGGGGAGGGAGAATGGTAAGCTTGTTGTACGCGTTTTTCAAGATCGCTAAAGAATGTTCGGTTTGTTTATAAGGGTTAACGCCCCAGATCAACACCGGCTTGAGAGGAATTACGGAATGTTGCAAAGTTTATTCTACCCTAATTCCAACTTCTACAAACTTACACATACCCCTGCTTGCTTGAGTGCTTTGCTGGTCAAAATATGCAAATAAAATTGGCAAACAAATAAATTTGCATTGTTTGGGTCAGAAAGAGAACATATTTTCAGACCTGAAAGCCGAAAGGGAGCGCCTTCCTCAGAAATGCGGCGTCGATTATTTGTTCTGGCATTTTCTCTCTTGCACATGATTTTTCTTTTCTTTTTCTTTAAAATGAGTAAATTTCCTGTTTTTGAATTGTCGCCAGGCTTCTAATGCAAAGGCAGGTTATGAAGCGACATAGTGGTCGAATGTGTAGCAACAAGTAACAAACAGATGCCAACAGTTGTACTGGCGGCCAAACATACGCATGCAGCTATCAAATTGTGTGAAACAGATCAAATCGGCATCACCTTATTGCTTCCCAATCTCTGTTCGCACAAAGGCTTGTTTGAGCAAACATGAAACACCTCATACGCCTGCGCTGAAGTTGCTTCATTTCAATTCAGTCTGAGTACCGAAAAACACGGATAGTGTATAGTTTCAAAACTGGGCGGGGTTCTACGCTGGGAACAAGGGTTCAAATGGAACAGAGTAACTTTATGAATGAAACAGCGAGCCTTGGAACCCTTGACTACAAAGTGTACGCTGCAGAAACCCGTAGCGCGCCCGTTGCGCAGATTTGCTGTGGAAAGACTGAATTATTGATTCGCAGTAAATGTTGCTTTGGAATAATGCAGAAAACAGCTGAGCAGTAATCAACATCACGACTTCGACTGAAAACTTATGCACTCATTTCTGCATAGTCATTCTCGAACTGCCACGCTCAGCGTACCATTGATCGTTTGCTAATGGTTATAAAGGGGCTGCGCTTACGTACCTGCTTTCATCCCTATTATATCAAACGCATGCAGCCACCTGGAGGCAGCTTAGCTTATCGCTCATAATGCCCCTTTGTGCAACTACAACTACTAATATGAGGTCTTATTCATTTCACAATACAGGTTCAAGTAGATAATGACTGCGCGAATATGTTCTCTTCACAGTAAGAAGGTTCTGTTCGTCGATAGGTAGATGAGTATCGATAGTTGCAACTATCAGGTGCTATCTGTCACAGTTATCAGAAACAAGGACAGCATAGGCGGAAAGGCCGAGAAATAGAGGTGTTGATAATAAAAAGCAGGCAGCAGGATTTCAGAAAAGTGCGTGCTATAAAATATTTTAAAGCAAAATCGTTTTGCAGTAACTGTGCATTGGCTTTGATGTCCCGCTAACCAGTACAAATCATGAGTCGTGAATATCAATGCAGGCAGCTGACTTGTCTTTAGAAACGTACATCATCCATGTTTTGTCTTTCCAACTGCAGCCATTCTAAAACATTCCCCCAATTTCAAATATGTCACATATCTGCATAGTACAATAAGCATTCTTAAGCTTTAAGAGCAAGACAGAATCATTCATTTCGTGCGCCAATGAGAAAAATAAATTGCGAATTTTGGGCTAGAATTTATTTATCGTACGAAAGCACGGTTGTAAAACGTTTATGGCCTGGTGCGCTGCAGTTTCAGCTGTAGACATGGCTACATTTGGGAGCCGGCGCATCAAACGTTGGAGGTTTAACACATATTAAACGCGGTTATAACGAGCGAAAGCACCCGCCGTGATGGCTCAAAGCTTGAGACGCTCGGCTACTGAACCGGATTGCCGGGTTCAACACTGACCGATGTGAATCCGTTGCGACTGCTTATTTTTTTAACATGAAAGCACTGCAGGAGGTCATGGTTAGTCATTCTCAGTTATAGGCTCCATCACAATTGCTGTAGCTGGCGAACATGAAAAAGTACCATCGGGGAGACTCGCTATTGGTAACCACTATACCGGACCTGGTTTAAATTGCTCATGAAAGGCCACGTGGCTGTGATCTCACGAAACAGCTCAGCCAATTAGAGCGCTGCCGAAACGTTACACAATTTGGCTAGCCTCTGAACCTCCTGCTGAATGCCACGCGGTTCGAAAGTACGATCAGAAAATTGAAAAGAAAACGACAACTCATAGAGAGCTTTGTGCCCGAGATTGGGCTCCGTTCTCGGCAAATCATCTCCTATCGATACCGTCGGCATACAGCATTTATTTCTGGCAAAAGGAGAACTCAAGCGGACAAATTGACGGAGCACGTAACAACCACCTCGCAGCGTAGACGTCAATGTTAGAGACGTTGGGAAACGCGGAGCCCCGTTCATCAAATGGTTTTGAAACCTGTTTGGAGGTGGGTGTCTGGAGCGGCAATAAAAAAATATTTAGCGGTAATTGAGTCGGTTTTTCTCCAGGGTGGCTGGCAAAATGTAATTTTCTGTGTGTGAAAATACAGCACACACGCTTGACTTGTGTTGGTTACGCCGTTGACACATTCTCGAGTTGTTTGGAAGAGTTTCGCAACACTTTGTTGAACGCACACCGAAGGGCGACATTTGCTCAGAAGTCCCGTCTGACTTGATGACAATAATGACCTGCCTCTTGTACGCCTGCTTCGAGTGCGACGTCGATATGCAGCCCTCCGTATTTCGAATAAATCGTTGAAAAGGACACGCGCGTATGTGGCCTTGTTTTGTTAAACAGGCAAATGACTCGGCTCATTGCAGACATATTACTGCCCCCCCTGCCTCCAATGTTTCCTTTAAAACAAGTGCTTAAATTTTTATTACAAGTAGGCTTTTTACATGAAATTTCTTATCGACGTGGGTCTCAGCCCGCTCCTCCTTTAGAGGACGGATGAGATCTTTTAATACATCTACTTATACATTGCACATCCATTATATATCGCAAATGAATTTTAGGCCCTATACACCATTGTTTTTAGCAATTTTACAGACCGAATACATTTTTAGGCCCTATACACCGTTTTTTATTCCTTTATGAAAAATCACAACTATTCCATTATATAAACTTGAGTACACCTTTAACCTTGAGTCTGGCGCTCTTTGGCCTTAGTCGCCCTTGCGCCATTAAAATCCATCATCATCATCATCATCATAGCCCTGTAAATGATTTCTGACAGTATGTAACTGCCAAACTGTCCTATGTACGCGCACCCACGTGTGTATAAATCTGTATCTTAAGCTTTGTGTAAACAGAAGGGTAGAAACGCAGCTTCGCGAAATGAGGTTGTTACGAAGAGACAATATAGCAGGGAGCTAAGTTTCGTTCCTCTTTCTGATGATCCGCATGCAGCCGCTTGGGTCCAGTAAGGACCGTCGTGCGGTATCAGGATCGGTTTTATTGAAACGATAAGACATAATGCTGATGTTACAGACTTGTTTCTTTTCAATGCAAGAGCGTTACGGCTGGGCTGATCAAAAAAAAAAAAAAAAAAAGTCCTCGAGAGAAATTCCGAGATCGTATCCGAGCGCCGCCGATTTTGAAACGGCAAAGAGCTGTTTATGCTGATTCGCTGTCGAGCATTACATTGCTGTGCGTCAGACCTTCCAAACAAGGCCGGGTTAGCGTAGAGGCTAACACGGGCCGAGCCCAGGCTAACTCCGACACAAATTGCTTTTGTACTGCGGATGTATTGTAACCGTTTGCCATCGTCTATTTTCCTGCTTCTATTACGTGAACTTCGGTACACCCGATTGTATCTGGCCTTTTTTAGCTGCTGGCGCGATTTTTTTGTTTCCCTATGTTTCTTTCGTTTTCTGTGCGTTGAATTGCACTCTTAATATGTATAAATAGTCTGCGGCGAGTTAACACAGATACATGTGCATTTGTCACATCAAAACTATTTCCGACATAGCACCTGTCTTATTGTACATTCCTTTGCATACTTGTTTCGCTGGTTCTAAGTTCTGCATGCATATATATCTATAATAACGTAACAGTCTGATGGCCTATCAGTCAGGGGTCGGAGCCTCGTCGAGCTACTGCGTTTGTAGCTTTTTGCTCCAACCCTAGCATTTCTTTTCTGTTCCTCAGGACAAAAATACTGAATAAAGTTGATTTGATTTGATTTGACCCGAACTCAGACAGAGTCAAACAAATCACATTTGTTGGGCACTGGGTTAGACCACTGGGCTATTTCGGTAGCCGCTTTTTAGGCGGGCCAAGCTACCACTTTTACTCTGTTAAGGTTACAGCCTTACCAACCTACGTTGTGTGCGCAAAATGCGCCGCCGGAAGTTGGTTCCTTCGTAACATATCATAAAAACGCGACATCATCTAGCATCAACTTCGTGTGACCAGAAACTGTGACCAGAAAACGTCCTCGCATTGACACGTAGAGAAACAATTGCCTCACCGCCGGAAGTCGACTTATCAACCCCAAGATTACCAGCCGAGCGCGCTAAGCACTACTCTACGACGGGCTGGTGAGCACGGTTTAGTCATTCTGCTTGTCCAGTGTAAGGATGCCATATATAGGTTGTAGAGGGAAACAAAAAAAAAGATAATAATAAACGAAAAATAAAAAAGCTGCTGCTGAGCAGAGGTGGACAATGATGTGATGTCAGCCACTTGGTGACGTCATGGGGATGTTGCCAGTGCCTTAAGTCATGTGACGGCATACGGTATCTGATGTCATAGTATGCGAAGTCGCCACCAGTTACGTCAGTGGCGGCGAAGTCGCCATCAGTGATGTCAGTGGTTTGTTGACGTCGCGCAGCAAGCCAATGAGAAAAGTAGCGGTCACATCTTAACAATGTGGTTAACCCTTACAAAAATGAGTTTTGAAACTCTATTGTTGGACTATTGACCGCCTTTTGAATTTATTGAATTTCGATAGACATTCAACCCCAGCTGAGTGCAATCTTTACAGGGCCCACAGAATTTTCATTGTGTTCTACCCAATAGACTTTTTGTGCTATTTTTTCTATGTGCTTTTTGTTGTCAGTTTTCAACGTTCACGAACAATTAGCGTGTACTGTTCAAGCTGACCCATGTTTTTAAGTAGTTTTAGGCACAAATGATAAGAACATGATGTGACAATTTCGTTATGAATTTTTGGTCTCACTTGTAATCAACTATTGGCCACATTCTGCAAAGGGAAATATAAGAGCAGCATGCAGTTGCGTGCTCGTTCATGTTATATAAAAGTACATATTAACGGTGCACACTTAGCTCAAGCTTCGCAACACAGTGAAAATATGCCCTAAAAACTTCATGATGGCAAAGTCTCCACTAATAATGCAAATACATCGTTGAATGTCAGTCAGAATCCGTAATGAATCAGCTTCTGTATGTCGCAGAAGGTAACTTTAGTGGTAGGACATATTTTATATTTATCATAAAACAAGTTCAGTGAGTCATCATACTAACAAACAGGATCCTAGATTGAACCTACCATGTAGGGCAGGACAAAGCTTTTTTAAACCAGTTGCAAAGTTCACTATATATATGCTTCAGGGTCTGACATTCTGCCCAAGCCTAGGTATTTTTGCCCGTAGCTTTTGCCGCAAAATGAGGTGCAGTCTGTATTGGAATCCTGTATGTCTTTGGAGAATTTAACTGTTATTTTTTTCTTTTCCTTCCTTTCTTAAAGTGGACACCATGCTAAAATGAAGTCACTTTAAACATTGAGGGGTTCTAATAATGACGGATTGATCCCACGCATACTATAGAGTTAACACGCATAGCAAAAACATTCGCGTATGAAATAAAAAGAAAAAAAATAGGATTACACGCGTCTTCTATCCGCGACTCGTCTTTTCAAAGAAGCATTCGGCCACTGCCTTGCTACTGTCCACACCCATCTTTCCCCCGTGCCGCGAACGGCGCCAGCATGTCCGGAGGGTCGAGAGTTACTTCCTGTCGGCTGGGGGGAAAAAGGGGGAGGGGGGGAGGGGTTGCTCCCTCTGGGTCTCTGCTCTCTGCCTTCTCCGTGGTTTGTCTTCACGGAGATGACCTTGGCTGCAGCATAGCTCGCGCAGCGGGGGCGGCGGCTCCCCCTTTTCACCGAAGCTGTTCTTCCGCGCCCTGTTTTCTTTGCACGCGGACGCGGGTACGCTGAGTGCGGCGATGTGCCAGTTCAGTTGGCGTTTTCCCGCCACCGTGGTCGCATCTTGCACTGTGAGCGAAGCACCGTATGTAGGTTTTTCGCTGGTGATTATCACGAAGATCGTTTTGTTCAAATTTGAGCGCGAACGTACGCATTTAAGTCTTCGGAGGAATCCGCTCTTGGGTGGCAGCTTCTGCGCAAGGAGGACGTGTTTAAGAAGTTCAACAGTCGCAGGCGTTTTGGATTCTGGGCGAAAAGCCGGCACGGGCGGAGGGAGCGTCTGCACTTTGGTGAGAGTTTTACTTTTTCCTATTCGTGTTTGTGCCAGTCTTGTACAGTGTGTGCTACAAGGGGAAGCGAGCATGTAAATATTTCTAGCAGGCAAGCCAGCCTCGTCGGAAAAAAAGGAGGGAGAGAGAGAGAACCAGGCTTGTCTCTAACGCGGACGCTGGGGCCGATGGAACGCCAGTTGGGATGGCGACATTTTCTTTCTTTTACAAGGTGACCGTTTTTGACGGATTGTTCGGCACAGTGCTGTACTCTTTCGATACGCTACTCGCGCTGAGACGGACACATTATCGAGATCATAATATGCCTCTGTCACACATTGTGGATTATTGAATCTGTGCAGCTCCACCATTTTTGCAGTGTTTGTTTTTGTTTCCACTCATTTTGGTGCCTATAGTTGGTAATTCTGCTTCAAGTTTTCTGGGTAGTAATGCTTGTGACTTGCACTTTGCTATTTATATTCACAATAGGATCTTTGACGGCAGCATATATTGTTTATCAGGGAGAAATGAACGATGTGGCAGTGCTGCCGAGCTGTGGAAGCGGCGGTCGATGCCGTCTAAGCAGTGAAAGACAGTGACAACTCATTTTAGACAAGAAATTTCTTGAGCTATGACGTGGAACAGCGCACAAATGCCTTTTCTCTATTTTTAAGTTAGTATATACCGCAACTTAATTATGATTTATATTGTTTATTTCAGCATCACATGCGAGGAGTTCCCGGACGTATCAGCGTTTTACGCAAAGAATAGCCTGGCGTCATACCTTGCATATGAATTGAAATAAAGCAAATAAACAGCCCAGCTCATGTTATGGGTTCACCAAAGATGCATATTTTTTCTTTCTCATTAACGCGCATTTTTTATTCTGCGTTCCCTTTCCGCTGCGGATTAACAGAAAATGCTGCGTGATCAACGGTTAGCCGGGAGCAGGCACGAGGTGGTTTACATTAATGCAAAAGTAGAACAGCACATATCCTTGCTGCGGTCAGTCAACACATTCTATGTTCTGCTCGATCAATCAACAATTTAGTCAGTTTAGTGTAGGTTAATGAGTGAGTAAGTATAATGGGGCTTAAAAGATCAAGATCTGTTTTGTTCTTTTATGCCTCACTATGCTTATCATTAACCAGCACTGATCAGACAGGATTGTTGATTGGTCGGGCAGAACATAGAATGTGGTGACTTATCGCAGCTAGGAGATGTACTGTACTACTTATGCATTAATGAAAATCACCCCGTGTCTGCTCCTGGCAAACCGATGGTCGTGTACTATTTTCTGTTGTTCAGGAGTGGAAAGGTAGCAGAAAATCAAAAAGCGTCACTTGCAGAGTTTCTGAAGCATTTGAGCCTGAAATCAACAGAATTTCAGTTGCGCGAATTCCAAAAGCGCTCTTAAGAAACACATGGGCCACTATTTCATAAGCGCTCAACAAGAGGTCAACACTGCATCATCCAAGATGTTGCCGATTATCAACAGACTTTCAACAGCGTGTATTGACACAACGCTTTCGAATTTCTATAGAAACCCTACATGCATTTTTGTAAGGGAAGTATAGATGCAGAGATTCGTACATTAGGTAGCTGCAGCGGTAAATCCTTCGCATGCTCCGAATGGGGTTTTTGGAGTGCACTCTAACTTTTACTTCAGTGGTCGTCTTCTTCATCGCCTTCATCTCCTATGACAAATATAAAAAGGAGTCAACAGCCACTGATGAAAAGAAAGGCATAGCGGAATGTGTTTTTTTTTACGAATAGGAAGTAATAAATAATCTTGGAAGGGATTGCCTAGAAGGTAGAGGAAAAAACAACTGCATGTCACCGGCGAGGTCTGTACTCACGGTCTCTGAACATCAGAGAAGTGGTTGATTTTGTCTTCTACGTTCTAGCGAATTATCTCACGATGACCTCGAATTCTTAAAAAAAAGGCATTTCCTTATGCTTTTCTTTTCGTACGTCGCTATTGGCTCCTTTGTTATGCATCTCCCCTCATCCTCCCTGCATTTTTTTGCGAATTTCCTTTGATAAAGTTTCACTATGGGCCGCAATGAGTGGTATTCATCTTTAATTGCTGGCTGTAATACGGCACCTGGCTTCGAGGCAGCAAAGCTCGTGCGGAGCGTTTGTATGAGACCGACGAAAAACGCCAACGACAACTTACCACAAAACACGCAAGCTCACTGGGATACTGCATAATATTGTTCGCTTAGGTATGATAACCTGTCTGTCAATTTTATATCAGGACAATATTGAAGCATGGTCGCTGATGGCTGTGCAAATCCCACTGTCATATTCGAGCGATATTATTAGCGAAATGCAATTGTTCTGGTTTACACGTGTAACGGCGGAAAAGCCGTCCAATATTCGTGCTACCACACAAACCTTCCTGTGAAAACACAATCTCAAAGAGCGGTAGCAAGCTATCTGATAAACGGAAACATTCGCTGTTTTGTCCTTTACCCTAGAATGAAACTTTAGCCAGGAAAGACATCTGACTTCGGCTGGCTTTTAGAACTTGTCAACCCGAGATCGAAGAAGGGTTCAGTTTCAGCCCTTTTCACGTCATCTAATGAACGACAAGAGTTGCTGAGGAATAGCACCTATTCTGGCGGGCCGTTTCAGCTCGTCGTCTATCCCACTGGGCAGTCGCTGTCTTGCCGCTGGCATGCGGCACAGGCCCTGCAATACCTCCCTGGCGCATGCCTTAAATAGAACGCGCTCGCTCTCCTCGGATTTCGTGCATAAAGGGTATTAAATTCTTCGCCGTGTAATTAACTTCGCAGGCACGTGTGCGCCCGTCTATTATTCTTTTATTATTCCCACCACCTCTGCCTGGGGGCCTATCACCAGCTGATCCCTCATCGCTCTCCCGATTGCCCAGCAGCACGGCAGCCCTTCCTCGCGTATTGCCATTCCCTGAAAACTTCAGCAACGAAAGTGCCGGATGGCGTCTTTATAAAATAAAACTAAACAAAAAGTAAGTAAATAAAGCTATATGTTTTTAGTGTATACATTGAAGTGCATAAATTAATATCCACACACAGTAAAATAGTTTGCTGGATTAATATTGCTTCCAGTAATCTGATCATGCCAGTGGCGTCCGTCGCGCCATCTTTAGTACATCCAATGAACACGAATAAGAGCGCATTTAAAGACCGCACTACCCATCGCTTCTGTGGTGCAAATTACCGGGCATTACACTGTGGAAGCCCAGTGCAGGACGTTTTAAAAAGAGTTAAGAAAATGCCCGTGAGGCCATCTGCTAAAACGTTCCCTTTCAAACTTCACTCTATTACGCTCCCTGTTAAAACCTGGCTGAATGATAAAGGTATCTCGTCCCATGGAGAACAAATCGCCTGTTGTGCAGAAAATCTGAAACGATTGAGCACGTTTTCTTACAGTGTTGGGATGCTGTGTTTCTATGGGACGTCCTCCAAAGAACAATTAAAATGGAACTTTCCTTAACTTCTTACGTTATCAGATTCCAACCAGTGATAACAATGATGCACCTTATGATTCAATTACGCTTCTTGGCCTCCATAGTTTGTGGAAAACACGAATGCAGGTGTGTCACGCAGATATAAATACACGATCTGCGCGAGAAAATTTTATTGAAAGTGCGGTGTATATACGCGGAACTTTCAGGATGCAGCAGGATAGATGAGTTGGTGCACTTGAAAAGTTTTTAGCCGCCGCGTACGCGTTAGCTCAAGTGTAGTTGAAGTGTTTTATCATGTGTATTTTTTGTGTTTTACGGCAATAAAGAACAAGAAAAAAAAAAGATTGTGTGGCTCAATTGATTAACACCACGCACCTGATTGTAAAACATGTGTTCAATTCCTGTAGGGCACCAATTATTTATTTTTATTAAATCCGAACATTCAAATAAAATACGACCATACTTCCTGGGGTATGCTCCCCTTTAGGTTGCTAATACCATGTTTTTTTTTTCTCAACAGCCGCAAAACCGGCCGCAAACGAAGCCAAGATGTGAAGGTATGACAACGGTTACAATTACTTTCACTGTAATCAATCCCTGGCTACAGAGAGTGCATGTTACATTTAGGTTGCGTTTAGAGACAGCTGTCAGCTGCAATCGCCTTTTAACATGCTTTAAACTGTTTTTTACGGATTTACGCCGCGACGATTTTTCAGGTTAACTTATTCAACGTCTCAAAGATGGCGCGACGGACGCCACCGATGTATTACGCTCGCTACAGCAAATAATTTTAGTCCATGAAACTATTTTATTAATATTGCATTTCAGTTTTCGTACTGGGCATTATGCTCGAAAAAAACATAATGTTGTGTTTTATTCTTGAGTGACGCAACTGGCACTTGCGTTGCTGTAGTTTTCGGGGAACGGCAATACGCCCCTTCCTCGTGGCTTCGTGCCCATGGTCTTTCTCTTCACGCCACGTGGCCTTCTCTGGCCATCATCGCGCGTGTTACTTTTCCTGCTGCTGGCTTTACGCCACCTTCGTGTGCTTACGGAAGCCGTATTCCGTCTATGCCTATAGCAAGGTTTAGCCCGCAGGTTCACTGCACCTCGTGCGGTTTCATCGCTGCACGGTAGCTATCGCGCGTTTTTTTTTTTTTTTTTTTTTTTTTCATCCACGGTTTTAGCATTCGATGCTATGGTAGCTTGTCTACTCAAGTGGATTGGAAACAGGCACAAATATGCAGCGGTGGCGTAGCGGTAGAACATCTGCCTCGCATGCAAGAGGACCGTGGTTCAAATCCCGGAGCCGCGCAATTCTCCATGGAACAAAAAAAAAAAAAATCCGCGTGTCGATGGAATTGCATAATCATGTTTGGGGTGCGACCTGATGCCCATGAACACCTCCGGCAACGCACTCCCTCACCAGAACAGGAGTTGGCCACCCTGGTGCAGTAATTGGCCACAACCTCCTATGATAAGCTCCATAAAACCCCGGCCCTCAGTCACCAGCGGCTGCGGAACAACTGACCACGGCGGCGGTCAGACCTGTGACGCAGCAGGGGGTGCTAAGAAAGCCTGGCTCCGCTGGACAGGCCGCCATTGGAAACTGACCCTGGCAACGTTTAATGCTAGAACCCTAGCTAGTGAAGCTAGTTTAGCAGTGCTGTTAGAGGAACTAGAGGACATGAAATGGGATGTCATAGGGCTTAGTGAGGTTAGGAGGCCGAATGAGGCATACACTGTACTGAAGGATGGGCATGTACGGTGTTATCGAGGTTTACCAGAGAGGCGACAACTAGGAGTAGGTTTCCTTGTCAACAAGTATATAGCGGGTAATATAGATGAATTCTATAGTATTAATGAGAGGGTTGCTGGCATCGTAATTAGGCTCAATAAGCGGTATAAACTGAAGGTTGTACAGGCCTATGCCCCTACATGTAGTTATGATGACCAGGCAGTTGAACGCTTCTATGAAGATGTAGAATCGGCAATGCGAAAAGTAAAGACGCAGTATACTGTACTAATGGGCGACTTTAATGCCAAGGTAGGGAAAAAACAGGCAGGAGACAAGGCAGTAGGTGACTTATGGCATTGGCTCTAGGAATAGCAGGGGGGAGTTACTAGTTGAGTTTGCAGAGCGCAATAACTTACGAATCATGAATACCTTCTTCAGCAAACGGAAGAACCGGAAATGGACATGGAAAAGTCGTAACGGAGAGACTAAAAATGAAATCGACTTCATAATGTGTTCAACCTCCGCCATTGTGCAGGATGTAGAGGTCATCGGAAAAGTGCGATGCAGTGACCACAGGATGGTGAGGTCCCGAATTAGCCTAAATTTGAAGAAGGAACGCAACAGATTAGTAAGAAACAAACCCATCAACGAATTAGCGGTGAGGGGGAGGGCAGAAGAGTTCAGGATCTCGCTACAGAATAAGTATTCAGCTCTAACTGAGGATAGCGATATTACCCTAGAGGCAAGGAACAATAATTTCAGAGATATCATTACTGAGTGCGCTGTAGAAGTAGGTGGTAGGATAGTTAGAGAGGATACCGGTAAGCTGTCTAAGGAGACGAAAGATTTGATTAAGAAACGCCAGAGTATGAAAGCTTCCAATCCAACAGACCAGATCGAATTGGCCGAGATATCAAAGCTAATCAATAAGCGCAAAGTGGCCGATATAAGGAAGTATAACACGGAGAAAATTGAGCATGCTGTAAAGAACGGGGGAAGCCTTAAAGCGGTAAAGAAGAAATTGGGCATAGGTAAAAACCAGATGTATGCGATAAGGGACAAGGCGGGCAACGTCATCACTAATATGGACAAGATAGTCAAAGTAGCCGAGGAGTTCTGTACAGATCTCTACAGTAGCCAAAGTAGTCAGGACCGTAATGAGATTGGCGGTAGGGAAAAACAGTCAGACGTTCCACCAGTGACGAACGACAAGGTCAAGAAAGCACTAGAAACAATGAAAAGGGGGAAATCAGCTGGAGAGGATCAGATAACTACAGATTTGCTGAAGGACGGGGGGGATATCGTGCTAGAAAAACTGGCCACCCTGTATACGCAGTGCCTGGTGTCATCGACGGTACCGGAACCATGGAAGAATGCAAACATTATCCTCATTCACAAGAAAGGGGACTCTAAGGACCTTAAAAATTACAGACCAATCAGCTTACTGTCTGTTACATATAAAGTATTTACTAAGGTAATCGCTAATAGAATCAGTACAACCTTAGACTGCAATCAAGCAAAGGATCAAGCAGGGTTTCGGAAACGGTACTCTACTATCGATCATATCCATACCATCAATCACATGATAGAAAAATGCTCGGAATATAACCAGCCCTTATACATAGCATTCATTGATTACGAAAAAGCATTTGACTCAGTTGAAACCTCGGCGGTGATGCAGGCATTGCGAAATCAGGGGGTAGACGAGCCGTACGTGAAAGTGCTGGAAGATATATATAGTGGCTGCACAGCAACCATAGTTGTGCATAAAGAAAGTAACAAAATTGCCATAAAGAAAGGTGTTAGGCAAGGAGACACAATCTCCCCAGTACTATTCACAGCTTGTTTAGAGGAAGTATTCAGAGACTTGGAATGGGAGCAGTTAGGGATAAGGGTAGATGGAGAATACCTCAGTAATCTGCGATTTGCTGATGACATTGCTTTACTAAGCAACTCGGGGGATGAACTGCAAATAATGATTGATGACCTAGACAGAAAAAGTAGAAAGGTATGCTTGAAAATCAATATGCAGAAGACTAAGGTAATGTTCAACAGCCTCGGGAAGGAACAGCAGTTTACATTAGGTAGCGAAATACTGGAAGTAGTAGGCGAATATGTCGACTTAGGACAGGTAGTAACCGCAGATCCAGACCATGAAAAGGAAATAACAAGAAGAATAAGATTGGGATGGAGCGCATTTGGCAAGCACTCGCAGATTATGACTAGCAGCTTACCGGTATCGCTGAAGAGGAAAGTATACAACAGTTGCGTCTTGCCTGTGCTCACCTATGGGGCTGAAACGTGGAGGCTAACCAAAAGAGTTCTACTTAAGTTGAGGACAACCCAGAGGGCTATGGAACGAAAAATGGTAGGGGTAACATTAAGAGATAGGAAGCGTGCAGATTGGGTCAGAGAAATAACTCAAGTTACCGACATTCTAGTGGAAATTAAGAAGAAGAAATGGACATGGGCAAGACATGTAGTGCGTAGAGAGGATAACCGATGGTCGCTGAGGGTAACAAACTGGATTCCAAGGGAAGGAAAGCGTAGCAGGGGGCGGCAGAAAGTTAGGTGGGCGGATGAGATTAAGAAGTTCGCAGGGGTCAAGTGGATGCAGCTAGCACAGAACCGGGTTAAGTGGAGAAATATGGGAGAGGCCTTCGCCCTGCAGTGGGTATAATCAGGCTGATGATGATGATGATGATGATGATGACAAATATGCAGATGTCTTCCCTTACGAAAATGGGTTTTGAGTTTCTGGTTCGGCCTTAATGTTTTCTTAATGAGTGCAAAGGAACTCAACAGACATTCAATACCTTCTGCGTTTTAGCAACAGCTTTAAACCAGATTTTCAATTGACATTTCACATTATTTTTTCTTGTTTTAAAAATCAAAGGCTTTTTTTGTGAACTGCTAATGTGTAAGTACAGAATGTGAAAAGTCAACGGAAAGTATGATGTGTATTTTCTCAGTAATTGCGACCACCCATTGAGAGAACACGGTATGTTTCAACTTGAAACACAGTGCAAATTGAAACGCAGTGCAACTTGAAACGCAGTGCAACGATCACTACATGTGCATTACTATTACTGCTTGATGATTTTGGAGGACGTAAACATAACTACTGAGGAACAACATAATTTTAAAATCGTTTAGTGAATGCTACATGCCCTTGCATTACTACTGGACAGGAAGGTGGCCTGAAATGATTGAATTCAAAACTAAGCATTAAATTGATCATTTGACAGGAATGTGCGTTTACATTTCCTTTCACACATGCTATGTTTACAAAGTAATCACACAAAAGGAGACAAGGAAGAGAGTAATTTACCAAGTGATGGGCCCATGAGTGAAAAAAAAAACATTACAGCACTTGTAATGCATGATATTTTGCGTGTTTCTCAAGCTTTTCAGCTCCTTCTTGCTCTGCGTATAGATTAGCCGAGCCCTCGGTCATCGCATCGTTCCGCAAAATTTTTACATACGAATAAGATTTAGTAACAAGGAAAATAGTGTCGTCGCGCTGCTGCGCTTGCGGTATTGAAGCTTGGTCGCACTTTTTTTCTTGAAGGTTTGTGCCACAGCTCCGTGTTCAGCGAAAATTACGCCCACGGTAGCAGAACACCACCGAACGTCCGGCGCTGGTAAATTTGCCATGCCAAACTCGACATGTTAAAATGATTCCAGTGCTCAAAATAGTGCGCATAGTATCCAGAAGATTTTTTGCAAGTCGTGGGAGCAGGCAGCAAGTTTCAATGGCGAAGAAGTTGTAATTGTTAGAGCGGCAGCAATGGGGGGCCTGTACACTTCAAAACATGCTTCGAAACATGGTCCAAATCTTATAAATGCGATCATGGCATAAGAAGCAAAAAAGTTTTCAGCAGACTCAGTTTCCGGCTTGGCCGAGTGGTTAGCTTAGAATGCTACGGAGAAAGAGGTACCGAGTTCGAAGCACGCTAGTGCTGCAGTTTTTTTTTTTGGCTAGTTTTTATTATTTCTTTTTTTTTAGCTTTTTTTTAAATGTAGTTGAGGTGCTTCGATACTTTTTAGCTTGTACTTTTTATCTGAGGCGTTTTTTTTTTTCTCTTTGAGCGACCAGTGCGGCGCGTGACAGTATGACGCGTCCCAGTACGAACTGTCTCCAGCGTCATACTGGGCCCATAATCAGGCATGCCACGTGCGCTGGGACCCAGCGGCACTGGTTTTTATTACCTCAGCCCGCCAGCTTTGTGCTTAATTATGGCCCTAGACGCGACTATACGCTGCCTTTAAAAAAAAAAAAAAAAAACATTTATCGCCAAACCAGCCAAACTGCCTTTCGAAACCGAAAGTCCCACTAGGAAGCGGCCGCCAGTAAAAAGAAGCCAGAAAAGCCACCGATAAGTCAATCCGATCCAATCCGAAGCCGCCAGCGGCAAAAAGTTGCGACGGCGCCATGCTGCCTTTGTTGTCATGCGGTGTGATTGTGAACGCTATTTCCTTACGCTGTGCTGCTTTTTTGTTCTGTGGTTCTTGGAATGGGCCGCAGAATTGATATTTGGCATGTGCACTTTGATAGACGCTCTGAAGTACGTGATGTAGTGATAAATAGGTTCTGTGCCGCACACCGCTTGCACCGCGCCGTGGCAGCGCCGGCATCAACACGGAAGAAGGAAATGGACTGGCGTGATTGTTTGCAAATGTGAGTACACGGCTTGAAATTGGTTTTATTTAATATTGCTATTGAATGAAGTACGCGTTGTTAATACTATTGCGTGTGGTCTCAAAATTCCTTCGTAATACAAGCTACGAACTCGACCCAGCCTGCTTTATTGTGAGGGCGAGCCAGTCGCTCTTCGGAACAAGAAGCGTGAACGTTTGGGCGAGTTGGTCAGACATACTTGACATGAACGGCGCGGCACAAAGATTTGGCGCTTGTCCATGTGTGTTCTCTGTCTTCGTCTCTTCCTGCCGCGCCGTTCAAGTCAACTCTTTAAAAGCCGTCGCTTTTATATGTATGCTCGTCCCTAACGCGAAGCCGTTGTACGATATTAGTGTTCTGAAACTTTATCGGAACCGTCATGGAAAATTTGGCCGCCTCGACCGGTTCCGATAAAGTTGCAGAATACTGTATAATGTTATGGTGTATATTTCTAGATATAGTTGTAGCTGCAGTGTATTAGACGCACGACCGGCTTCGCGATTGTGATCAGCACCCCGAACGAGTTTTCAATCTTTTTAAAAGCGCCTATTTTTGCTAACTGTGAGTGCATTAATACGATGAGTACAACCAGCGCGCAAGAAACAGGTTGTTGCTGTGGCGCATATCTCACAGTGGTCGCTGCATTTAGTTTTGGTGCTTGTATGCTTGAACAAAAATAATCTAAATCATGGCTGACGCCAAGGTACAAACTCATGTAGTACTACTGTAGTAGAATGACGATTAGAAAGAATTATTTGAGTGACCACATGTAGTAAAATGTGCATGTCAAGAATAATTGCTTTCAATACTACATAGTCTTGTATTTTTGACGAATTATATGTATCTTAGTGTTCACAACAGAGGCAGAAATGAGCTTTCAATGGGCTGTTGCATTCTTTGGTACTTTGTGCCGTGGCTTTTCATGGAAGCGTTGAAATGATGCAGTAGTAAACATTTTCAAACGAGAAATGAAAAAGTCATTTTACCTTCCTTAATGTTATATCCGCTATGGTTCGAGGTAATTTGACTTTAAAGGCCTTTATTTGTGTAGAGTTCGTTGGTTGCCTTACACATTGTACACACATTTCTCAGTACACCAGCAGTGAAATTAGTTTTGTGCTATTGCTAGTATTTCGGAAGAAAAAAGTTTGACCGACATTACGGCATAAGCAGCTCTTCTCTGCATGCACATTTTTTGCAACTTTTATATCCCCTAGGATTGAGATATGCAGGCCCTGATAAACATATTTTATGTGCTCAGAGTAAAAAGAAGAAAAAGTGCAGAATGTTAATCATATTTCTGATTGCGTGCAAAAGTCACGACTTAGAAAAAAAAATTAAGAGGTGCCACAAATCTGAAAGGAGGCTGTTTTAATTATTTTTTCACTGCGGCTGTAAGGCAAAGCTACATAAGAATTGCAGAATATACAACCACTTAGATGGTAAAATGTTTACAATTTTTTTTTTTTTTTTCATATATGGAATGTGACACATTAAACACGGTCCCAAATTTGGCGCATTCAAGCATAGTAGTCTTATTCAGTAATTAAAGGAAGAAACACCGTTCCTAATTTTTCTTATAATTTAAGAATCAAGTTTCTAGGAGGAGATGAAAATGAATATGAGACAATATGTTGCATTGTACTGTTTCCAGCAATGTTATCAAAGCTGAAACTTCTTGTTTTTTCTCTCATTGGGAGAACGGCCTAAACTGACGGCACAAAAGCAGCAAATAGGCTCCCCGCGATCTTGGCCATAAAGGAAAAGCATGCCTGATCACGTTATTGTGAGCCAATGCTGATCTGTGACGTACGCAGGGTGTGGCGGCATCACTATCCGTGAGTGTGCATAGACGCTCGTAGCACCGCCTTAGGAATTCAGTTGGAAATGACAGTTTTCAGGATTTTTTTTTTTTGCACTGCATCAACAATGGGCTTCGCATCCCCAGTACCTTGCTTTGTCTTTTTACTGTTGACATACTTGCTTTATTTTTCTTTTGTAATAGACGTTTATTCATAAAATACATGTTGGAATCTTTTTGCCCCTATTAGGTAAATTTATTTGTTTCTTCGTAGCTTTGCTAGAGCAGTCATTTCCACATTATTTATTAGTTTACTGTTCAGTTTTGCAAGTCAGAAGTCATACTAGATAAGGAAATCAGGTTCTGTTGCTTGAGAAATTTCAACAGAGCTTAAACAGAATGGGGACGTGTGAGATATCCGACAAGGTCATGTTGGAGTGATTTAAAAATATTCGCTTTAAAATGACATCATACACACCTTTTTTTTCTCTAGAATGCACTTAGCTATACTAAATGAAGAAACTTGCCATAGTTGCAGTCTGAAGGTTGGCAATTTCAAAACAGTTGTGTTTATGCATTCATATGGGTTAAGCTGCTGCTTGCTCCCACAAATGGCTTGTACCGCTGCATACTACTTATGTAACAATCCGACAATTGCTCATAATGATGTAATTACATATGCAATCTCCTCACAGTACAGGTCTCAGTTTTGACATAAGGGTAAAATTTTAGCAAAGGGCATTGTATTCGCTACTTATGCACCTCCATTCAAACACTTGCAATGATGCTTGAGAAGCTGCATTGTTGGAAACATTGTTGGAAATAGAATAACGCAATGTGTTTTCTTGAACTCTTTTTTTTTTCCATCATCTCCAAGAGTAATTTATGGGCTGATGAGGTGGTTTTTTACATTTTGAAGGAATATACTCTGTTCAAACATGCCATAATTGGGAAAATGTTTCATGTGTTTTCATTTTATTCATAACAGAAACATTCCTACTCCTTTTAAGCACCAATTTTCTTATCTATTCTGTACCTTTAAAATAGGTGCACTTCACACTCTTGGAGAAAAAATAGGCTCTTTTGAATCATGACCTTATTATCTTTAGGGAAACTGGAAAGGCTCTCCTATACAAACGAGACGCACACCATGCAGGTTGGTTACTTTTGGCAAACAGTACATTGCATTGAGGCTGAAGTCCAGTACTTTTTTAATTATGCTTTGAGCACTCGTTTTAAAGCTGTTTGCCCAGAATCCTTATGATTGAAGCTACTGAATATATAGCTGTGTCTCTTTTCATTACCAGGAAAGAAGTTGTGTGCTCGGTCCCACTTGCCGGTTTTTCTCTTAATATACCCAGTTACCTGAGCACTTCAGACTGGCCGATGCCTGGAGCCTACCTGCTGCTCACCTACACCCCACAGCACAAACGAGGAACACACTGAATCATCTACCAGCAAGCACACTGCAGTGCCCTTCTGCAAGCCATCACCACATTCTATGACATGTTCAGGGATGCATGATTAAGTACACATCCTAAGCATAGCTAAAAATGGTGGTATGAATAGATAGCTGCCTTGGTTTGGTTGCTTTATTTCTTCTTTGAAATCTTTGTTTTACTAATGGTGTAGTCAGTGAAAAAATCATTCTGAAGAGAACTTGTTTGCATTGTTCTGAATAGCAAAACCAAACCTCGTACCATGTATGATGTATCTGAAAGTTATGGTATTGTGTTTTCTCTGTGAACGGTGCAGCATGTTTCTTCCACCAACTGCTAACTATGAGGGTTTGAAATGTACAGGTGCCAGAAAAACACAGTGGGTCATGCCTCTTGTGTTTGAAATTATCTCATGAGTCTTGTTCCACAATACTTGGTTCCACATATGAATGCTTCAACGGCATGTGCTGAAGTATGTGTAAGCTTATCCATGAGTTGGAAATGAAACTTGAATTATTATAAGTATTGTGAACAGTAATACAAAGCGATTTCATTTTGTATTTGTTAGGTACACGTGCGACTACTTCATGACAATGCCGCTTCACCTCAAAAATGGCCCGTCTTCTATGCTGTGCAGGGAAATAAAGTAAGTTTATTTCCTTGCATAGCATAGAAAACAGGCATGCGAATGGCATCCAAGCTGTGCTGCACATTATGAATAAATAAAGACCATTTTCACAAAATGCAATGTCTGTTTTTGGTTTCTGTAACTAAATATACCGGCACTAACTGAGTTGCATGTAGTGTCGGCAACCAAGATCACATCAAAAACTAAAGTGAAAGCCACCAGACGCTCAACGGTCAATACTCATGAAGAACTCACAAGAAATGCACACATTAAGTGCCAACCAGAAACACGGTGGCCAATTTGTTTTAGACACACAGTAAGAACTCAAGAGAAAATTCATTTGAAACTCAGAAGATACTCTGGTGTCTCCATTGTGAAAGAGCAACATACTCTCATCAGACACACACATAAAATTTTTATAAGGGTTTCGTATGCGGGTTACGTTTTGCAAAATGTGAAAATTATTGTTTCTCTTGTCCTCTCTCCTCTTGGGCAGCACTGCCGCTCGGCGTTCTCTTCTGTGGGACGATCGTTGCATATGGTCGCTCGGAGTGCCACGCTTTCCCGGGCTTTCGGCAGACTGCGCAAGGGGAAATTCGACGTCCTGTCTCCCGGGTAAAGAACCAAATTTTCTTCTCCTCCTTCCTTTATGCAGATCCCTCTGCTCGGAGAACCAAAAGCTACGGATATTCGCGAGAAACCGCATTAGTTCCAGCGATGGCTGAAAATGACGGCGGGCGGGGCTGCCCTGAAACTAAGTTGGTTATATGCAAGCAAGAAAAGAGGGGAGCATATTTTAGCTATACGGTACGTAACCAAAGAAACAAACACGATGATGAAAAAAAGATGTGGAAGAAAACTGTACCGCCAAGCATGAAGAGGCAAGGCGGTGATCACGCGAGAGGCGAAACGGCGCAGAAGACGAAGAAACGTAGCCCAGCTGATCCGAACTTAATAGGGTGATCTACGCGGCGAACTCGTCAATAGTTATCTGTTTCGAACAGGGCACCGCAAACTAATTCCGGGTTCGCTTCGTGGATGCATAGCTCAGTTTTAACATGTGCTCACGGACAAAACGTCTCTATGTTTTTATTGTGTGTCAACGGATCTGCGCCTCCTGCATACAGTTGCCGCCGGCCATTGTTCACCATTGCTGCTCTTATTTGATCGCTGGATAGGCCGCTGTTTCTACCTCGTGTCTTGCCTGAAGCAAATAAATCATCCCCGGATATTCCTCTCACCAACGACGTTGTGGACTCCCACGAATGGTTGAACAACGTCAGGTGCTGAGGGGATGGGGTTGCCTCACTAATCTAAAGTGGTGCACTGAAAACGGGGACCGCAGATAGTGTCCTATAAGTGCCGATAAAGAAAGCTGCAGACAAAATTACTTTTTTTTGGAAGCAGTCATACTGTTTTAATTCGGACTGCCTGAAAGATAAAGTAAGGGTTCCATAGGCAGTCTTCATCGGAAATATGTACACCGCTTCACAAATTGAAAGTGAAGTGAAGCAGAGAGAAACCTTGAGTTGAAAATAAATTGAATTGAATTGAATTGAATTTCCAAGCACGCATTTGTTTGCTTCAAGAGCATATGCAAAAGCGCTTTTAACATCACCTTTTCAATTCGTGATTTCTCCTTTAAATTTAGTTTTGTTTTGTTTGTTGCTGAATTAGCTTACCTTTTTTTTTGAACTCGCTGTTAGTGTCGGCTTCTATCTGCTTATTTTTATTGTCTACTTGTTCGTACCTTGATAGCTGTAAATTGACGAGAGCTTATTATCTCACTGTTAATTTACCTTGCGTTGAAATGTACTTTTCTTTTTTAATCCATATGCCTGACTACAGTAGTGCTGTCAGAGTGGGGATCCGCGTGCCTTTGTCAAGCTGTCAGGCGGCAGCTTTTACTCCGAGCTCCTGCCATAATTTGTACCACGATAAAAATAAATTTAATTTAATTTAAATTGTTGAAGTTATTGCTACTGAAACATGAGTGCACATCTCAAGCACACGTTACTTAGTTATGCGCACTGCAACGTGTTCACTAGGTGCCTCTCCCATAAGCTTTGTACCAGCGACCTTTAGTGGCGTGCAGGTCGTTCGTACAAAGCGTGTTGGAGAGGCACCTACTGAAGTTTTGTGCTTTGTTTTGGTTTGCTTCCACCATATATGGAAAATAATAATGGCTGTGGAACACGCTGACGTGTATGCTCGCTCAGAGAATGAGTATCTAATTGAAAGTGTGACCTACCTGAAGGGAAGGCTATAATGCTGTAACGGCGGCTAGTTGGTTTTTCATCATCATTTAGGCACGCTGAACTTTAACTCAAGTCAATTCACTAACACAAGACAAGACTGGTACGTGCGCACGTACCAGTCTTGTCTTGTGTTAGTGATTTGTCGTGAGTTAAAGCTCAGCGCGCCTACATGATGAAAGCTATAATGCCCAAAGTGAGGAACCAGAATGAAATCCAGTTTTAGTTCAGCTGGCTGACCTAAAGGATTTTTGAAACACCTTGCAGTCTTACTTTTCGCGGGAGATCTTTGTGGTATTGTGTTTGAAACGTTTACCCCACTGTATTCTGCATTGTGAGCTGGAAATACATGAGCGCCGGTCATGCGCAAGGCCGGGGTTTCAACCCGCATGGGGACAAATTATGTATCATTGTGCTGCGGATTTGTTGCCCTTCGTTTCCAAATTGCGGTTCTCATTTTTTGTGTACGGATGAGCGACCCCACGCGCTATCACGCAAAAGCAAGCTTACCTTCCATGCCCAACCGCTACCCGCCAATCACCTCTACCACATTCTAGCTTTCTACCACCTTTCTAGGGGGGGGGGGGGGGGGCGTGCAGGTTTGTCCTTCGACGTTACCTTGCCAACCTGGCAGCCTGAACGCTGCGAAAACGGCTCTGGGCGCGGGTAAAAGTAGTTCTTTACATCTGGACGCAATTTCGTAACAAATGAACCTAGTTATTCCCTGTCGCAATCAATATTAATACCCTTGGACCACGTCAGCCGTCGTAAAGAAGCGTACCGCTGCTGTAGCTGAGTATACTGAATTCTCTAGTCTGAATAATTCTGTCTATGATCTCCTTCCTTTTACAGCACTGCATCTTCCTATATTGTTACGTGGAAGATCTACAGTCCGAAAGCTCTCCGCAACGCTAACGTTAATGAGGGTACCGATTTCACAACACTCAGCGTCGTCGTCTTCTCGGAGTCTGTTGCACTTCTTCATTCTCATCACGAACAGCGAACACAGCTAAGTAACACTACCCCCCCCCCCCCCGCGGGAAAAGCACAGTCCCGGATCGGTCTTCGTGAGCGAAATAGAACGTTGATAATAGGGCTTTAGACGGGACCATGCACTATTTCGGAGGTTGGAGCAGTGGACGGGGACTTCGGAAACACAGATTCAACTTCGTAGGTGAAGTCAGTCGCGGGGCGCAAAACATAGTAAGGACTAGTGTAACGGGGCAAAAGATTTTCATACAAGCCTACTCGACGGCAGGGGAGCCACAGCAAAACGAGAGATCCTGGAGTGTAGTAGACATCACGGTGGCGGCTGTCGTATCGGAACTTTTGTGACCCTTGGGATGCAGTGAGCCTGGCATGAGCTATCCGGCGGGCATCATGAGCGCGGGCGACGGCATTACTAGCCTAAGTACTGGTGGCGTCTGATGTGGGTAGGGAGGTGTCGAAGGGTAGTAACGGGTGTCGGCCAAATAATAAATAAAATGGGGAGAATCCAGCGGTAGAATGGACAGATGAATTGTAAGCGAATGTCACAAAGAGGAGATGAACGTCCCAATCTCGATGGTCGTCCGACACATACATGGCCAGCATGTATGTGAGGGTACGGTTTAGACGTTCCGTGAGGCCGTTGGTCTGGGGGTGATACGCGGTGGTGAATTTGTGGCGGACGCCCGATCGAAAAACACGACAGAAGGTTTTGTCGCACGACTGTCGCACAACTGTCGCACGACAGATTTTTTTGTCTTGCGATAAGGTCACCTGTCTTGTTGTTTGTCGCACGGCAGAGACTGTGTCGTCGGTTTGTGTCTTGCGAGAGAGGCACCTGTCGTGGGGTCTGTCTTGCGACCGAGGTATCTGTCGCAGATTTGTCTTGCGACAGACTCCTCAACGCGCCGCTGTCTTGCGACAAAGGTACCTGTCGCGGTTTCTGTCGTGGGCGAACCTGCCCCTCGCGGGATCTGTCGCGGGCCTGTCTTGCGACATCTCGCGACAGTACCTGTCGTATTGTGAGACTTTTTCGTAGATGTGTCGTAGATTTTTAATTCGATATGTGTGTTTTTGTGACGCGATTGAGAGGCGCAGTTTTGATAATTGATAGCTGGCAATCAGCGCGATCGACTAGATGATAACGCGATCGAATATGCTGCAATTTACGTACATATATATACGATCACGCCTAGTCTCGCATGCGCCTGCTGCTAGCTGCGTTTCGCGTAATCACGCATGATCGAATAAAGCGCTTGCGCACTTTGCAGATAAGCTTGGCGACCTGCGTGGGGCTCCGCGATATATACGTACGTATACGTGGGTGGCCAAAAAAGCGCGCCGGCTTGAACTGGGGGATGAAATTGGAGCGCAGCCGGTTACGAAGCCGACACCACGCGCGACGCGAAACCCTGGAACGGCCGGAAGAGCAGCGCTCTAAAACATATGCCCGGCGCGGAGGACCTGGTTGCACGCATGCACTCGATTGATCCGTGACTATACGTATGGTTATACGTACGCGTACCATGTCGCCCGGAAGCGGTGTTGGCAAGATATGGTGCGCGCCTCTACGCATATGCGCGCTGAAACATTTCGCGGATATGCGCTGCCATGAATTGCAACGCGGTCATGTGCGGGGGCGCGTCCCGGCTTGGAAGGGCGAGACAATCCATATGGGCCCCCACAGAAGAAAACCTAGACCATAAATTACCTTGATATATCGGAATAAAAGCAACGTGCAGTTCACGCTCCAAAATCGCCTCCCATTTATATACGCGATCGATCGATCACATGCTGCAAAGCTTGCAGGTGATGCATTTGAGTTGCGTTATAATTAGTCGGTTTAGTGAACAATATATTCATAGCACGCAAATGTGTAACCGCGCTCTTTTTATATGACACGTACGTTCTATACCAGGAAGATATCTCTTCTGGTGTAGTGACGGGTAGATGTGTTTGCAAAGTCATTAAGCAATGGACGTTCGCTCGCTATGGCGGTTGTATTCGAGTGTTCTCGGTCTTGTTGTGCACTTGAGCACAGTAAATCCTGTTCAAGTATGGAACTCGGTGTTTGTCCCCTCTGTCCCGAACCCGCTGCAATGGTGACATCTCACACGACGGATTGGGGGCCACGTACAGCTCTGTCTGTTAGGGTTGGCACGCCGGGGCTAGAAGGTGACCAGCGCCTAGCCCCTACATACATGCGACCACATCTATTTAGTCAGTTGAGCAGGCATGCATGCTCATATCTCAGAGTTATGAAGCACAACACCCTGGCAATATATAGTGCAGTAGGAGAGTCTGAAAAGCAGCACTCACTCTCACATAAGTATACAGTCAACCTTAGCAGAACAACATACAACAGCTATTTTAGCATGCATAAGGCATATTAGAACCCTTCACAAGTCATAATATCTGATACCATAGAACCAATTCAAAGCTCATGTGCATTAAGTTAATGTTTCACCTTTTCAACCTATCTGTGTATATTCAGTACTTTCACAGAAAAACTGAGATTTGGTGCTTGCATGCAAATTACTGTGCCTGCAAACCATTCATTACTTTGTGAATGAACATTGTGTGCCACTGTATGACTACAATGGGACATTATGATATGCAAAATACTGCAGAAGTCATGCAACATGCTCTGATTCTATGGCGACAAACAGGGTGAAGTATTCCTAATAAAGTATGCCAACAACAATGGTCATCACAAGAAATTGTGCACTTTATTTATATGAAATAGATTTTCAGAGACAGTCATACATCTATATGAATCCCAATTAGTACAAATGTGTGCAAGAGATTAGCTCACAAACATTTGAAACAGTTTTCATACAAAATAGCAATAGACACATTAACATGTATACCTGCTGTAATTGGTTTCACAAAAGGTAAACAATAATGAGCAATAAGCATAACCAAGTACCAGGTGCCTGAGGTAACACTACTCACTACTGCTACAGACACTTGAAGTCTCATATCTATCTGGCCTGCAGCATTGTATATATTGACATCCAATGTCATCCACCTAGTACATTTTTTCCAAGGTGGCAGTGTACAGTTTGGCCCAAGAAAAGGAAAATGTCACCCACTGAAATTGCCACCTTCCTGAATATAGCACAGTCCTGGCTTCATTTAGAAGGATGGGTAACAATGCGCGCCCTATGCAAGAGACGTGGAATCTGTGGACAAGAGGACAAAGGACTGGACAAAGTACAGTCAGGTGTCAGAATTTGTCCAACTTGCTACTTTAACCACGAGAACGCCAGACGTTTTTGGCAAAGGCTTGCCATCGAAGGTTATGACTGAGGAAAGCCAATGAGGATCATTGTAAAAGACTTCTATGTTACTGAGTCAACTGCGATGACTTCAGGTAATATTCATGTGGTATGAGAGGGGAAATTCATTTCCATTACCACTCCATGGAACAATCTGCTTCGATAAAGACGTGACTGAGCAATGGCTCACTGACAATAGGAGCAGGAGCCTTCTCCGGTTCCTTACGGAAAATAATTTACAAGAGTTTTTGCAATACGCCTTATGGCAAGCTTGCGTAACAATAAAAAAAAAAGTTGAACCCAGAGGAGCACGAAATACTTTTTTTTTTCAGATACAAAAGTTTCTCCCAACCTGGGTTAAAAAACTAACAAGACTAAGAACAGGTAGCATTACAAAGGCCTTGGTGAGGTGCCTATACTGATGCACACAAAATTTCTTTCATCTGTTATAATGTCAGCAATCATTATAATGCTATAATGTTAGCTCTTTTGAAGAACTTTGAATTAATTTGGGCTGTATATGTTGAGGTGCTTGGCACAGAGCCTATATATTAGGTGTGTTGAAAGGAAGAACTCAAGTCTTTCAACCAGGTTCGACTCCTACCCACAACGCCTGCGTCTAACAGCAGTGCACGGCACACTCGCTGCTAGCGTATGCCCCATGTCAGTCTGAACATTTCACTTCTTAGCTCTGCAGATATAAACCCGTGGGGCTGCTATGTATGCTGCGTCACTGCATCACTGTACCAACAAACAGATACATAACACAAATGTCTCACTGAAGGTCAGCACTGCTGCATCAATGACCACATATCTAAACACAACTTAATCCAAGAATGCAACAGTTTTTAAGACTGTATTAAATTTGTATAGTCCACTGAGAGCAATTTCAATAAAAAACTCCTGAGATAAACATTAACAGGTACACTTCCCAAAATTTGATGGAAATACATCAATTTTTTCCTCGGATAGAGTTCATTTCAGTAAAACATAGAAGTGCCAAAAAGTACTCGAATGTACACAGGGAACAGGATGAGCACTTCTTTAAGTGGAGAGCATCATTTCCTCAAATACTTCACCCATCTAGTATGTCATAGCAAAAGACATTGCAAAACAGTTTACTTCAAGTTTTTCCTCAAACCTGAAAGAGCTGTCCACGTGTCTAGAACTCGCTAGTACTTTCCGAGCTGACGTTCTGAGGAAGTGTTCAAATTTCATAACGAGTGCTCTGCAGCTTCTCTAAATGAATATGATAGTTATATGCTGCTATATGGCACTGAGACACGAGCATTTTCAAAATGATGCAAAAGGACACTATTAAAATTATTCCATACCTCTCAAGGAGAACCTCTGAGTCACTTTAGGACGTGAAACTTCAAGAACAAACAAGCCTTTTACAGCAGATAATCAGATGTGAATGAAGTTTCTGTAAGCCTAGCTTCAATCAATCTTATAGTTGTTTGGTATGTCACAGATATATGACGCCTCTCCAGTGTCAAGCAAAATGCATTGTGAAGCAACATCCTCAAGCGAGTAAAGGGACATGTTGCGACCTGGAGGTGGAAGTTTGCTGCTATGTATGTAAGTGATATTTCTGAATGGAGGCTCAGAAATAACCAATTTTTGGCACACCAGAGCAACTTTTTGGACATTCACAATGAATGTACAGATGTCATTTACTATGCAGTACTCTCCATCAACCATTTTCAAACAGTACGAACAAGTTTTCAGTGCCCGACTATACCGAGTGCTGTAAATATGAAAACCTTTAGCTTCGGCTCTACCATAACATGTAATGCTTGGCACCACTCCATACTCTCTTAAAAACATTCCTGCTACAGCTTCTTCTAAATGAGCAGGCCTCAGAGGGGCTCCCAATACATGAGGATTAGTTATTTCTCTGACATGAAAGTTGATAATTTGATTCCGTCTTTGAGCTAAAGATGAAGAAAGCTCAACCAGCCTGGTGGAAGTTTTAAGCCAAGATTTCATTACACAGCGCTCTGCTATTTGTAGCGGGACACCCTGTGCAGCTGTCACAAGTTTCAGAAGTTGACCATTTCCATTTTCAAATGGGAATGTAGATGTACCCCACAAAGGGCCCAACATCTCCACACTCTTTGCCAGATGTAAGAGCTGGTGCACATTAAATGTAGCACTGCTTTCTCCATACAGTGAACAAATTCTGTTTACAAAGCATGACAGAAGCTGGTCCGCTTCCTGAAGGTCAGCAACGCTTACAGAAGTCTGAAGAAGAAGAAAAATGCCTTGACAAAGCAGAGAAAAATGGGTGACATATCTTGAAGGAATCAAACCCGATAAACATGGTAGAGAATAGTACAAAAGCCAGAATAGCCATTCAGTGGCTTTCCAGTTCTTGCGTTCTGAGACTGGTAGTGGCAGGCGACAAAATGATATTGGTGGCCTTAATAACTTAATGCGGCTTTCCAGTTCACGGAAGTTCCGCCCAATGTGGAAAGCCTTCCCTACAGCACTGAGCCATAGCTCAGTTACCTGCTGCGTAACGCCCTCAAGCACACAATGCATAAGGTCTGGTGGCAAGCACCACACAAGATTGAAGCCTTGCAACTGATTGAGTGACGACGGCCCTTTAACCCCATGAACTGGCAAGTCTTGCTCGTAGGCAGCCCGCATATCCTGCAGCATACCGCTGTGTGTGCGCAGAGCTGCTGGCCTTTCTCCAGGAATGTACCGCAGGGTTCCTGAGATAAAAATGAAAAATACCAATATTCAGCACTAGAAGATGCTGAAACTACAGCAGACGCGATACATCAGAAGCGAGCTATAGCTTTTAGGAAAGTCTTTAGTTCACTTCTAACCAGAACCACATCTGGTTCGAGCTAGCCCAAGTCCTATTCTATATATTTCACGATACCAGTGCACAATTAAATTCAAGAGAAGCATTTCATCATCATCATCATCAGCCTGATTATACCCACTGCAGGGCGAAGGCCTCTCCCATATTTCTTCACTTAACCCGGTTCTGTGCTAGCTGCATCCACTTGACCCCTGCGAACTTCTTAATCTCATCCGCCCACCTAACTTTGTGCCGCCCCCTGCTACGCTTTCCTTCCCTTGGAATCCAGTTTGTTACTCTCAGCAACCATCGGTTATCCTCTCTTCGCACTACATGTACTGCCCATGTCCATTTCTTCTTCTTAATTTCCACTAGAATGTCGGTAACTTGAGTTATTTCTCTGACCCACTCTGCACGCTTTCTATCTCTTAATGTTACCCCTACCATTTTTCGCACCATAGCCCTCTGGGTTGTTCTCAACTTCAGTAGAACTCTCTCGGTTAGCCTCCACTTTTCAGCCCCATAGGTGAGTACAGGCAAGATGCAACTGTTGTATACTTTCCTCTTGAGCGATACCGGTAAGCTGCTAGTCGTAATCTGCGAGTGCGTGCCAAATGCGCTCCATCCCAATCTTATTCTTCTTATTTCCTTTTCATGGTCCGGATCTGCGGTTACTACCTGTCCTAAGTAGACATATTCGCCTACTACTTCCAGTATTTCGCTACCTAATGTAAACTGCTGTTCCTTCCCGAGGCTGTTGAACATCACCTTAAAGAGAAGCATTTAGAGCAGTTAAACAGTGATGTGTAGGCATACAGAGGGGCATTAGGAAGAGTAAAATTGGCTGCTGTCAGTCTGCAATACCATGCTTTATATGCTTGCAGCAGCTGAGATCTGTTCAAATAAAATGTGTAGATAGTGAATATGAGTGCAATTACTGCAACAACCAATTCAGGGATTACAAATAAACTTTTATATACCTGGGTGCATTTAAATATACTTATACTGCCCCCTATTCTTCATACACAGGATGAGCTTACTGCATCAACAGGCACTGCAAAACAATGACCATACTGCATTCCAAACATATTTAACACAAAAGGCTAAGGCAGTATATGCCTGTTTAAAACAGTGTTGAAAATTTTTAATAATTGCAATGTTTGCTTGCAACGGGACACCTATAGCAGCGACACAAAGCTGCATTTTCATGAAATATTGACAAATTGTCGAGAAAACAATATATGCTGCTCTCTCTGTACTTTGTAAGACTATGATAACTGCTCATTGTAGCATGATTAGAAATTTACCAAGTTTCTCACAAATAAATCTAATTTTCCATAGGATTATTTGAACCTTTTTTGGGGGGAAAAGCACATGCTGATTATTGAAATTTGTTTTTCATTCCAAAATTATAATATAGCTAACTTACGTTCGACAACAGTTCCTTCCTCGAGGCACCAGGAGCAACCGAAATAGCCATTAAACTGCTTCATGTTCAGCAACGCAGCTCTTGCTGGTGAGTCCACTGAGCAGCACGTCACAAACACCTTTGAAAGCACAGTTTCTTCGCCATGCCGCCACGCTATCGACCCGATGTTGTTGAAAGCATCCACAAATGTTTTCATGAATAAGTGCTGAGGCGGATGCTTCTTTGCGAACCACAGAGCTCCTATGATGACATTTTGAAAACGGACATTAAAAGGCAATTCATTAATAAGGAGTTGAATTGGCCACACACTCGATTTGCTACATCTGAATACTGGTGAGCCGTCGGTGTTTATAGTGACTGTAAGGTCACACCACTTGGCATTCATGCGATGTCTGATACTTCGGTATAGGCGGCCATCAATAATGTCAGAGTATGTACCGTGTACAGCAGCAGTAGCTTCCTTCAGCCTTGCGTGCAATGCTTGCGAGCAGCCTGAAATGATGTTGTGCAGTTGATCTCTCAAATTGAAAATCAGGAAAAAGCACCCTTTCGCCATTAAAGATTGCACGGTTGGTGTAACTTGGCAGTGTAACTTGGTCCCGGGAGATGTGCGCAATTAGATGAGGAAGGGTGACGTGCCGCTGCAGCATGACATCAGTAATGGGACAAGTGAGATAGTTGCCATCTGGGACGGGTGGAAATGGCGACATAGGGATGTAAACAGCAGTTTCAGGAGGAAGGCGGCTAAACTGTGCTGATCGAAGGCAGGGTGAGCAAGAGGGGTCTTCAGAGCAGAGCGGAAGGTGCAAGCGAAGTAGGCCGCTAGAGCTGTCAATAAGAGCAGAGTGAGCGGTTAAGAAGTCAATGCCAAGGATAACGTCGTGGGGGCATTCATGTAGGACGGTGAACAACACTGGGGCATGACGGTCAGCAATTATAACTCGCGCCGTACACGTGCCAACCACGGCAGCAGGGCTGCCATTGGCGACGCGAACTGTGGACGAGAGGCTTCACTTTTGAGGCTTCTGAGGCTTCACTTTCTATGCTGCGACCTTCAACATCATTTTCTAGGTGGTGCATAATCCTGCGCAGAAGCTTCTAAAGGAGCGAAGTTTTTTCCTCTGTTTGAAGGCACAATTTACCAGCCAGCTTTCCTGGCAATGCCTTCAGTAGGCGCTCACAATCGCCCCCAGATAATGACGAGAATATTTTTCCCTTGTCTCTTTCACTAACTTCCCAGACTGTAAATTTAACCCCACAGTTATATATGGCGTCAACGATGTTTTGAACACGTGCAGTTATGCATCGCGGATTGCAGACTTTTTCTCGGCCATCTCTGTCTTCAGCTTCTGCAAGCAATCCATCTACAAGACGGTTAACTATTCTCAGCTTCATATGCAAACATCAGGAATGATTAATTTAGAGTCCAAATAAATTAATGGCACGTATTTCATTCCGTTCGCCTCTAAGCAACAATCCTCTTTCATATTTTCAAGAGTACTAATCAAAGGAGGCTCGTTAAAAATTCGGTTTCTTGCTAGAGCTGCGGACCTTGTCTGCGGGTTCGCTCGACAAAATTGACAAGGATAGCGTGATGCAGCACACTGCATACCCTGGACAACAAGCAAAAATTTCAAGTCTGACCCTTGACAGACGGGAATCGCCAACTTGTGGCCCCCCACGGATATGCTAACCCTTTTTGCGACGATGTTAATTTCTGTTATCAAATCCCGAAAGCATTCTCTTATTTCAAAGTAACCCTCAGAGATCTCCGCCACACCAAGAAGACGATGGAGCTTATGACTTTGTAGCTGTCGAAGCTTGAATATTATCACAAATGATAATGTTCTCAAGGTCGTTCGTCTGCTCGCAACGCAGCCATCACCCTCTATCTTTACCAGAAGAGGCTCTGTACAGAGCTCTTTCATATCGATGCCTACATCTTTACCTAGCTCTTCCACAGCTAACACTAAGTCTTCCTCAAATGAAACCTGTGCTCCAGGCACGGTGCCGGATGTTTTGAAGACTGTTATCCTGCTGTCGATGTGCTCTCTGTAGGAATTTATCAGTCCTATGGAGGGCGATTAGGAACACTCGCTGAAAGGTGCGCCCAGAAAACGTTGCTTACAAAATGCAAGTCTAAGAGGGCTGCAACTTTTCGCAACTTGTTTTTGTCTGGGGAACAAAGGGAATTGTAGTTAACTTGACCATTGCTGCAGAAACCATTTTTTTGACAGTGTTATTAGAAATAATTTCTCCGTCTTCGTTGAATACTATTAAATGCAGCAGGCCCTTTAGACCAGTTACCAAATTCTGGCATACATCTAGGCCGTAACTCTCCAGTACATCTTGAATTGCTTGCGTGATGAAACAGCCAGCAGCATTAAGCTTTCTTTGATCAGTTTTTTGCACCCCTCGCCGACCTTTATGCCTATGTTGAGTAGCCCTGCAGTCTGTCGCGAATTCTATTTTTCATTTTGCTGCTCAATGCCAAGACACTTAGCCTCATAGGCAGAGAAGGTGTCTCTGAGCTCATTTGTCGTCTTTTCCGAAACCATTTACACTTTCTCGAGCTCGTTTTGTAGAGCAGCAATTATGATATCCTCTATGGATTCTCCTGTTCTCGTTTCAGGTGGGCTGCATTGACACTCGAAGTCGATCTTTAGTAGCTTCTTCTTGTTTAGAAAGGACGCTTTTGCACGGCCTGTCAAACCTTTGTAGCGCTTATCGGCACCATCGCACAGTGACGCAAATCGGTACTCAAAATATTTGCCTGCAATTGCAAGCCTAACATTCGCTGGTAAAAATGATTGCACGATTTCAAAATACGTTTTTTGAAGAAGGCCCTTTTCGTGTCTTATCTTTATAGCTGTCGCATTGCTAAGCGTGAAAGTGACAGTGTTACTTTTGAATACAGCAGACAAGTTACTATCTTGCTTAGCCATGTCGCAGAACTGCTAGAACGAAACGAATGAAAAGAAGGAAATTTGAGGAACAAGAAATTAAAGCAATGGCCTACACAGTAGCTCTCATACAACCACACGATTTGCATTACAAGCCAGAACATCAAGAAAGCAGAGCAAATCGAACAAAAGTACAGCGCTATTAGGATAAAAAACTTATAATGTCCTTGTCATGGGCCAGCAATCGCCTTTGTCACAAAAAAACAACAACAAGGTTTCACGAGGAAATCCACTTGGAAACCTCCTGCAAGACTTCTGACGCGTTACCACACCCTTAATTCTTACTGGAAACTAAATGGCTAACCGCGTTTCCAAGTTTTCTTTCCCACACAGACCACGCAGACGGACGTTGGAGCCTCGAAAAGTCCGCTTCCTCACAGAGTAGCCAACTTTTTTCCAATGGCTGGCCTTTACCGTGAAAAACCCACTGAAAAATGTCTTGCTCAAAGTTCACCTTGAGTAGTCCGCTTGATCGTCGGCAGTTTGAGAGCTTTTTCTGGATTTCGTAAAGAAAATCTTCAGATGAAGACTGCGGGCATCTGTTGGATGGTTTCCTTGGTGTTGTGAACTGCGGAGGCATGTCTCGTTGAGATTTCTTTTAGGCTCCAGGGTGCAATGCCACTTCGAGAAACCTTTCCATTGCACCAGGTAGCCTTTGCCCTACATGAAAGAGAAACGGAGATGTTTTCTCAAGACTACAGGAAAGGATATAGCTTATCTGAAAGTTTGAGGGAGGTGGTAAAACCAAAAGAATAAAACTGAAACTGATTTTCATCATTTTGGTTGTTTTATATTTATTATGGTTTTAAGATACACATACGCAAGTGAGAGTAATTATACATTTTCTTGCGAGGCAAATCTGCGTCTTACTTATAAAACAAAAATGTGTTGCTGTGAATATGAAGGCAGTACTGTACAGGACCTTAAAGTTCAAGGCGTCGGAAATCCCATTGGACACTGTACACGATTACACACAGATTGAAATCAAAGAGCAGACAATTGCGCACGCATTAAGAAGCACTGCAAGGACATATCGTGGCACGCGAATGAGCTGGTGACGTGGTTTTATTTGCATTTCTCGGGCTTTCTTCTGAGCCCGGAAAAAAAAGATATATGTGATGCTTTCTTTTTCGCATTTACTGGAATGGGGGTTTCTGAAGGCGATCTCTAACTTTCCCATTCATATTTTTCTAATTTAATATATAATAAATTTTAAAAATGAACATAATTAGCTAATTAGGCAATTTCACAACAAAAATTGCCTGTGGTGCGCAAGGCGGCTGGAAATTGTATTGTATGCAACTGATTTTCCTGGCATACTTTATATATGTTTTTTTTAACCCTTGGTTCAAGTTAGCTGGGACACACACACACATATATCAGACTGCAAGTGCAAGGCAAACATCGGGTTTCTTCCTTTTTTTTATCTTTATACTGTTGGCATTTGACATGAATTAGGCTTATGGTGATTATCGGGATAAAGCACATTAAATGCAAAGCAGAAGGATAAACAACGCACCGATGGCATGATTTCCTCCTCCCTCTCACAGTAGACAAATTGCGGCTGCGCCT
Source organism: Amblyomma maculatum (assembly GCF_055883805.1). Lineage (NCBI taxonomy): Eukaryota > Metazoa > Arthropoda > Arachnida > Ixodida > Ixodidae > Amblyomma > Amblyomma maculatum. Next base: position 77,494,409 of record NC_139350.1, read on the forward strand.
AACATCAAAATAGGCTAATTGAAAAGGCAGCTACTGTCCTTACAGTCGGGAAGTTTAATACTCAATGGGTGTCATAGGCGTTTCACTAACGACTAAGGCGCAAATTATGCAGTCATTTCACTTTTCACAAAGACGCAACACGATCTGAACCGCTTTCATCTCGTCATCACGTGGCCTATCGTCTCTGATCCCAGAAAAAACCTCTCAGCAACGACAAAAAAAAGATAAAAATACAAAGAGGAGAGCACTAGGCACGAAATGATTAGCAAATGCGGAACGTGTGACCCAGCGAACATTGTCTGCACCAAATGTAATCATTATGATAGAAATTATAATTTTTTGTTCAGCAGTGTCACAGATGGATTGCTCACGCTTGTGTTTGTCCCCGAACGAAGAATGATGTTCCTTCGGAGATATTTCTTTCAAGCTGGTTTTTCCTGAAGCCTAAAATAACTGTACCGCCGAAAAGCTAGAAAAAGTCGCATCCTTTGCAGTTCGCCGGCAGGTGCTCCCCAGTGCTGTTCTTGAGAGAGTCTGAGAGATCTCTTAGTCTGTCATTTACGCACCTGCCGGTTTGTACAACATAAAACTTACCACAGGCATAGCCTCCTTTATACACTCTGTGCCTGTCAACTCCGCGCTCCGAGGCCGTCGCCGCCGCTCCTCCTCCGTTGACAAGTTACGCCGCTGGCTGCCGAGAGATGGCGACAGCGACGTAGGGTCACCTTCGCCAGGCGAGTGCCGGGTTCGCCGTGTAGCAAAGCGGTCCGGATAGCCACGCTCTGCTGCTGTCTCGCTGTTTCGTGGACTCTTCTGCTGTGTGCAAGGTCATGCATCCACTTTTCTTTGCCTTCGAGTGCTGCAGGAATACAGCATTGCACCAACTGGTAAGTGCCAGCTTTGCTTTGTCCTTCCGGCTATCGCTGCGTAGTATTCAGCTGCTTTGAGGCTTGTAAAAAATAGTGACAGCACAAATGTGTTTATTAAGCGTCAATACTGCAATAGTAATGTTCGATGCACACCTGTGCTTTCTGGACTGCAATGCTAATTGCTTCCCTGCCTAGCTCGTCTGCGTAGTGTGTTAGTGTGCTCCTGCGAAGCATTTTTTTTTGCAGTATGCGCGAATTATGAAAATTTCTGATAATATAGAAACACAAGATTTACCTATTGTGAAGATTACTACTTTAAAGTGAGTTAAACCAAATCTAGTAAAGCTTATATTAGTTTCCCTTCTCGCACTCAACCGCATTAAGGCCTGTGAGAAATAATTACAGCACCAGAAGTGTGTTTATTACGCGTAAGTAAGGTAATAACAATATTAAATGTGCACGTGTATTTTCTGGACTGCGATGCGAACTTCCTCCCTGGTTAGCTCGTCTGTATGGTATGTTACGTGTGCTCCAGCGCAGCATTTTTTGTTTCGCTAACTGCGCAATTCTGTGAAAAAATAAAAACGAGCTTTGCCTATTGTAACGATTACTTTATAGTGATCGAAACAGAAAGATGCAACGCGTATATTTGTCTTTCCTTGTTTTTCTAGTTAAAAAACGTTTGTACGACGCGCTGAATCATTGGAAGTAATAGCTGATACCAAAATTTTTCTCCTTACAGATCTCAATGGCATACTGCGATGCAGTTGTTAAAATCATCTGTAAATCAAGCTGGCTTCTGAAGTGCTATCAGTGACAGCAGTCACCGTGAACTTCTTTCCCTACTTGTGGCAGCTATTCATCACACCACTTCTACATGGTACTCTTGAAGCACAATTGCGGTTGTGAAATGTGTAAATAAATGATGGTGCCTTTCTTCTTAAATTTTGGTTAATTGCAGCGTATACTAGCATTGTAATTTTCTATTACCATTGACGCTAGCGGAGCAGTCATGCAGTTTTTTGATCCATGCGTAATTTCTTGAAACTGCCTGACATTGGCATAAAATGTCATATAGCGTTGATGTTATTGCCGAAAAAGTATCATGATCACTTGTTATGCTTAGTGGATGTCGGCCTTACAAGTAAATATGCTGAGTATGCACGACTCATGCTTAGGAACAGTTATCCCGCTAGCGAATAACAGCCCTCCCGCCCCGCGCCGACATTCGTACCCGTGCGCCTCGACCCCTACGTCAGCGGCGCCCTCAGCGAGGGGACCGCACAACTTTACTCGACGGCGCCGCTCTATTGTTCGCGCGGCGCGTTGACAGGCACAGAGTATAAAGGAGGCTATGCCACAGGTGAACTTGATCTTGTAGATAACACCTACTGCACATGGGTAGATAGAATTTTCGTGTTTTTCATTTTTTTGCCACAGACTATACTTTCTCATTGCACCCTGCGAACCATGGGAATAGTTCTGACAGTTTACACGATGCCGTAAAAACGTCTTGTCCTTTCCTGCCGCGCCGAAGAATTCCTTGAAGTATTGATCATCAACTGTCCTACAATACAATCCTTCTTTAGTTCTGCATTTGATTTCTTGTATCTTAGAAGAATGATCAAGTAGGTGCAAAATGATCATGCAGATGCGAAACGTGGCAGCAGAACGTACAGAGCTTTCTCAATATCAGTTACATCGAAATAGAACACAGGCTCCTTGAGTTCAGTTTTGATAAAACTGGGATTAATAAAGCTGTGTAGGATGCTATTGCTAGCACTACTAAGAAACTTCCATCCAAACTCTTGAAACGCTTTACTGAAAATTGTATCCACTAAAAACATAGCGGGCCACACAGTTTACGCATTCTAAAAGATTTGATGCTGTAGCCATACGTGAATCCCACACGCGCTGACATATTCAATAATAGCTGTAATGTGCATGAGGTACATCAAATATTTTACATCTGAGGCTGTCTGAAATTTTCGCCAAGATATTCAATACCCTGCATGCTTTCCTAGTTACATACTCGATATGAGTTCTCCTTGATATATTATCTCTAATATACACTCCAGGGCAATAAAAAACAGATTTTTCCAAAGGATTGGAATTTAAACAGTACATCGAGCTTCTTGGATTATGTTTTCGAGTCGCTACAGCATATTTTCTTTCATTTCAATTCAGCGTTCATTTCTCCGTGATGCCTTATTGGTGATGCTTTCTGGATCGTAATGTGGCACAAAAACGTCGTATTCACTGATTGTCGGGCTGTACTCGATGCAGTCCTCTACGTACGAGCGGATTTTGCGAGACGCTTTATGAACAGTAAGTGCTGCTATGTATTATTAACAACAAAGGGGCAAGAAGAGACTCTTGCGGTAGGCTGTATGTAGCATCTTTTAGGATGTAATGAGGTCTACTAGATCGGTAGTGATCAGTAAGTATAATAGCACTCTGACTATAGCTCTATTATGAAGACATTTGCTTTCAGCTTACGTTGCTTGAAAATGGCGTAGTTTTTCATCATTTCATTTCATTTATTAATACTGTCAGCCACCATAAGGGGCTGTAACAGGAGTGGAAAATACAAAACAAAAAATGAGCAGTATAGAAGACGATGAAAATCAATAGTCAATCAATAATTGTCTCTGAATACACACACAACCAAAACAAAAATGAATTACACAGGGATCAGAACAACAGCCATCCTACACAACAGCAATAGAACCTCATCACCCTGTGGTAGAGCCATAGATGAAATTTTGTAAATGGCGTACAAATTCAGGGCAATAAAAAACAGATTTTTCCAAAGGATTGGAATTTAAACAGTACATCGAGCTGTTCATGTACATGTACAGTACATGTCAGGAACGACAACCTTGAGAATGACGAGCTGCAACCACCGTTTAAGCTAGTCTCGCAGGGCAGGCTGCGAGTAATAATGAAAATAATCGAACAAAGCTTCCGGCTGAAGGGGTCCCTGGGTACATCACCAACAAATTCACGTGGAGAGCCGACATTCACTTGGATGCCAAAGATATATCGGCAGTCCTAAGTTTTCCTTTTCTGAGCGGCCCGACCATTATCCACCACACCGCAAAAGAAAGCTCTGCTTTTCCTTTTTTTCACCGTTATTTTTTCCGTTTCGTGCTAGGAAAGTAGCACTGCCATCCACCAATTTTGACTGCATGACCCCACTGGTCAAGAACAAGACACTATTAGATTGAGAATACACCAGCTTGATGTTGATGATTAGCGCAGAATAGATTGGGGGGGGGGGGGGGGTGTGGAACATGCTCAAAGCACACAGTCAGAATTCTCCATGTAATTACACTCTCAATCAAGCGGGCCATGTCCGCATGTTCCACTTCTTAAATTCTCCGTGAATTAGAAAGCACAGCGACGGTCATTAAAGACAGAACAACACTCGCTAGACTAGATGCAGCAATCAGCCTTGTCGCCCTGCGGTATCGATCCCATCTTCCCTGCACTTATTTCGACTTAGAGCTAACATTTACAAAACACTATACATAGCCAGCACCTCAAAGCGTATAACGCTGCCAACATGTTGATAAAATGAGATGATTATTCAAAATAGAACCCCGAGGATCGAAAACGAGAACTAAACATTCTAACTCTACATGTAAAGCCGAAACCAAGCCTTGACAGTGCCGGACTCGCGCACGACCAGAGGCTCATCAAAGGTGACCAGCGCCAAACATCAGGCAGACTCCGTCGGGGCTACAATATCGGATACACACATTGCACGGAGCACGTGCGCATAGCACAGCTATAGTGAAAACAAAAAAGAGAGACACGCTTTCGTCACCATGATAATTATAACTTAAGCAAGCAAAAAGCAAGTCAGTCCGCTATCAAGTGACTAAAAGAAGCACCTGCAGTGGCAATGCAACGTAGATGAGCTCCTCAGGTTTGCCGCGAGAAGCACAAGCGCGACTTCACATGCGAGCCTATACCGGCAGTACGTGTTGGGTTCTCCAACGATTGGAGCTTAATATCAGGGCATACCGTAGGTGTTGTGCCCGCTAGCTAGAAGAATAAGCGGGAATTGTCAATTACGTCGAAATTCAGTATAAAACAGAATCTATCTGAAGAAGGATATACAATCGGGAAAGTTGGTATTGGTTCATATTGGAAAGGTACAGCGCAAAAAGACACAAGGCAAAAAGAAGGAGACGGATAAACGTGCGTTGACTCGCAGAACAATTTTATTGGGAAGAAACACATTTTCATACAAGTCTTTCAAGCGATAACAGGAAGCCTATAGCATTTGCGCGAAGCACATTGCAAGGGGTCAAAACATATAAGTTACAACCACCCGATGATATATTTAAAAAAAAAAAAAAGTGTTTTCATCCCTTCTCCCGTGAAAAGGACAAGATTATGAAATATCCGAAAACAACACCTCCTTATCTGCTAACATAACCGAAGGCTGGCTTAAACATTGCGACTGTCTTTTTCGGCTCAAGTAGCCCTCCATCAGTTCTCTTGTTGTTTTATCTCGGAGTCGAAATAAAATCTTAGTCTTCGCAACTGAAGGGCGTCAGTTTTTTTTTTCTCATTTTTCATCTTTTTCACAGTTGTTACAGTTCGTCTTGTGTCTTTCTGAGTTTTACCTTTCCAATATGAACAACCTATCCGGTAAATGCGAAGAAAGCGATCAGCTTGTACTGCTGACGTAAACAAACCATTGTGACTAGAAGCAAGACATAGCCAGTTCAGTCGTTCAGTCGTGTCCGACTCTTCGTGACCCTATTGACCATGTCACGCCACGCTTTCCGGTCTCTCACTATCTTCCTAACATCACATAATTTCATCTGCAGTGCCTCGAGGATGCCATCTAACCATCGCGTTCGCTGCCTACCCCTTCTCCGGCGACCCTCAACCTTGCCCAACATCAAATCTTTCTCCAGCGACTCCTCTCTTCTCATCAGATGACCAAAGTAGCTGAGCTTTAACTTTAGAATTTGACCCTCCAATGAGCAGTCAGGGTTTATGGTCGACAATATTGACTGATTTGATCTTCTGGCAGTCCAAGGAACTCTCAAGAGTCTTCGCCAGCACCACAATTCAAACGCGTCAATTCTTCGGCGGTCAGCCTTTTTCACAGTCCAACTCTCGCATCCATACATCACAACTGGAAAGACCATAGCACGAGTTATACGGATCTTGGTTGGCAGACTAATGTCTCTGCTCTTTACTAGGCGGTCAAATCTAACCATTGCTCTCTTTCCCAGAAGCAGGCGTCTCCTAATTTCATGGCTGCAGTCTCCTTCCGAGGTAATCTTGGAGCCCAAGAAGAGAAAGAAGAGAAAGACATAGCCAAGCAAAGGCCAAAAAAAGAACATAACAGAAGTGGTTCTGCTCTAGCTAAGACAAATAAACTGCTCTGGTTGCTATTCAGCCGGGGTATCAACTCCACTCAGAAATGCCCTGATGGCTTTTTTTTCTATCTTTCGCCTCAGTAGCGACATTCAAAGGTTTGTTACTCACAGCCGATGTTACCCTTTGACAAACAAGCAAAAAATTCCAAGTGATACTTCTGCAGGTGATGTTTTATAGTTCTGGCTGCTTCTAGCACCTTGGTGGTAAGCTGGCTACATTCACAATATCGTGCCACTTTTTTTTTGTACTTGAGATTCTGTAGTGTTACCAGACATATAACATTTCCAGAGTAGGAAATCGCTAATTGCGATGCCACGTCACATCGCGATGGCACTTTGCAATCGCTTCAAACGCAGTTCGCAAATAATATAAGAAAGTTGCGAATTGTGTTCAGTGTGTGGTGGTCCACCAACGAAAGGCAACATGTAGATCAAAGCGATAATAACGCTTATGCTAAGGGATATACATTTCATTTTTGCGCATTTTTGTAGTAGGATGCCTAGGTCGAAATAAGGTCTGGTTAGAGAAAGGGGTTATACCACGGCCGCACAATGGAGGCGCACTTGGTGCGGCCCGTCGCGTCGCGCCTCAATGGCTGGGGAAGCGCGTATTGGGAGAAGTTACAGTTTCCGCCGTCATTCTCCGCGGGGGCGCCACCACTCCAGGACAAGGCGCCGCCGGCACGGACGAGCAGACGACGCGGAAGGAGCGCGCTGGCTGGGTTGGCGCGTGTTATCGTTTTGACTACTCAGCATAACCACGTGGTTCTGATAGTTCTGCATGCTTGTCATCGGTGCCTGTGTCAACAGCATCCTAAGCGTATGCAGCACATGCCAGTTAACTACTGTGTGCCGCTGTGCTCCACGAAAGCAAGAAATGATCGGTTACCATGGGTTCCCGTGCGATTCACAACGTCGAGCAGCATGGATGAAAAACATATCTTGGGAAGGTTAAGACGGAAAAGGAAGCCAGTGGGAGCCGAGTGACAAGTCACTGGTATACTCACTGCACTTCACAGATGACGATTACAGGAAGAACATAAAACTGAAGATCCTGCTTCCTTCAGCTGTCCCCTCCGTGTTCCCGAAGTGCCCACATTACAAGTTAAGTTACTCACGCGGGCTCATGTTGAGCCAAACAACTTTTAAAAAATTAATGTGCGCAGGTCAATAGCTTTATTTTCCCCACTTGTTATAGCTACACTTCATTTCCTCCTGGACAACCCCCCGTGTCATCCTGAAGCATGTGTGTTTCAAGATAGCTGTGCCACGATCACTTTTATGACGATGATATCAAAATGGTATGCCTTGCCCAACATCGCATAAGTGAAGCCATAGAGACCCCAAGAGGAGCCCGCTCTATTTGTCAGATGACGAGTGACTCTCTTGGTTAGCCTCCACGTTTCAGCCCCATAGGCGAGTACAGGCAAGATGCAACTGTTGTATACTTTCCTCTTGAGCGATACCGGTAAGCTGCTAGTCATAATCTGCGAGTGCTTGCCAAATGCGCTCCATCCCAATCGTATTCTTCTTGTTATTTCCTTTTCGTGGTCCGGATCTACGGTTACTACCTGTCCTAAGTAGACCTTCTACCACTGCCACTCCAGTCAATCATCGGAACGAACGGTGCTAAAAGCCGGCGTCATGATCGCAGCTGACTCGCGTGCGTCCATTGACGACTGATGAGTGGAAGGGTGAATGGCTATCGCAAAAAAAAAAAAAAATTTTTAGCTTATAGTGCCCGTCGAGGTCATAGTATATCGACTGAGATTATACACATTTTGCCATGCTTTGTGCAGGTTGGCATCTTGCAAGCATCAGTCTGCAAATGCACCTATCAACAATACACAGCTATAAAACTTGGCATTCGTGATTATGAAAGTCGTACCTTGCCAACTGCCATATCACGTCTGCTGCGAGAGAGTTTTCGAGTCAGCTTGGATTCATTCATGTGTGGTGTGAACCAGCAGCTGGCAGAGTTAGCACCGATTGAATTCTTGGCTGGTTACCTTGCACGTCCATTTGAAGAGAAAGTATGAATAGTTTTACAGAACCTCATGAAACATTTTTATTTATTCTGTTTTCAGTGCCTGCCCGTGTTTTCATTATTTATATATTACCAAAGTTTAAATGACTTCTAGTGCTTACTTTAGAGTATCAATAATTTTATTTTATTAGTCCCCATCCATTTATTAACTTTGTGCCTTGTGATTCCTGCAAAACCCTGGACTTATCAAATTTCTTGATGATGGACGCCTAAGGTATCTGAAAATCACCATGCACCTTTGTTAGCAAGGTGATGAAGTTCCTGCAGGTCATAAGAAGCAGCAAGCTATGCAACATGTTAATTTCATCCCTTCTTCCCTATTTTGTGCAATTTACGGAGTTGATTTGCGAGAGAGAAGACCGCAGTCACACTAAGGACCTAAATAAACTAATGCGACCACTGCTGACCAACTGGACAGGCAACATCAATCAGACAGTGGAAAAAATCACGCTTGCACATAAACCTTTTTCGAGAAAAGTTCTTCGCTTGTAAAATGAGCTTACGTGTCTTCTGTGCATCACGCGGCTTCATAATCAAACGAGAAAAAAATTGCCAGAGCCTACGGGCGTGTCGTTGAACTGGCTGTCTTGTGTTGTTTCTTTTGCAACAGTTTGTGTTAGCTAGTATGTTTTGGTGGTGGTACCCACTTGAATATTATTTGCAGTGAAAACGGAGGAACAGGCCTTAATTGTAAGTTTCCAGAAAAGTGCACGCTGAATAAATGGCCCCAAACCATGTCCCGATTTCAAGATTGCAATATCTAATACGTTATTACAGTGGTTGAAACGCAACTAAATGCACACGACTGCCCCGTTCTCGTTGTAAACGGAAGACCACGAATGACTTGGAAAAGCCTAGCGATGATAACTTGCCGCTATCACCTTATCAATAGCAAACTTGCACATAGCATCACATACTGAGTGAAACGCCGCTCATAATCCTAAATTGAGCAAGCACCGACCACGCGGACGCCGAAACGAAAGCACAGCCACGGCCGCTGCACGCAGCTCTCCGCCCGGACTCGTTCCGGAGCGGTGGCGCCGCAGCGGTGGCGATGAGAACTAGGCGCAATACGGCTCTTCTGGGCGACGCGACGGGCCGCACCCAAGTGCGCCTCCACTGAGCGGCCGTGGTTATACGCACTGCTCTAAGGGACCTCTGATATTGGAGATAAAAGCTACTCCCAGTACATGTACTTTGTCGCCTAAATTATGATATCTGAGAACCTCAGTGAGGCCGACTATACTGATGTAAGGAAACCCCCAAATTCAGCAAATCTTGCGATTACCACCTGATACCAAATAAAAAGTTAGGTTTGTACTCCAGTGATTTAACCTGAACCCATTTGATTTATCAAGGTTAAGGGACGCACCAGAACTCAGAAAAACTCTCTCAGTTACGCGCAAATTTTTTATCGTAACAGAAAAGGGCAATGCCATCAGCCTAAGCCAAAATGTTTATTTCACATTGCGATAGTGACAGACCACGAACTGCTTTGCTCCTGATGATACTACCTACGACATAAGGGTGAAACTATAATGCGAATAACAAAGGCAATAAGGACAGCCGCGTCGAACAGATGATTTAAGCGGAAAAGGGACGACGGCTCGACGTTTGAGCCTAAATAAAGGCGTGTCTTTTGAATACACGGAGTTATATATAGAAGAAGGCGTGGGAATGGGTTTCCCTATACGGCAGGTATTTATTGCTCTTTTCTTCTTCTGCATTCGCTAGTACAAAATGGTGTAGGTGACCACTCCTGTGTCCGTGGCACAGCGACACATTGCGGTGCGGAGGTGAGAACTTCCCTTCTCGGACTGTACACGTTTATTTACATATTTTACAACTCATTTACATCAACTTTGTCAGCTGCGACATCGATATATAGAGGGCTAACTGCAAATGGGTGAACGACCGCAGGTCAGAGGCTAGCAGAATCAGGCCTTGGCCTTCTGCTAATCTTTAAGCCGGAGCTCCTTGAGACCTCCGTCAGCCAACCCGTCTGCCCAAGACTTTCGTCCAGACCCAACTCTCCTCCGTGCCCAACTTTACGAAACGTTTCCAAAATTAATTCTAGTTCATAGACCAATGAACGAATCACAGTTCTGACCAGTCACATGCTGTATTGTAAAATGGGCTGACCAATCACTGGGCTATATATGCCCCTCTCCTACGCATGATAAGTGAAACAAATACAAAGCACACTATAAGCAGTGAGTGGTTGGGCACACAAGCACACATATCTGCGATTTGCACTCTCCCGAAATCCTCCCACGGTTCATGCAAGAGGCGCCAAGAAGTCACAAAGATAACCCTCGCCGACGGTTGCGCTTCCAAAAACAAAACACCAGCCTAAGGCCCAAACATTCCGATGCGGTCCCTGGTCGATTGCGCGCGGGCGACGGTTTCAAAGGGATGTATGTTCAGGCTTCTTATCGAGCAGACATAAAACCCCTTAATAAACTAAAAGTAACACCAGCTTGTGAAGATTGCCGCCCGCCTTCTCTCCGGCGCTCTCCTTCGCCGTTCAACCCTCCCATTGGCCGAGTGCCGTCACGTGTTTATGCGCGCTTTCCATCGGTGCAAAACGACTGGGGCCACGCCGAGCGCGCCGATCTAGGCGGCCGTGACCGGCGCCTTCTCCGGAGAGCGCGCTAGTCGTGCACCGCTTAGGTGGAGCCACGGTAGAAATACGAGAGGAGGAGCGGCGGCGCCGGAGGAGGAGAGAGGAGATGACACTACTTGGGGTTTTAAGAAGTACCGACAGCGGTTCCCTATGCCGCGCATTCTCCCCACCGCGTGTTTCTAGGATTTATGGCCGTCCGCTCCCTCTTCACTCGAAGCGAGAAACAGAGCAGCTAGCGCCGATATCACAGCAACTGCACTTACGCAGTGCTCTCTAACAGCTCTGTTTTGCCTGCCACGCGGCACGGCCAAAGGGCAACTCTGGGTCCATTTGCCGAGAATCGGAGACGAACTGCATGGCGGGGTCGCCCTTTCTTATGATATCGGATAACCATGCCGAATAGCAGCCGCCCGCACAACCGTTGCAAATAAACTCGTGTCAAGTTGCCCCTTGACCTTGGCGGCCCCTTCGGAATCTCCCCCGCAACAGTGGACCCGTCGTGAATGCTTCGTTTCTGGGAGAAGCACGCAAACTTAATCTTCCTCATCGAGAATGTTGCGCGTACACTTGCTGTACGCTCAACATATAAGTCTTGCAACAGGGGGAAACGGGGACATCGTAATGTCTCGCACACACAAAAAAGTCAAAACAAAAGCTGCATGCAGAACAATCGTGCAACAGACAGGCCAACGATTTCCATGCAGAGGCGTACACCTTTCGCTTCGCGGCATGGTCAAAGCGCGACTCTCGGGCCATTATCCGAGAATCGGAACGGACCGCATGGCGGCGTCGCCCATTTCGATGTTTTTGAATACCACTTCCGAACAGAAGCCGCCCGCGCGAGCGTCGTAAATAAACTCGCGTCTAGTTGCCCCTTGACCCGTGGTGAACGCTTTGTTTCTGGGAAAAGGCCGCAATCTTAACTCGCGAGTCTCTTAGAAACACACATTCGAAATCTGTACTGAGGCACGCATGAGTAAATATCGACATGTAAATTGCAGATGTCAAAATTAAGCGTGTAGCGGACGTTTCTTGTGAATTCCTTCGGTGGTTCGCCTGCAGTCGTAGCGCCATCATGTGGCAACCAAAAAAATCAGCCCCCCCCTGCCCACTCTGCTTTTCGTCATGTATGGCTCCCATCAGATGGCGCCGGGCGGCATTTACCTTTCGCATTGCTCCAGTATAGGTACTAAAGTGCCTTCTTGATTTTTGCTTTATGAGCTGCGACGGGCGACACGTTCAGCAGTTTTTCTGGACTCAAGCATTGAGGCAAAGAATTAAATTTTACATTTTGCATTTAACCTGGCGTATCCCACTTCCTCAGCCCACCTCGTCGCAGGACAAACGCCTGACACACTGTATTGTAAGAGATAATATAGGCGCTCGGCTACTGAGCTGCATGGTGTTACCGGAGTTCGATTTTGCCCGCGGAGACCGCGTTTCCACTCAGGTTAGAGGACTTAGGGTAGGTATCTCGGATCTCTGCGCAATTTAAAGAAGCACATGACAAATAACTTGGAGCCATCGCTTTGAGGCGTTAAACCGCATAAGAACCTAAAAACCGGCGATGGCAATAACGCTCGTGTCTTTCCTAGATGCATACCGTATGGGTTCTGAAAGCAAAAAATAAGCCTAAACTGAATGTAAGTGCTCAAAAAATGTGATGATGACATTTAGAAATTTTAGATGGTTACTGACGCAAGAGCATCGCAGCCAAGTTCGAACGAGCTTTTGTGCACAACAAGGTGAAATCCCTGCATGCGAGTAATTGTTTGCTGAATTATGTTATACTAAGCACCAAACCGTTGTGAATTTCATGCGACACCATGATACTGTTGAAATAAGTAACACGGCGTTTTGCGATGTTGTCACACCGTGACATCATGCACCATGTGATAAAATAGTCACATGGTGCACGCCACATGGTCGACCTGTGACTATAAAGTGTACCAGGTGTGTGATGTTTCACGTTCTGGGTCATGAGCGAGTTGTTAGATGCCCTAACCGGGGCTATAGATATCAAGTGCGTTGATCACTCTACATGGCTAAGTGCTGTGGCTGGATAGGCATCAATTACAGGTAGCGCTGGTCCCTGCGCAGACGTGTCTAAAATTGCTAAAAGCCTTACGGAATTATGGCAGCGGGTACACATGCTCGGCATATGCGGCGACCAGGAATTAAGAAAAAGAAGAAGCAGGCCGAGCAAATTTCCCTCTTCGTTACTATCACACTCTCGATATGTAATGCGATCCAGTCTCCTTAAAAACTTTTCTGGCGCTCTCTCTACCCCTATGTCAAATCATAGATTTTTGTTTAATGCTTGAGTGATACTTTAGGCGCCTACACTTGACAGTTTGACAAGGAAGACGAAGGGCCGTGTGCGACGACAAAGATGAAATTAATCGAACCAGCCTCGCCCCGCTCCTAGGCAGCAACGCTTCCTCAGGGCACGGAGCCAAACCGACCAGGAGTTAGCCATCTCGACAAGGCCTACCAAGCGGCTGTGGACACGGCAATGTCGAACACGTCAAATCCCGAAGAATCTCGGGCAGATGACCAGGCACCGCTCATCCCAGATGAACGGGAAACGAGCTCCGAAATAGGTAGATGTGACCCGCATGATCGGAGCCTGACTTCAGTTCATCAAATCAGTGACAGCCCAACACCATTTGAAGCAAGTCCGGAGCCGGCCTCCGGACGTTGGCCTGGCGCCATACCGACCCGACGTTTTGTTGTCTTCGACGAAGAGCAAGGTTTGGAACTTGCTGCAGAAAAATTATCGCAAAAAGGAGCGTCTCCAGAAAACAGCATTGACTCTTCTGAGTGCTTCCGTGGAAACCAGGCTGACCGCGATGGCTTAAAGCGACCGCCATCGTCCATCCCACTTACCCTACGGACGGCAGAAGACCGTTTTCATGAACCACGCACTTGGTCGCCAGCGAGGGAGGTATCCATGTGCCTGCGAATCGAGAAAATAGAAGGCGTAGTTGACAGCAAAGGTGTCGGTGAAGATTTTGATGAAAATGAAAAAGGGAATATTGCGCCGCCAGAGTGGGCGGGGAAAACCGCTGCACATCCCAAGCGGAGGCTCACCGACGTACTGCCTCTGCGCGACATCGAACCAGACGAATCGGTGAGTGGGATGCTGTGCGCACACTATGGGCGATTTGCGCAAAACTCAGGCTAAATAGCTGTGTTGCCAATTCAAATTTCCGTTAGGACGATAGTGTTATGAGAGCCATGAACGACTAAAGTTCGTTGGCGTTCCGTCGCGTTCGTGTGTAATAAGTGAACAACTTAATTCACTTAGTGTTTATGGACTAGGATTACCACGGCCCATTTGAATACAAGACGCGATCGCGAACAGAGAAATAAGAATGTATCCACAATTAGAAAAAAAGCAGCATTCGAATAAATTTGGTGTTGGCATAAAATGAGAATTATATTACTTGAAAGAGTACGAAATCAAACGAGACAATACGATGCGAGGAGAACTAAAACGACCATCACAATTCCGCAGAATCAATGCAGTTGATTCTATTTATTTCTTAACGAATGCAGTCTCCGGGATTTAGCGGAATTCTAGCAGCGGCCTCACGTTCTACAATTAGCATCCAAGTTGAGAGGGGCTTCTTTTTTTTTTTATCTAGGCAGCGCTCCTAAATGCAGCCATAACGTGACCCATTAGCCCTTTGCTTTTTCCGTTGATACGATAAGCGTCCCCGACTCTTAGGACCTCCTTAAGATTAGTAATTTGTCACTATTGGGCCAGGTTCAACATGTGATTCTTCTATGTTATATCTTTGCGGGTCTTACATCTCAGAGGCTCAAGTGACCTTGTCACTATAGCAATGTTCAAAGCTAACTTTTTCTTCTGTAACCTGACTCCATTTTTTCCCCACAACGGCAGGTCAGCCCGATGTGGACCTTTAACGAGGATGAGTTCGGGGCACCACTCAACGCAGAACTACTAATGACATCTACTCCCATAAGACCTGAGGATTCCGGAAGGCGTATTCTTTGGGACACCAGCAGGTTGGAAGCGCTGCAAAGGCTGCCATCGATTATTCCATCAATCTCGGAAGCCACTTCATCTGGATCATCTCCGCCGGGAATACTGCTTTTACCTGACGCCACCGATGTTACGCCATCGGATTCGGATGCCAGTCGATCGGCACTTAGCGAGGATGCAAAGTTGGACACGAGCGCCGGCCCTGTCGAGGATCATCAGACGCAGCCGCAGTGAATTCATAGTGCGTGGAAGCAGCTCTTGAAGCAGCTCCTCATCAGCAGCCCTCCCCCCCCCCCCCTCCCACCGCGCTCTCCAGAAAAAAAACCTTTCAACTTGTAGAGGGCTGGTGGGTTGCCTAATAAAATTGCCGCCTCTCCTCGAGCATGGCCGAGACCACCGCAGTTAAAGCTCTGAGTGAGTAGACACGGAAAGGCGGAAGAAAAAATTGCGTCCGATGTTAGGAAACAGCGTGGAAACCGGATGGTGTAATCTTATACGGAACAAGCATTACACGTTTAAATAGTTGGCGAGGGTCCAGTGGATGCATCTATAGCACAGTAGATTTAGGTGGAGGGATATGAGACAGGCCTTTTTCTTGCAGTGGGTATAGTTCGGCTGATGGAAATGATGATGTCAACGATTACACATCGCCTTTTTGAGCATCACTGGCGTTAAGTGAAACGCCGAACATGATTTAATCGCAGCAGCAAACATAGAATAATAATAGCTCGAAACGAAGACACAGACGCTATTCAATAACAATCACAGGCAGCGACTGCTGCGCTCTCGAAGAGAAAATCACCTCAAAACTCAGGGTACGTGTTTTGCTGCACGCGTTGTGTGCTTGCCTCATCTATGCCGAGACTCGTAAAACGGCTTGGTGAGCCAAGGCTGCCTTGTGAAATCTGGGGGACTTTTGTAACGTTTGCGGATTTGGGTTTTCAATACTTTAGTCGATAAGGCTATATGGCCTGCGCAGGTGAAATTTATAGCAAGCGGACAACACACGGGGGTAGAATTTCAGGGTTGAGTCATTCGCTAAAATTCACTAATTGATCACATTTTTAGTGTGTTGTAGGCAATATATAACCACGTAATTGAACCCCATCTGCGTGAACATCGAGTACAGTTTGATAATTTTATTAATCGGCAACGTGAGCCTTCGACATGCGAACGTCAAACATACGCATTCGAAACTGCGATGAAAACTATTTTCTTCTCGCATTGAAGAGTGGGAAATGGCGTCGCTTGCATTTTATACTCATCGAACAGTACGAGATTTATTTATTTGATTGCGTACGAGAAGTTTTTGCTATTTTCTTTCATTTAATACCCCTTTTTTATTATTTTTTTGCATATTTATTTATGCCTTGAGGCAATAACAGCGTTATTAAAAAAAGAAAAGTTACCATTTTTTCGGAACTCCGCTGCTGTGTCAGATTCGCACGCGTCTCAGATTGTGCCCGTATAGCGTGGCTGCGCTATACGGGCACAGTGGATCCCCGGGCACTGCGGCATAGAGGGAAACGAACGTTCCGACGAGCTCGCGACCGCAGCACATGAACTCCCTCCTAGCGACGAGCAACTCGCTTTGGAGGATGTGCGTGCGGTAATCGACGATCACCTCCGGATGCAGCACCCCGACCCACGCATCGCAAGAGGTGAGCGCATTCACAGTGTGAGCGGCCGCTCGCTGACTCGGCTGCAACGCGCAATGATCCTCCTTGCACGCATTGGATGTGTGTGGCCTGGGGAACGACGGATGCGCCACGGACTTGCCACTAGTGACATGTGTGATGGCTGTAGCGTGGTAGAAACTCTCGAACATCTTCTACTGCGCTGCACCGCGCTAGCCGAACCACGACGTGAGTTGCTGGCAGCTTACAGAGCGCAGGGGGTAATCCCGGACAGCGTATACCTGTGCTCCTGTGGCTACCGGGCAGTGCGCGCGTCCGCGAGCGAGCTCACGTGAGCCTGTGTGAATACATCGAAAAGGCGGGCTTGATGACCCGCATATTTCACCTCGCCAGATAGTGCGCGCTGTGACTGAACGCTCCACGTGGGCTATTTCCCACAATAACGGCCGATCGGCCACGACAGCCGTCAGTGTTTTGTACAGTGTGCCAGTGCATGCGTTGTGAACAGTTGCCTGGACGCAGAGCTATTGCGTAGGCCCGCCCGATGTGCCGAGTGCTCAGTGACCTAAGACATTTGCGGGTGGGCCTCAAGCAAACTACTGTATACTGTACCATAGTGTATATATTTCTGTTATTTTTACCTACCCTTTTCTTTCTGCCTATCACTCACCTCTTTGATTTCTTCTACCTTCTCCTCGCTATCCCTTTATTTCCGCCACCCCAGTTCAGGTGCTTCAGATATCAGATAGCAGATACCGGGGCTGGCAAACATCTTTTTTTTCCTTTTGTACATACAATAAATAACCACTACAACAACAACAACAACAAGCAATAAATAATCTTGGAAGGGATTGCCTAGAAAGTAGAGGAAAAAACAATCGCATATCACCGGCGAGGTCTGTACCCACGACCTCTGAAAATCAGAGAAGTGGTTGATTTTGCCTTCTACGTTCTAGGCAATTATCTCACGATGACCTCGAATTCTTAAAACAAGGCATTTCCTTATGCTTTTCTTTTCGTAATTCACTCTTGGCTCCTATCTAATGTATCTCACCTCATCCTCCCTGGATGTTTTTGCTGATTTCCTTTGATTAAGTTTCACTAAGGGCCGCAATGAGTAGCATTCATCTTTAATTGTTGGCTGTAATACGGCACCAGGCTTCGAGGCATCAAAGCTCGTGCGGAGCGTTTGTATGAGACCGACGAAAAACGCCAACGACAACTTACCACAAAACACGCAAGCTCACTGGGATACTGCATAATATTGTGCCCTTAGGTATGATAACCTGTCTGTCAATTTCACATCAGGACAATATTGAAGCATGGTCGCTGATGGCTGTGCAAATCCCACTGTCATATTCGAGCGATATTATTAGCGAAATGCAATTGTTCTGGTTTACGCGTCTAACGGCGGAAAAGCCGCCCAATATTCGTGCCAGCACCCGGACCTTCCTGTGAAAGCGCAATCTCAAAGAGCGATAGCAAGCTATCTGATAAACGGAAACATTCGCTGCTTTGTACTTTACCCTAGAACGAAAATTTTTCTAGGAGAGGCATCTGACTTCGGCTGGCTTTTAGAACTTTTTGTCAACCCGAGCTCGAAGAAGGGTTCAGTTTCAGCCCTTTTCACGTCATCTAATGAACCACAGGAGTTGCTGAGGAATAGCACCTATTTTAGCGGGCCGTTTCACCTCGTCGTCTATCCCACTGGGCAGTCGCAGTCTTGCCGCTGGCAGGCGGCACAGGCCCTGCAATACCTCCTTGGCGCATGCCTTAAATAGAACGCGCTCGCTCTCCTCGAATTTCGTGCATAAAGGCTATTAAATTCTTCGTCGTGTAGTTAACTTCGCAGGCACGTGAGAGCCCGCCTAATATTCTCTTATTTTTCCCATCACCTCTGCCTGAAGGCCTTGCACCAGCTGATCCCGCATCGCTCTCCCGATTGCCCAGCAGCACGGCAGCCCTTCCTCGCGTAATGTCCTTCCCTGAAAACTCCAGCAACGAAAGTGCCGAATGGCGTCATTAAAAAATAAAACTAAACAAAAAGTAAGTAAATAAAGCTATATGTTTTTTGTGTTGCAGTAATCTGTTGTGTTTTTTGTGTTGCAGTAATATTGCTTGCAGTAATCTGATCATGCCAGTGGCGTCCGTCGCGCCATCTTTAGTACGTTCAATGAGCACGAATAAGAGCGCATTTAAAGACCGCACTTCCCGTCGCTTCTGTGCCACAAATTACCCGGCATTACACTGTGGAAGCCCAGGGCAGGACGTTTTAAAAAGAGTTAAGAAAATGCCCGTGAGGCCATCTGCTAAAACGTTCCTTTTCAAACTTCACTCTAATACGCTCCCTGTTAAAACCTGGCTGAATGATATAGGTATCTTCGTCCCATGGACAACAAATTGCCTGTTGCGCAGAAAATCTGAAACAATTGAGCACGTTTCTTTATAGTTTTGGGGTGCTGTCTCTCTATGGGACGTCCTCCAATGGACAATTAAAAAGGAACTTCCCTTAACTGCTTACGGTATCAGATTCCTACCAGTGCAGAACGATGATGCACCTTATGATTCAATTATGCTTCTTGGCCTCCATAGTTTGTGGAAAACACGAATGTAGGTGCGTCACGCAGCTATATATACAAGATCTGCGCGTGAAAACGTTATTGAAAGTGCTGTGTATATACGCGGAACTTTCAGGATGCAGCAGGATCCATCACAATGGCATTGTCCATTTGATGAGTTGGTGCACTTGAAAAGACTTTAGCCGCGTACGCGTTAGCTCAAGTGCAGTTGACGTGTTTTATCATGTGTAATTTTTGTGTCTCACGGCAATGAAGGAAAAAAAAAAAGCTTCTGTGGCGCAATGGATTAACACCACGCACCTGATTGTAAAACATGTGTTCAATTCCTGTAGGGCGCCAATTTTTTATTTTTTTTTAAATCCGAACATTCAAATAAATTACGACCATATTTCCTGGGGTATGCTCCCCTTTAGGTTGCTAATACCATGTTTTTTTTCTTCTCAACAGCAGCAAAAGCAGCCGCAAACGCAGCCAAGATGTGAAGGTATCACAACGGTTACAATTACATTCACCGTAATCAATCCCTGTCTTCAGTGAGTGCATGTTACATTTAGGTTGCGTTCAGAGACAACTGTCAGCTGCAATCGCCTTTTAACATGCTTTAAACTGTTTTTTACGGATTTACGCCGCGACGATTTTTCAGGTTAACTTATTCAACGTCTCAAAGATGGCGCGATGGTCGCCACCGATGTATTACGCTCGTTACAGCAAATAATTTTAGTCCATGAAACTATTTTATCAATATTGCATTTCAGTTTTTGTACTGGGCATTATGCTCGAAAAAAACATAATGTTGTGTTTTATTTTTGAGTGACGCAACTGGCACTTGCGTTGCTGTAGTTTTCGGGGAACGGCCCTTCCTCGTGGCTTCGTGCCCATGGTCTTTCTCTTCACGTCACGTGGCCTTCTCCGGTCATCTTCGCGCGTGTTACTTTTCCTGCTGCTGGCTTTACCCCACCTTCGTGCGCTTGCAGAAGCCGTATCCCGTCTGTGCCTATAGCAAGGTTTAGCCCGCAGGTTCACTGCACCTCGTGCGGTTTCATCGCTGCACGGTAGCTATCGCGCGTTTTTTTTTTTTTCTCTCAGTGCTATAGCAATGACTAACACTTTATTAGATAGGAAAACAAGTTTTTGGTAAGCAGCTTGTCTTCTCCAAAAATGAGCAAGCTATAAACCTAAAAAGGGGTTGATTGAGGCCAGGTACTCGGTGAGCTCGCCTGGCTCACCGTGTGCCTTTCAAGTGAAAATTTCACTGCAAGAGTTGCAAGAGGAAACTTGTATCGCAGAAGCTTTCAGTTATGTTCCGTTTCAAACGAGGCCATGTCGCGGTAGGAGTGCGACACAATAGAGACGTGTGATTGGCGACAGCGTGGCGCGAAGTTTAAAGTGGACACGTAAATATCAGCGCCGATTTTACTGAAGCGGAGATGCAAACTATAGCCCATAAGCGGCGAGGAGCGGGAGGAAAGGCGAGTAGATGCCGGCAAAGCACTCTGAAGCTCTCACATGGGTACGACATGGAAAAATGCTGTGTATTCTAGATGCTTATCGCACCATATGGCTATTTCGCCTTTTCACAAATGTTGGATGTCTTCATGATCCAGGTGTCCGGCCCGGCTCGCCCGAGACAAAAATACTTTGGCCTGGACCCGGGCCGAACCCGTGCACAGCTCTACTTTAGACTGCACTACGCTAGCCAGCAGAGTTTAATTAGCATTCGGAGCCTCCCGATCTGCTATAGCATGTCTGAGTTAGTGAGCCAGTGCCTCATTGCAACTCAAAGCCAAGGTACTAAATTAAAAGATATCGTTTGACTGCATTCTTGGTTCAAGCCCTAATTCTTATGACCTACTGTAACTCGTAAATTGCTAGCTATTTGTGGTATGTGTGCCAAAAATACTGAGCTTTCTCAGGATTTTCAAAAAATGAATTCAGTTTACTTTCAGTGTTGTCTGTCTGAAATAAAGTGTAAAGATTCTGTCCTGAAAGTAATAGGACTATTTGTGACATTGCACATGTATGAGAATGATTGGCAAACTGCTTTTGGGGGAAGGTGGGGAACAAAAATAGGCGTCATGTTCATACGGACACGTGATCGTATGTACAGTCGTGAGCAAAAGTGGTATACAACACTCAGCCAGTGGTGGAGCTACGGAAAACTGCAATTCGCCTAAATCGAGCAACAGCTTTTGGGGATCGAGACAATCATGCTGATACCCCATTTTATCCACATGCCTGTGTCACTGTCGCTGCCCCTATCGGTGTCACTGCACGGGATATTTGGGCCGTTTTTCCGAGCTCTGTCACCGACAGAGTGTTGTATACCACTTTTGCTCACGACTGTACACTTAAAGGCTGATCAGTTTTCACTAAAACAAGTATACAATCATTATCGGAATCCGTAGCCTTCTTCAGTGACCGCTCGGACCGTTGTTGGGCTGAACATCTTCATGGACGTCTGTAAATGCTTAGTGCCATTTGAAAACTCGTAGTAAGCACATTTAATCAATGCTGCACGTTGCGTCGATCATGACGAGTTCCTCGGTTAGCGACTTCCCCAGTTAACTGCAAAACGTCATTCCCAGCGTTCGCTCCACTAGTCCCTCAACATAGCTAAAAAACACGGATACACGCTCAAGCACATCAAGTCGCTTCACTGTTCAAAGCCAGCTGATCTCGTCACATTGTGAAGCTGAAGGTTCCCCTTCATCCTCCAAAACCAATTTGCCAGTCATGCTCATTCGCGCAAAACCAGTCTGCAAATTTGTTCCTGTGCAAAATCTCGGCTTGTTTCCTATCACGATGAATGTGTTACATGGAGCCTGCACTGTTTTGCTTGCAGAGTTGAAGTTTGTCAGTAGATTGGAATTTACATAAATAAAATAAAACAGCATGAGGCAGGAAACAAATGGAGAAAAGGCAAATTGCTGAACCAAAACTGGTAGCATCAAAAAACAGATAGCTGCAATATATCAAATTAAGGGCATTTATTTAGCAATTTCATTGTAATTCCGTATGCTACTTTCTTGAATATAGGTCTTCTGCAAAAACAATGCTATTTGAGGAAACTTGGAAAAAATGATTGAACAGCCTTCTCTTTCTGATCTGCCAGCTAATTTTTTTTTTGTTCTGCAGACTCCTTCTGGTATTACTTGAAGATAAAGGGCTGCCCAGAAGAGGATAAGCACAAGCGCCACAAGCGCCTCCCACGCTACCTGGCACAAAAGTGCTCTGACCTGCGGCGCTAATCAAGTAAGTGTATCGATTAACTTCTATAACAGTGCATAAAATAGTTGCAAGAGGATATAGAATGCATCTGGAAACTGCTCGGGCATTACAAGATTCTACTTATTTCAGGGCATTTCCTTTCCTTCACTTTGCTGCGACAGGCTAATTATTTGTCAGCATAAATTTATTCTTTTGCCATAGCATTTAAACATATTACTCTGGGCTTGATTTGCTGATTTTATGGTGCATTTGGGTGGCCACTTGGCTTAATGGCATTTGGGCTGCGTGCATGTCCACTGACATCCTAACTTTTCAGTTCCTTTCAGTGATGAATCTCATTTTTGAAACCATCATTTGGAGACAAATTTCATCAGTGTAATAGACATGACGGAGCATCAAGCCACGCTGACCAGTATAATTTCATTATAACAGACTTCAATAGTGCCCAGGGTATTGGTCTGTTGTAATAGAAGTCTGTATCCTAATACTAGCTGTTACAAGTCTGGTCTATAACCACGCATGAGCCTGTTATAAACAAAATCTACAAGCAATGCCTGCCGACAATATATGCTTTAATCATAACTCAGCACTTCTGAAATAAGTTAGTCAGCTTTGACTGTACTGAGTAGGTAACTGCTTTTGATACTATTTGTGCCTCCATTAGCATAAGGCAATTTACTTCTTCAGGTGCAGCATTTTGCTCGAATGTCACAAATCTGCAGAGAAAGCAACTTTTTATTGGCCTCAACTTGTAGGAAACTCCCCGCTTTCTTCAGCGTTGAAAATGTCCCGTGAAGCATAGCCTGCAAGCAGACCTGGCAGCGAATGGTCTTTCCAGTCCATTGCCAGAAATGCACTTAAAGGTGATTCCGTGCGCAATTTGAACCACTTTAGCCACCCTTCACTGCATTTAAAGTCCTTGTAGTCTGAAACAATGGCAAGTTTTTCCGCCTCCATTCACGGGTATGTTTCAAGAACAGGCGTCATGAAGGCATACCGGCAGGGACTCTTCGACGACTGGATACGAAGCCTCGCATAATCGGAACCGCTTTAGTTGCAGGTCGCCGGTCACTTGCTTTGTCAGGATTGCATCCTTGTTCTTGACAGTCATGTGAACGGTGTGTTTTGATAGGCCAAAAGCCTCTGCGACGTCCAACTTCTTATTCCCCTTTTCAACTTGCTCAGTAATTTGGAGGTCTTGTATTGGGCATATTTACTTCCGTTTTGTTGACTGCGAATCCTTAGAAGGCACTGCGTTCACTGAACCGTCCACGCACGTTAGCCAAGGTAGATGGTAGATCATTGCGTTAGCTACCACACACGTGGACAGGTTGGGCTAAACAGTGAAAAAAGCCGCTGCAAAAACTACGGCACATTTTTGTGAATACAAAATTAATAAACGACTGTGTTTATAGGCTCTAATAAAATAAAATAATTGCGATAGTAATTAAAGCTAATTGCTATGCTCTTTCCAGGAAGCAGAATTTATTCTAAAAGCTCTTCAAAAAGCTCTATGGAAAATCAACTCCGTTTCTGGTTGTCCGAATTGCACAACGCTGGACAGCTGGATGAGAGGAGAGGCCATCACCTCTAGAAAGAGGCCTGTGGTATTACTTGCTTACCCCTTGGAGCTGCAGTGCCTTCAGTTGCAGGCGTTCATCAAGAAATGGCGTCAAATACGCCCCTATCTCCGCAAAGAGCATTGGGGTTGTGTGGTGTCAAAGCGGCAGCAGCTGTCCAAAAAGTGCATGCGCAAATGCGTGTTGCAGGCGGGCGCTGTAATGATCTCAAGCTACCGCCTCATGTAGAAAGGAGGAAATAAGGAAAGGTAAGGGCAGCGGGTTTTCGGCTCATACAGCAGGCTTCTTTCTAGAGGAGGTGATGGAGAAGCATCGGCGAGGGTGCAAAGAGTAGTCAGCGCTATTGTCTGCGGAACGTGCGTCGTGCTGAAATCCAACCTCACAGTGCTCTCTGTCTGTCTGTTCGGTTGACTGTTTGCCGAGTAGTTATTTCGGAAGTTGGAGCACGTGGGTGTGCTGATATGCTGTTTTATCATCTTGAATCTCCTTCCAGCAGTTGGCTTTGCGAGGCCGTCTCATGTGTGCATGCCGTGATGTCAACCTGCCACGGACCAGTGATGTATACTGCGATAAAAAGAATTGTTAACAGTGTAGCACTTATGCGCTGCACTGCTCAAATTTATTTTCATCGATCTTGTACACCTAGGTCGTCGTCATCATTGCGTCGTGGATTATTCTAGCATCATTCTTTTTCGTTACCACCTGGTTGCAAACGCAACGAATGAAATTTCAAGCAGCGGAGCGCGTATGTGCCGTGCAGCTTGAATTTCTTTTCATCACCTTTGTACGTAAAGAAGTGCTCCGAGAAAAGTTTACTAGTGCTGCAGAGGTCCAACGGCCCTCTGGATAGCAGAGGAACAGAGGATAGCGGCCGCCATCGTTGGCCACTATGAATACCTCGGGACTGCAGAACATTTTTGCAGCTTCTTTATTTTGTGGTATGTGTATATGGCCCGAGGCATCTAATTGCAAGCTGTTTTATTTATTACTCCCAGGAGGCCCGCAGCTGCAGCACCAACTGCATCGTGGAAATGAAGCCGACGGCAGTGCATATATGTTTTAATAAACAGGATTTTGCTCAAGTAAGGTGTTTTGTACATGCCTTCGAATGCGCAAAGAGTGCAGACCATTCTCCTGCTCTGTAATTGCATGCGGAATGACCTCATTCAATCTGCGACAAGAATGCGACACAAGACAGGTTGAAGGTGCGACACAAGACGGACAGCATTAGGACAAAAGACAGACAACAGAAATACGACACAACAGAAGTCAGGACAATACAAATATGACAAGCCAGACAACACAACCACAACACACATATGACAGAAGACAAACAATACAAATACGACTTGCCAAAAATACGACAAGACAAAATTTTTGTTGTAATTTTGTTGTCTTTTTCGACTGGGTGGAGCACGAACGGAGAATTTCGTCAACCACTCGCGACAGAAAACAGCGGCACGGTCAGTTGGTAGTTCACGAGGAGCACCATGATGAAGAATCACGTTTTCCAGAAGGAAGTCAGCGACGTCTGTGGCGCAGCTCATCGGGATGGCTCGGGTAATAGCGTGCCGAGTAGCGTAATCGGTGGCGACGGCGATCCATTTGTTTCCCGAGGCGGAAACTGGAAAAGGGCCAAGGAGGTCAACGTCTATACGGGAAAACGGGTCAGTCGGTATGAGTATCGGCTGCATATGACTTGAAGGCAAAATTGTGGGCTTCTTCCGACGCTGACACAGTTCACATGCGGGAATGTACTACTGGACAGAGTGGTAGAGCCCCGGCCAGTAGAAACGTCGGCGCAGGCTGACGTATGTGCGAGAGGCAACCAGGTAGCCAGCCTTGGGAGCATCATGGAACTGTTCAAGGATGGTGGAACGCAGGTGTTGGGGAACGACGAGCAGAAGGTCTGTGCCACATGGTCGCATGTTATGTCGGTATTGGGTGTTCTCGTGGAGCACAAATAAGGAGAGAGATGGGTCAGGGCGGTCGGAGATAAGACGGAGGATAATGGAATGCAGAGAAGGATCTAAGTGCTGTTCCTTGGCAATGTTAGCAAAGGCCGAGACAGACAAGACACATGCATCATCGTCAGAGTCTGTAGGACTAGGGGAGTCGAAGGGATGACGTGACAAACAGTCTGCATCTTGGTGAAGCCGGCCGGACTTGTAGACGACGGAAGAAGTGTATTCTTTTAATTGTAGCGCCCAGCGCCCCAAACGCCCATTAGGATCTTTGAGAGAGGAAAGCCATCACAAGGCATGATGGTCTGTTATCACAGTAAAAGGGCGGCCAAACAAATAAGGGCGGAATTTCGTAATAGCCCAGACAAGCGCCAGGCACTCTCGCTCGTGATAGAATAATTTTGTTCGGACGTTGAGAGGAGGCGGCTGGGATACGCAGTCACCCTCGTACGGCCGTGTTGTCGCTAAACGAGTATATCTCCTATTCCATGGCCACTTGCGTCGGTACGGAGTTCAGTATTGGCGGAAGGGTTGCAGTGGGCCAAGACTGGTGGAGTAGTTAGAGCAGCAATAAGCTCTGAGAAAGCTGCAGCTTGTTCAGGCCCCCAATAGAATGAAACGTCTTTTTTGAGAGGTTGGATGAGCGGACGAGCAAAGACTGCGAAGTTCCGGACGAATCGTCGGAAATAGGAACACAGGCCAATAAAGCTTCGGACATCGCTGGATGAACGCGGTGTGGGAAAATCTCTGACGGCACGTATCTTCTCAGGGTCAGGCTGAACGCCGGAAGCATTAACCAAATGACCAAGGACTTTGATTTACCGATGGCCAAAACTGCACTTCTTTGAGTTTAGTTGAAGGCCGGCGCGGCGGAAAAGCTCGAGAATGGAAGAAAGGCAAGAGAGGTGGCTGTCAAATGTGGACGACAAAACAATGACGTTGTCAAAGTAACAAAGACAAGTCGTTCACTTGAAGCCGCGCAGCAACGAGTCCATCATCCGTTCGAATGTTGCAGGGGCGTTACATAGGCCAAAAGGCATGACTTTAAATTGATAGAGGCCGTCAGTAGTGATGAACGCTGTTTTTACACGGTCTCTCTCATCGACAGAAATCTGCCAGTACCCGGAACGAAGGTCAATGGATGAAAAGTAGCTGGCTTTCCGCAAACTATCAAGCGCGTCGTCGATGCGCGGAAGAGGATATACATCTATTTTGGTTATCTTATTCAAATGTAGGTAGTCGACGCAGAATCTCCAACTGTTATCCTTCTTCTTGACCAACACGACAGGGGATGCCCAGGGGCTACTGGAAGGCTCGATTATGTCGTTCGCTAACATCTTTTCGACATCCGTTTGGATGACGCGTCATTCGGCAAGCGAAACACGATAAGGCCGCCTGTGAATAAGACTGGCGTCCTCGGTGTCAATGTGGTGGGTGACAACTGTCGTTTGACCCAATGGGCGGGTATCGAAGTCAAAAAAGTAACTGTAGGTAAACAAAAGCTTGTGTAACTCAGCGCCGAATTCAGGTTGCAGATCAGCTGCAATCATGCTGTTAAGCGGATCAGGGCGCGATGTGGACGACGAGGGTGTGTTAGCAGGGACTGCAGTTGTATGATCTGTAGACAGAGCTGAAATGGCACAATCAGTCGTCGGAGACAGCGCTGTTAATGAAATTCCCTCGGGAAGAACTTGAGTTGAAAAGCTGAAGTTAAGGACAGGGGAGTGGTGCGGTCCCGGGAGATGTGCGCAATTAGATGAGGAAGGGTGACGTGCCGCTGCAGCATGACATCAGTAATGGGACAAGTGAGATAGTTGCCATCTGGGACGGGTGGAAATGGCGACATAGGGATGTAAACAGCAGTTTCAGGAGGAAGGCGGCTAAACTGTGCTGATCGAAGGCAGGGTGAGCAAGAGGGGTCTTCAGAGCAGAGCGGAAGGTGCAAGCGAAGTAGGCCGCTAGAGCTGTCAATAAGAGCAGAGTGAGCTGTTAAGAAGTCAATGCCAAGGATAACGTCGTGGGGGCATTCATGTAGGACGGTGAACAACACTGGGGCATGACGGTCAGCAATTATAACTCGCGCCGTACACGTGCCAACCACGGCAGCAGGGCTGCCATTGGCGACGCGAACTGTGGACGAGAGGCTTCACTTTTGAGGCTTCTGAGGCTTCACTTTCTATGCTGCGACCTTCAACATCATTTTCTAGGTGGTGCATAATCCTGCGCAGAAGCTTCTAAAGGAGCGAAGTTTTTTCCTCTGTTTGAAGGCACAATTTACCAGCCAGCTTTCCTGGCAATGCCTTCAGTAGGCGCTCACAATCGCCCCCAGATAATGACGAGAATATTTTTCCCTTGTCTCTTTCACTAACTTCCCAGACTGTAAATTTAACCCCACAGTTATATATGGCGTCAACGATGTTTTGAACACGTGCAGTTATGCATCGCGGATTGCAGACTTTTTCTCGGCCATCTCTGTCTTCAGCTTCTGCAAGCAATCCATCTACAAGACGGTTAACTATTCTCAGCTTCATATGCAAACATCAGGAATGATTAATTTAGAGTCCAAATAAATTAATGGCACGTATTTCATTCCGTTCGCCTCTAAGCAACAATCCTCTTTCATATTTTCAAGAGTACTAATCAAAGGAGGCTCGTTAAAAATTCGGTTTCTTGCTAGAGCTGCGGACCTTGTCTGCGGGTTCGCTCGACAAAATTGACAAGGATAGCGTGATGCAGCACACTGCATACCCTGGACAACAAGCAAAAATTTCAAGTCTGACCCTTGACAGACGGGAATCGCCAACTTGTGGCCCCCCACGGATATGCTAACCCTTTTTGCGACGATGTTAATTTCTGTTATCAAATCCCGAAAGCATTCTCTTATTTCAAAGTAACCCTCAGAGATCTCCGCCACACCAAGAAGACGATGGAGCTTATGACTTTGTAGCTGTCGAAGCTTGAATATTATCACAAATGATAATGTTCTCAAGGTCGTTCGTCTGCTCGCAACGCAGCCATCACCCTCTATCTTTACCAGAAGAGGCTCTGTACAGAGCTCTTTCATATCGATGCCTACATCTTTACCTAGCTCTTCCACAGCTAACACTAAGTCTTCCTCAAATGAAACCTGTGCTCCAGGCACGGTGCCGGATGTTTTGAAGACTGTTATCCTGCTGTCGATGTGATCTCTGTAGGAATTTATCAGTCCTATGGAGGGCGATTAGGAACGCTCGCTGAAAGGTGCGCCCAGAAAACGTTGCTTACAAAATGCAAGTCTAAGAGGGCTGCAACTTTTCGCAACTTGTTTTTGTCTGGGGAACAAAGGGAATTGTAGTTAACTTGACCATTGCTGCAGAAACCATTTTTTTGACAGTGTTATTAGAAATAATTTCTCCGTCTTCGTTGAATACTATTAAATGCAGCAGGCCCTTTAGACCAGTTACCAAATTCTGGCATACATCTAGGCCGTAACTCTCCAGTACATCTTGAATTGCTTGCGTGATGAAACAGCCAGCAGCATTAAGCTTTCTTTGATCAGTTTTTTGCACCCCTCGCCGACCTTTATGCCTATGTTGAGTAGCCCTGCAGTCTGTCGCGAATTCTATTTTTCATTTTGCTGCTCAATGCCAAGACACTTCGCCTCATAGGCAGAGAAGGTGTCTCTGAGCTCATTTATCGTCTTTTCCGAAACCATTTACACTTTCTCGAGCTCGTTTTGTAGAGCAGCAATTATGATATCCTCTATGGATTCTCCTGTTCTCGTTTCAGGTGGGCTGCATTGACACTCGAAGTCGATCTTTAGTAGCTTCTTCTTGTTTAGAAAGGACGCTTTTGCACGGCCTGTCAAACCTTTGTAGCGCTTATCGGCACCATCGCACAGTGACGCAAATCGGTACTCAAAATATTTGCCTGCAATTGCAAGCCTAACATTCGCTGGTAAAAATGATTGCACGATTTCAAAATACGTTTTTTGAAGAAGGCCCTTTTCGTGTCTTATCTTTATAGCTGTCGCATTGCTAAGCGTGAAAGTGACAGTGTTACTTTTGAATACAGCAGACAAGTTACTATCTTGCTTAGCCATGTCGCAGAACTGCTAGAACGAAACGAATGAAAAGAAGGAAATTTGAGGAACAAGAAATTAAAGCAATGGCCTACACAGTAGCTCTCATACAACCACACGATTTGCATTACAAGCCAGAACATCAAGAAAGCAGAGCAAATCGAACAAAAGTACAGCGCCATTAGGATAAAAAACTTATAATGTCCTTGTCATGGGCCAGCAATCGCCTTTGTCACAAAAAAAAACAACAAGGTTTCACGAGGAAATCCACTTGGAAACCTTCTGCAAGACTTCTGACGCGTTACCACACCCTTAATTCTTACTGGAAACTAAATGGCTAACCGCGTTTCCAAGTTTTCTTTCCCACACAGACCACGCAGACGGACGTTGGAGCCTCGAAAAGTCCGCTTCCTCACAGAGTAGCCAACTTTTTTCCAATGGCTGGCCTTTACCGTGAAAAACCCACTGAAAAATGTCTTGCTCAAAGTTCACCTTGAGTAGTCCGCTTGATCGTCGGCAGTTTGAGAGCTTTTTCTGGATTTCGTAAAGAAAATCTTCAGATGAAGACTGCGGGCATCTGTTGGATGGTTTCCTTGGTGTTGTGAACTCGCGGAGGCATGTCTCGTTGAAATTTCTTTTAGGCTCCAGGGTGCAATGCCACTTCGAGAAACCTTTCCATTGCACCAGGTAGCCTTTGCCCTACATGAAAGAGAAACGGAGATGTTTTCTCAAGACTACAGGAAAGGATATAGCTTATCTGAATGTTTGAGGGAGGTGGTAAAACCAAAAGAATAAAACTGAAACTGATTTTCATCATTTTGGTTGTTTTATATTTATTATGGTTTTAAGATACACATACGCAAGTGAGAGTAATTATACATTTTCTTGCGAGGCAAATCTGCGTCTTACTTATAAAACAAAAATGTGTTGCTGTGAATATGAAGGCAGTACTGTACAGGACCTTAAAGTTCAAGGCGTCGGAAATCCCATTGGACACTGTACACGATTACACACAGATTGAAATCAAAGAGCAGACAATTGCGCACGCATTAAGAAGCACTGCAAGGACATATCGTGGCACGCGAATGAGCTGGTGACGTGGTTTTATTTGCATTTCTCGGGCTTTCTTCTGAGCCCGGAAAAAAAAGATATATGTGATGCTTTCTTTTTCGCATTTACTGGAATGGGGGTTTCTGAAGGCGATCTCTAACTTTCCCATTCATATTTTTCTAATTTAATATATAATAAATTTTAAAAATGAACATAATTAGCTAATTAGGCAATTTCACAACAAAAATTGCCTGTGGTGCGCAAGGCGGCTGGAAATTGTATTGTATGCAACTGATTTTCCTGGCATACTTTATATATGTTTTTTTAACCCTTGGTTCAAGTTAGCTGGGACACACACACACATATATCAGATTGCGAGTGCAAGGCAAACATCGGGTTTCTTCCTTTTTTTTATCTTTATACTGTTGGCATTTGACATGAATTAGGCTTATGGTGATTATCGGGATAAAGCACATTAAATGCAAAGCAGAAGGATAAACAACGCACCGATGGCATGATTTCCTCCTCCCTCTCACAGTAGACAAATTGCGGCTGCGCCTAACATCAAAATAGGCTAATTGAAAAGGCAGCTATTGTCCTTACAGTCGGGAAGTTTAATACTCAATGGGTGTCATAGGCGTTTCACTAACGACTAAGGCGCAAATTATGCAGTCATTTCACTTTTCACAAAGACGCAACACGATCTGAACCGCTTTCATCTCGTCATCACGTGGCCTATCGTCTCTGATCCCGGAAAAAACCTCCACTCATGCGGTTAACAGCCAGGACGATCATTTTTACGTATGTGGGCTTCGAGCATCGAAAATACCAAAAACACAGTTTTCAAGTTGCACTGATTTAATTTTTTTTTCCAAGGAATGCTCCAGCCTCAAAAAACTAAGTTACATTTCTCTGTGCTGATACTTAGACATTTTCATTAAAATATAATTGAAAGCTGAAAATGGGCATGCAATCACAGCCAACTTATCTGAGCAAGCCTATAGGTGCAAACATATTGCGAAGCATATAAACAAAAAAAAACACAGCTGACAGATTGTAACTTACCGTCATGGCGATGACTCTCTCAACCATATGGTGCATCGAAACTTGGCATGGGATGGACTTCGATAACTGGTGAGGGAGATGCAGCTTAATGCAGACTATACAGCACTATCGCTGAAGGGTGCCGAAAGTTGTGGCTCGAGCTTCCAGGTGGCGCAGGAACAACGGCACGGAACGGCGGACGATCACTTTCAGGAATAAGCGGGCAAAATATAGGGCCTGCATAAATAAGCACGCCTGTAGTGTTGGCGCCTTTTTTGCCCAATCAGCAAAATTGCTTTCTGTTATCTTCAGGTCTGTCTTAAGTTTGTGTAGCTGTACCCGATTGGTGCACATACCCTCGCCGGAGATCTCTCCACAGTCAACTTTAGATATATAGATTTCAGCCTCGCGTGTCAAAAATGACATGTCTGTCACTTGCCCGCGCGCGCGCGTACCTGTGCGTGTCACGTGGTCGTGGAGCCTGATATATGTATATGTTTATTTATCCACTGCACAGACGAGAGAGAGAGTTTTCTTCTGGGTCTCAAATCATGCGCCGCCTGTGCTACGCTATGAGAAAAGAGGGCAGGCGTGTACACCTCAGAATGCTTCTTTAGAAGACCTAAATATACATACTGCAGGTTCACTACTCTCAAAAGCACGATTCAGCCTCATGTCCCATTTCGTTTTTCTGTGTGTGTACACGAAGTGCCCCTCTCCACCCATAAAAACTGGGCATTAAATCGCGCCTGCTTAAAGCACTCGAATTCTGCACCCTTCGTTCTCTTCGCGCGTCTGTCCTGACTCTTGGTGTCATACATCAATATGTTATCGGGAAGGCCAAGTCAGGCAGCCATGTCAGTCACATAGAATTGACAAAATGAATGGCGATGTCTGCTCCCTGTGATGGCGTAGATGCGCTCTGTCATGCCAAGCGCTCTGTTGATCAGTAACCCTCCACGAATAGGCCACGCCCATAGCACTCCTCTTTACCCGCTATATGGCCGTTTACCACGCGTTTGGCAGGGATTCTTAGAATGTGCGAATACTCTTCCACAAAGAAAACGATTCCCCTAGCCGCAGAGGCCCATGTGTCCGAAACCCACTTTGTGTAGACAGACATCTCCGTTTTAAAAGAAAGCCTTATTGAAGTTAAGGAAATAGACGCGACCTCTTTCTGCAGCTGGTCGCGTGCTCGAATTCTCGATAGCAGCAAGGAGAAAGCTAGCACACCAGTTCTGTAGCTTCGAGTCAAGCGTAGACGTTTCGGCACCCAAACTCTCTACTTGACCAATGCTTCCGATGTTTCAAGCTCGTCAGGGGAGAAGCACACTGGGCTTTAAATCAAGAGATGTCAGTTGTACTGCCGCTAGGTCGTCTGGACAGCGAATGCTCTCGTCTTTGACCATGCAGGGGCACAGGCATTCAGAAGGAAGACGTCAGGGGTGAAAGTGAGGCCCTGCACGGAGCGAACGGGAACAGGATACAAAGAGCGAGGTCTCCCTATTTCTTTATTTCTCTCCCCATCTTGGCATTCATCGACAGCAGTCCACAAGAGCAAATAAAAGTCGGGCAGAAAGAAGGTACGACCGTTTGGAGAGAGCGGCAGGCCTGCATCGTTGCTCTAGTGCCGAACAATGGTAGAATCTGTTTGTTCAGCTGCAGTCGCGACAACCCTGAGGGGAGCGGCTGGGTGCACAGGACATTTTAAATGAAAACGTTCCAGGAAAGCGTTGCTTAGAACACGAGCCTAATTGGTGACTGGCAGTCGGGCGCGCAACTGACTCAACGCACTGAAAGCCCCAAAGGGAGCCGCTGAGGATTCTGAAGCGGCTATTACACATTAGGATAAACATGGAAAGAAAATGTGTTTGTCGGCCTCAGCCGCTGCTGTTTTACTCCGTAAGCACCTGAGCTGGAGCCGATGCAAAGCAAAAGGGACGAAAGAAGCTAGTAGCACGATTGCGGGAGAAAAGGCAGATACGAACTATATACATTAATTACACTATTTAACACCTCCACCCTGTGTTTGCATCACTGTTCCACGCGGAAGGCTGGATTAGAGCCCTGCACGGGATCGGCCTTATCCAGAAGCTGGAGCCCGGCCAGGCACGGAAGCCGGACTTAGGTGGCGCACTTTGTGTGTGTGTGTGTTTTTTTTTTGCCGTGCCTAGGCACGGCCGGTCTCGAGGGAGAGACCGCTTCTCTTCTCTTGCGGCCTCTCCAATGGGGTCTGTTTCCACCGCCCATCGCGCCTCGGTGGGGTCGCCACCGCCCCACTGCTGCTCCTCCGCTACAGCCGTTCACGCGCAAGGGAAACGCGCGCTCGCTTTCAGCTTCGCCCGCGCCAGTTGCAACCGGCAGGTCCTGATATTTCGCCTCTTATGGTTT
The DNA here is from genome assembly GCF_055883805.1 of Amblyomma maculatum. Lineage (NCBI taxonomy): Eukaryota > Metazoa > Arthropoda > Arachnida > Ixodida > Ixodidae > Amblyomma > Amblyomma maculatum. Next base: position 77,528,904 of record NC_139350.1, read on the forward strand.
ATACAAAGTCCGTCATCAACATCGAACATTTATCCTGTACGAGGAATAAAATACAGTCAACAATCCGCTCACGCGCGCGCTCCTTCGTCAGTGCGGCCGTGCACGGTCGAATGAAGCTTTGGGTACACTTCAACATTTTTTACCCCTAAGTTTTGTACAAAACTAAATTTACCAGGCTATGCAATCTGCCTTTGAATGTTTTAGGCAGGTGTAGCGCGACCTGTAGGGACAAGAAGTGGAAGCTGTGACAGATTTTCTCTTCTTGGGCTCCAAGATTACCTCGGAAGGAGACTGCAGCCATGAAATTAGGAGACGCCTGCTTCTGGGAAAGAGAGCAATGGTTAGCCTTGACCGCCTAGTAAAGAGCAGAGACATTAGTCTGCCAACCAAGATCCGTATAACTCGTGCTATGGTCTTTCCAGTTGTGATGTATGGATGCGAGAGTTGGACTGTGAAAAAGACTGACCGCCGAAGAATTGACGCGTTTGAATTGTGGTGCTGGCGAAGACTCTTGAGAGTTCCTTGGGCTGCCAGAAGATCAAATAAGTCAATATTGTCGACCATAAACCCTGACTGCTCATTGGAGGGTCAAATTCTAAAATTCAAGCTCACCTACTTTGGTCATTTGATGAGAAGAGAGGAGTCGCTGGAGAAAGATTTGATGTTGGGAAAGGTTGAGGGTCGCCGGAGAAGGGGTAGGCAGCGAACGCGATGGTTAGATGGCATCCTCGAGGCACTGCAGATGAAGTTATGTGATGTTAGGAAGATAGTGAGAGACCGGAAAGCGTGGCTTGACATGGTCAATAGGGTCACGAAGAGTCGGACACGACTGAACGACTGAACTGAACTGAGCGCGACCTGACGTCAGTGCATGCTGAACTGTTGGGTGGAGATTCTGTCAACCGCTACCGTTTTCATTTATATCAGAAGAGGCACCGGCAAAAATTCATGGCGCGTCTCAAATTCAGAGTAAAGAAGAAAAATTTACTCATATAGTAAAAATTTCACTTGTCTAGTGGCGTGGGTTGTTCTAGCTTCGTTCAAAACATATCAGTCGGTTGAAAGACCGAAGATGTATATGTAGTCTCGCGACTACTTTTAATCGAGGAAATGGGAATAAACAGTTAAGCAGAATCGAAAAGAGCGGCAAACAATAAAAAAATTGCAATTCAAGGTTACACATTGCACTATATACTCATCAATTCATCAAAATGCGACCTGCGTCTAGAAAATTCAGGCTCAAAATCTTCCTGTACGGCTTGTGCACATAAGGAGTTGGCCTCTCGGTCTCCTCCGTCACTTTCCTGGTATAATTAATTGAGAAGAATTCTGAGAAATTTTTCAAATATCAAAGAAGCGGACCTAATAACATAGCTGTTGTCAATTCTTTTCGGGACACTCAGTGTTGAGTTCTGAAATGCTGACTGAATGAGGATCTTAAGTACTTCGAGTACATTTGTGTGTAGTAGGTGCACGGCAGCTTTTTCGAAAAAAAAAAAAAAAGCTTGTCCAATAGGGCAACAAGCTCTGGTTTCGGATAATGCAGTCCACTAGAACATTGTCCTCGTAGAAGAGCGTACTACATGGGCTGCTTCCTTCGCTAGTTTCAAGAATAGCGCAAGCGTCACACCCGAAGTTGATTAACTAAACGATATATCCAGCGACGTAAGGTGAACTGGAATATGTGACAGTGGGAAATGGGATGGTAGGAGATGCCATCACTTCCTTCAGTGCCTTGATTTCGCTCTCAGATGAAACGCCCGTCTTGACAATGTAGTCATGTGCCGCTAGCTGTTACGGCCCACGCATCTAGCATTTGCCATTACCTTCCGCATATTAACCTTATTTTCCTGAAGAGATCAATGGGTCGCTATATAAGGCTCTAAATGAGTCTTCAGTGAGAGTGTACTTCTTTAACGCTTTAGAAGTTTCTTGCATACATTCGATATAGCAGGTGCACTCATATGTAAGTCAGTGCATAGAGTATCACCTTCATCATTTATTGGCCTTTTTTTACCACTTCGAGCACAAGTGGTGCCATGAATATCAAACCATTTTTTGTTTTTATAATAAGCATAATATCATGTAAAAATTTCAATAAAACAATGTTTATTTGCAAAATTAAAATAATGTTTATAATACCACACATTGCCTAATATATGAATTGTAATAACATTTAAAACTCAACCCTACAACGTTTACTTTGACTGTTATAATAATACTTTATATCATGCAAGCATTTTGCAATTTACATTACATTTTTATGAAATTATTTTCGTCTTAGGTGCTACATGAATGGTTTCGCATCTAGCGCTGAAAGACGGTTTTGCTGTTGCAGACGATTTGCTGACATGTTAGCCATGAAGAAGCTTCGATATGATCACTGCTCATTCAGATTTCTTTTTTTCTTCCTATTCTTGTACAGGCTTGGGGAAAATTCGGATTAAAATGGACAAAAGTAGCTACAGTGCCGCAATGTATGCCAGGCTTGTCGAACGTTTGCTGAACGACAGTGTTTTTTATATCCGTTCACGTGTTGTACATTGACGACATGCCGCTGCAGCATCTACCTTTTGTGCTCTTTAATTTCGGGGCTGCACTCACCACGAAACTCGCGAGCGACAGCGCGAAACCAGGCAAAAGCCGCCCGCCGCCGCTGAAGCAGACGCGGAGCGAACAGTGAGCAGGTCGCGCCCCTTGCGGTGGCGGAGAACGTAACTCAAGGAGAAAAGTTCCCATTGTTCCCACGGCGATTGAGAAGGCCGTAAGAAAGAGCGCGCGCTCTCTCCCTCGAGACGGGCCGTGGCCTAGGCCAGGTTCTAGCTGGCTCGCGCGTAATCCCTGACTGGCCTGGACTGACGTCATGATTAAGAACTAGACGGGAACAAAACGTCGGGGGGGGGGGGGGGGGGTCGTGAATATCGACGCCGGAATCTAACCATTCTGCCTCTGCATGTGAGGAGCGGAACTCTTCAGTGTGAGAAATAGCCATGAGTGCGTATTCACTTTTTAATCAGTGCTGAACGATTCCTACATCCTTCGAAGGCATTATTGCAAGCGCTATGAAGGATGATATGAAGCGCTGCGAATGTCAGAGCCAGATGATGGGCTATTCAAACACATGAAACAGCCATAGCCATAGACATAAGAAAATCACACTCGCGCACATAGTGCTATGTAATTTTTGTATAAAATCAATTCATGAATAAATTCGCGTTACATTTCCAGATATGTGCAGTCAGTCGCGTCTTTAGGCAGTTTGTTCCTCAGAGATATGACATGTAGAAAGAATGAATTCTGATAAGCTTTAGTTTTATACTTCAAGAAAGGCTTCCGAGCGGCGAACAAGGACAAGACGTTGAAAACACACCACAGAGCGCCAGCTAAAAACTGATTTTATTGAAACCCGCGTCAGCGAATATATGCCTTGCTCTCAGCAACGACAAAAAAGATAAAAATACAAAGAGGAGAGCACTAGGCACGAAATGATTAGCAAATGCGGAACGTGTGACCCAGCGAACATTGTCTGCACCAAATGTAATCATTATGATAGAAATTATAATTTTTTGTTCAGCAGTGTCACAGATGGATTGCTCACGCTTGTGTTTGTCCCCGAACGAAGAATGATGTTCCTTCGGAGATATTTCTTTCAAGCTGGTTTTTCCTGAAGCCTAAAATAACTGTACCGCCGAAAAGCTAGAAAAAGTCGCATCCTTTGCAGTTCGCCGGCAGGTGCTCCCCAGTGCTGTTCTTGAGAGAGTCTGAGAGATCTCTTAGTCTGTCATTTACGCACCTGCCGGTTTGTACAACATAAAACTTACCACAGGCATAGCCTCCTTTATACACTCTGTGCCTGTCAACTCCGCGCTCCGAGGCCGTCGCCGCCGCTCCTCCTCCGTTGACAAGTTACGCCGCTGGCTGCCGAGAGATGGCGACAGCGACGTAGGGTCACCTTCGCCAGGCGAGTGCTGGGTTCGCCGTGTAGCAAAGCGGTCCGGATAGCCACGCTCTGCTGCTGTCTCGCTGTTTCGTGGACTCTTCTGCTGTGTGCAAGGTCATGCATCCACTTTTCTCTGCCTTCGAGTGCTGCAGGAATACAGCATTGCACCAACTGGTAAGTGCCAGTTTTGCTTTGTCCTTCCGGCTATCGCTGCGTAGTATTCAGCTGCTTTGAGGCTTGTAAAAAATAGTGACAGCACAAATGTGTTTATTAAGCGTCAATACTGCAATAGTAATGTTCGATGTACACCTGTGCTTTCTGGACTGCAATGCTAATTGCTTCCCTGCCTAGCTCGTCTGCGTAGTGTGTTAGTGTGCTCCTGCGAAGCATTTTTTTTTTGCAGTATGCGCGAATTATGAAAATTTCTGATAATATAGAAACACAAGATTTACCTATAGTGAAGATTACTACTTTAAAGTGAGTTAAACCAAATCTAGTAAAGCTTATATTAGTTTCCCTTCTCGCACTCAACCGCATTAAGGCCTGTGAGAAATAATTACAGCACCAGAAGTGTGTTTATTACGCGTCAGTAAGGTAATAACAATATTAAATGTGCACGTGTATTTTCTGGACTGCGATGCGAACTTCCTCCCTGGTTAGCTCGTCTGTATGGTATGTTACGTGTGCTCCAGCGCAGCATTTTTTGTTTCGCTAACTGCGCAATTCTGTGAAAAAATAAAAACGAGCTTTGCCTATTGTAACGATTACTTTATAGTGATCGAAACAGAAAGATGCAACGCGTATATTTGTCTTTCCTTGTTTTTCTAGTTAAAAAACGTTTGTACGACGCGCTGAATCATTGGAAGTAATAGCTGATACCAAAATTTTTCTCCTTACAGATCTCAATGGCATACTGCGATGCAGTTGTTAAAATCATCTGTAAATCAAGCTGGCTTCTGAAGTGCTATCAGTGACAGCAGTCACCGTGAACTTCTTTCCCTACTTGTGGCAGCTATTCATCACACCACTTCTACATGGTACTCTTGAAGCACAATTGCTGTTGTGAAATGTGTAAATAAATGCTGGTGCCTTTCTTCTTAAATTTTGGTTAATTGCAGCGTATACTAGCATTGTAATTTTCTATTACCATTGACGCTAGCGGAGCAGTCATGCAGTTTTTTGATCCATGCGTAATTTCTTGAAACTGCCTGACATTGGCATAAAATGTCATATAGCGTTGATGTTATTGCCGAAAAAGTATCATGATCACTTGTTATGCTTAGTGGATGTCGGCCTTACAAGTAAATATGCTGAGTATGCACGACTCATGCTTAGGAACAGTTATCCCGCTAGCGAATAACAGCCCTCCCGCCCCGCGCCGACATTCCTACCCGTGCGCCTCGACCCCTACGTCAGCGGCGCCCTCAGCGAGGGGACCGCACAACTTTACTCGACGGCGCCGCTCTATTGTTCGCGCGGCGCGTTGACAGGCACAGAGTATAAAGGAGGCTATGCCACAGGTGAACTTGATCTTGTAGATAACACCTACTGCACATGGGTAGATAGAATTTTCGTGTTTTTCATTTTTTTGCCACAGACTATACTTTCTCATTGCACCCTGCGAACCATGGGAATAGTTCTGACAGTTTACACGATGCCGTAAAAACGTCTTGTCCTTTCCTGCCGCGCCGAAGAATTCCTTGAAGTATTGATCATCAACTGTCCTACAATGCAATCCTTCTTTAGTTCTACATTTGATTTCTTGTATCTTAGAAGAATGATCAAGTAGGTGCAAAATGATCATGCAGATGCGAAACGTGGCAGCAGAACGTACAGAGCTTTCTCAATATCAGTTACATCGAAATAGAACACAGGCTCCTTGAGTTCAGTTTTGATAAAACTGGGATTAATAAAGCTGTGTAGGATGCTATTGCTAGCACTACTAAGAAACTTCCATCCAAACTCTTGAAACGCTTTACTGAAAATTGTATCCACTAAAAACATAGCGGGCCACACAGTTTACGCATTCTAAAAGATTTGATGCTGTAGCCATACGTGAATCCCACACGCGCTGACATATTCAATAATAGCTGTAATGTGCATGAGGTACATCAAATATTTTACATCTGAGGCTGTCTGAAATTTTCGCCAAGATATTCAATACCCTGCATGCTTTCCTAGTTACATACTCGATATGAGTTCTCCTTGATATATTATCTCTAATATACACTCCAGGGCAATAAAAAACAGATTTTTCCAAAGGATTGGAATTTAAACAGTACATCGAGCTTCTTGGATTATGTTTTCGAGTCGCTACAGCATATTTTCTTTCATTTCAATTCAGCGTTCATTTCTCCGTGATGCCTTATTGGTGATGCTTTCTGGATCGTAATGTGGCACAAAAACGTCGTATTCACTGATTGTCGGGCTGTACTCGATGCAGTCCTCTACGTACGAGCGGATTTTGCGAGACGCTTTATGAACAGTAAGTGCTGCTATGTATTATTAACAACAAAGGGGTAAGAAGAGACTCTTGCGGTAGGCTGTATGTAGCATCTTTTAGGACGTAATGAGGTCTACTAGATCGGTAGTGATCAGTAAGTATAATAGCACTCTGACTATAGCTCTATTATGAAGACATTTGCTTTCAGCTTACGTTGCTTTAAAATGGCGTAGTTTTTCATCATTTCATTTCATTTATTAATACTGTCAGCCACCATAAGGGGCTGTAACAGGAGTGGAAAATACAAAACAAAAAATGAGCAGTATAGAAGACGATGAAAATCAATAGTCAATCAATAATTGTCTCTGAATACACACACAACCAAAACAAAAATGAATTACACAGGGATCAGAACAACAGCCATCCTACACAACAGCAATAGAACCTCATCACCCTGTGGTAGAGCCATAGATGAAATTTTGTAAATGGCGTACAAATTCAGGGCAATAAAAAACAGATTTTTCCAAAGGATTGGAATTTAAACAGTACATCGAGCTGTTCATGTACATGTACAGTACATGTCAGGAACGACAACCTTGAGAATGACGAGCTGCAACCACCGTTTAAGCTAGTCTCGCAGGGCAGGCTGCGAGTAATAATGAAAATAATCGAACAAAGCTTCCGGCTGAAGGGGTCCCTGGGTACATCACCAACAAATTCACGTGGAGAGCCGACATTCACTTGGATGCCAAAGATATATCGGCAGTCCTAAGTTTTCCTTTTCTGAGCGGCCCGACCATTATCCACCACACCGCAAAAGAAAGCTCTGCTTTTCCTTTTTTTCACCGTTATTTTTTCCGTTTCGTGCTAGGAAAGTAGCACTGCCATCCACCAATTTTGACTGCATGACCCCACTGGTCAAGAACAAGACACTATTAGATTGAGAATACACCAGCTTGATGTTGATGATTAGCGCAGAATAGATTGGGGGGGGGGGGGGTGGAACATGCTCAAAGCACACAGTCAGAATTCTCCATGTAATTACACTCTCAATCAAGCGGGCCATGTCCGCATGTTCCACTTCTTAAATTCTCCGTGAATTAGAAAGCACAGCGACGGTCATTAAAGACAGAACAACACTCGCTAGACTAGATGCAGCAATCAGCCTTGTCGCCCTGCGGTATCGATCCCATCTTCCCTGCACTTATTTCGACTTAGAGCTAACATTTACAAAACACTATACATAGCCAGCACCTCAAAGCGTATAACGCTGCCAACATGTTGATAAAATGAGATGATTATTCAAAATAGAACCCCGAGGATCGAAAACGAGAACTAAACATTCTAACTCTACATGTAAAGCCGAAACCAAGCCTTGACAGTGCCGGACTCGCGCACGACCAGAGGCTCATCAAAGGTGACCAGCGCCAAACATCAGGCAGACTCCGTCGGGGCTACAATATCGGATACACACATTGCACGGAGCACGTGCGCATAGCACAGCTATAGTGAAAACAAAAAAGAGAGACACGCTTTCGTCACCATGATAATTATAACTTAAGCAAGCAAAAAGCAAGTCAGTCCGCTATCAAGTGACTAAAAGAAGCACCTGCAGTGGCAATGCAACGTAGATGAGCTCCTCAGGTTTGCCGCGAGAAGCACAAGCGCGACTTCACATGCGAGCCTATACCGGCAGTACGTGTTGGGTTCTCCAACGATTGGAGCTTAATATCAGGGCATACCGTAGGTGTTGTGTCCGCTAGCTAGAAGAATAAGCGGGAATTGTCAATTACGTCGAAATTCAGTATAAAACAGAATCTATCTGAAGAAGGATATACAATCGGGAAAGTTGGTATTGGTTCATATTGGAAAGGTACAGCGCAAAAAGACACAAGGCAAAAAGAAGGAGACGGATAGACGTGCGTTGACTCGCAAAACAATTTTATTGGGAAGAAACACATTTTCATACAAGTCTTTCAAGCGATAACAGGAAGCCTATAGCATTTGCGCGAAGCACATTGCAAGGGGTCAAAACATATAAGTTACAACCACCCGATGATATATTTAAAAAAAAAAGTGTTTTCATCCCTTCTCCCGTGAAAAGGACAAGATTATGAAATATCCGAAAACAACACCTCCTTATCTGCTAACATAACCGAAGGCTGGCTTAAACATTGCGACTGTCTTTTTCGGCTCAAGTAGCCCTCCATCAGTTCTCTTGTTGTTTTATCTCGGAGTCGAAATAAAATCTTAGTCTTCGCAACTGAAGGGCGTCAGTTTTTTTTTTCTCATTTTTCATCTTTTTCACAGTTGTTACAGTTCGTCTTGTGTCTTTCCGAGTTTTACCTTTCCAATATGAACAACCTATCCGGTAAATGCGAAGAAAGCGATCAGCTTGTACTGCTGACGTAAACAAACCATTGTGACTAGAAGCAAGACATAGCCAAGCAAAGGCCAAAAAAACAACATAACAGAAGTGGTTCTGCTCTAGCTAAGACAAATAAACTGCTCTGGTTGCTATTCATCCGGGGTATCAACTCCACTCAGAAATGCCCTGATGGCTTTTTTTTTCTATCTTTCGCCTCAGTAGCGACATTCAAAGGTTTGTTACTCACAGCCGATGTTACCCTTTGACAAACAAGCAAAAAATTCCGAGTGATACTTCTGCAGGTGATGTTTTATAGTTCTGGCTGGTTCTAGCACCTTGGTGGTAAGCTGGCTACATTCACAATATCGTGCCACTTTTTTTTTGTACTTGAGTTTCTGTAGTGTTACCAGACATATAACATTTCCAGAGTAGGAAATCGCTAATTGCGATGCCACGTCACATCGCGATGGCACTTTGCAATCGCTTCAAACGCAGTTCGCAAATAATATAAGAAAGTTGCGAATTGTGTTCAGTGTGTGGTGGTCCACCAAGGAAAGGCAACATGTAAATCAAAGCGATAATAACGCTTATGCTAAGGGATATACATTTCATTTTTGCGCATTTTTGTAGTAGGATGCCTAGGTCGAAATAAGGTCTGGTTAGAGAAAGGGGTTATACCACGGCCGCACAATGGAGGCGCACTTGGTGCGGCCCGTCGCGTCGCGCCTCAATGGCTGGGGAAGCGCGTATTGGGAGAAGTTACAGTTTAAGCCGTCATTCTCCGCGGGGGCGCCACCACTCCAGGACAAGGCGCCGCCGGCACGGACGAGCAGACGACGCGGAAGGAGCGCGCTGGCTGGGTTGGCGCGTGTTATCGTTTTGACTACTCAGCATAACCACGTGGTTCTGATAGTTCTGCATGCTTGTCATCGGTGCCTGTGTCAACAGCATCCTAAGCGTATGCAGCACATGCCAGTTAACTACTGTGTGCCGCTGTGCTCCACGAAAACAAGAAATGATCGGTTACCATGGGTTCCCGTGCGATTCACAACGTCGAGCAGCATGGATGAAAAACATATCTTGGGAAGGTTAAGACGGAAAAGGAAGCCAGTGGGAGCCGAGTGACAAGTCACTGGTATACTCACTGCACTTCACAGATGACGATTACAGGAAGAACATAAAACTGAAGATCCTGCTTCCTTCAGCTGTCCCCTCCGTGTTCCCGAAGTGCCCACATTACAAGTTAAGTTACTCACGCGGGCTCATGTTGAGCCAAACAACTTTTAAAAAATTAATGTGCGCAGGTCAATAGCTTTATTTTCCCCACTTGTTATAGCTACACTTCATTTCCTCCTGGACAACCCCCCGTGTCATCCTGAAGCATGTGTGTTTCAAGATAGCTGTGCCACGATCACTTTTATGACGATGATATCAAAATGGTATGCCTTGCCCAACATCGCATAAGTGAAGCCATAGAGACCCCAAGAGGAGCCGCTCTATTTGTCAGATGACGAGTGACTCTCTTGGTTAGAGTTGGACTTTGCCATATCGAAGACATTCAGGTCCAAGGAGGCACGTCGAAGCAAAGGCTAACCAAGCAAACGTACGAAGCAACAATCATGACAACCAGATCCACAGTGGCGCAAATTAAGTACCTTCTTGATCACATCAAGTATCTTACAACGCCTTCTATGTGCCTTACAAGTGCATTGCGTTTAACCGAATCTTATTTTCAGCTTCCGATACGCCCTAAAGCAGGCCCTCAACAGCAGGCCTATAGTATCGCTTTTTAGCAGCCTAAGGCAATTCAAAGGCAGGAACGACAGAGCTGACGCGAGGGCTGCAGTTTTCACCTCGGAGAAAATACTGAAGGTACAACTAGCGAAAAAATATATATATCGACTGAGATTATACACATTTTGCCATGCTTTGTGCAGGTTGGCATCTTGCAAGCATCAGTCTGCAAATGCACCTATCAACAATAGACAGCTATAAAACTTGGCATTCGTGATTATGAAAGTCGTACCTTGCCAACTGCCATATCACGTCTGCTGCGAGAGAGTTTTCGAGTCAGCTTGGATTCATTCATGTGTGGTGTGAACCAGCAGCTGGCAGAGTTAGCACCGATTGAATTCTTGGCTGGTTACCTTGCACGTCCATTTGAAGAGAAAGTATGAATAGTTTTACAGAACCTCATGAAACATTTTTATTTATTCTGTTTTCAGTGCCTGCCCGTGTTTTCATTATTTATATATTACCAAAGTTTAAATGACTTCTAGTGCTTACTTTAGAGTGTCAATAATTTTATTTTATTAGTCCCCATCCATTTATTAACTTTGTGCCTTGTGATTCCTGCAAAACCCTGGACTTATCAAATTTCTTGATGATGGACGCCTAAGGTATCTGAAAATCACCATGCACCTTTGTTAGCAAGGTGATGAAGTTCCTGCAGGTCATAAGAAGCAGCAAGCTATGCAACATGTTAATTTCATCTCTTCTTCCCTATTTTGTGCAATTTACGGAGTTGATTTGCGAGAGAGAAGACCGCAGTCACACTAAGGACCTAAATAAACTAATGCGACCACTGCTGACCAACTGTACAGGCAACATCAATCAGACAGTGGAAAAAATCACGCTTGCACATAAACCTTTTTCGAGAAAAGTTCTTCGCTTGTAAAATGAGCTTACGTGTCTTCTGTGCATCACGCGGCTTCATAATCAAACGAGAAAAAAATTGCCAGAGCCTGCGGGCGTGTCGTTGAACTGGCTGTCTTGTGTTGTTTCTTTTGCAACAGTTTGTGTTAGCTAGTATGTTTTGGTGGTGGTACCCACTTGAATATTATTTGCAGTGAAAACGGAGGAACAGGCCTTAATTGTAAGTTTCCAGAAAAGTGCACGCTGAATAAATGGCCCCAAACCATGTCCCGATTTCAAGATTGCAATATCTAATACGTTATTACAGTGGTTGAAACGCAACTAAATGCACACGACTGCCCCGTTCTCGTTGTAAACGGAAGACCACGAATGACTTGGAAAAGCCTAGCGATGATAACTTGCCGCTATCACCTTATCAATAGCAAACTTGCACATAGCATCACATACTGAGTGAAACGCCGCTCATAATCCTAAATTGAGCAAGCGCCGACCACGCGGACGCCGAAACGAAAGCACAGCCACGGCCGCTGCACGCAGCTCTCCGCCCGGACTCGTTCCGGAGCGGTGGCGCCGCAGCGGTGGCGATGAGAACTAGGCGCAATACGGCTCTTCTGGGCGACGCGACGGGCCGCACCCAAGTGCGCCTCCACTGAGCGGCCGTGGTTATACACACTGCTCTAAGGGACCTCTGATATTGGAGATAAAAGCTACTCCCAGTACATGTACTTTGTCGCCTAAATTATGATATCTGAGAACCTCAGTGAGGCCGACTATACTGATGTAAGGAAACCCCCAAATTCAGCAAATCTTGCGATTACCACCTGATACCAAATAAAAAGTTAGGTTTGTACTCCAGTGATTTAACCTGAACCCATTTGATTTATCAAGGTTAAGGGACGCACCAGAACTCAGAAAAACTCTCTCAGTTACGCGCAAATTTTTTATCGTAACAGAAAAGGGCAATGCCATCAGCCTAAGCCAAAATGTTTATTTCACATTGCGATAGTGACAGACCACGAACTGCTTTGCTCCTGATGATACTACCTACGACATAAGGGTGAAACTATAATGCGAATAACAAAGGCAATAAGGACAGCCGCGTCGAACAGATGATTTAAGCGGAAAAGGGACGACGGCTCGACGTTTGAGCCTAAATAAAGGCGTGTCTTTTGAATACACGGAGTTATATATAGAAGAAGGCGTGGGAATGGGTTTCCCTACACGGCAGGTATTTATTGCTCTTTTCTTCTTCTGCATTCGCTAGTACAAAATGGTGTAGGTGACCACTCCTGTGTCCGTGGCACAGCGACACATTGCGGTGCGGAGGTGAGAACTTCCCTTCTCGGACTGTACACGTTTATTTACATATTTTACAACTCATTTACATCAACTTTGTCAGCTGCGACATCGATATATAGAGGGCTAACTGCAAATGGGTGAACGACCGCAGGTCAGAGGCTAGCAGAATCAGGCCTTGGCCTTCTGCTAATCTTTAAGCCGGAGCTCCTTGAGACCTCCGTCAGCCAACCCGTCTGCCCAAGACTTTCGTCCAGACCCAACTCTCATCCGTGCCCAACTTTACGAAACGTTTCCAAAATTAATTCTAGTTCATAGACCAATGAACGAATCACAGTTCTGACCAGTCACATGCTGTATTGTAAAATGGGCTGACCAATCACTGGGCTATATATGCCCCTCTCCTACGCATGATAAGTGAAACAAATACAAAGCACACTATAAGCAGTGAGTGGTTGGGCACACAAGCACACATATCTGCGATTTGCACTCTCCCGAAATCCTCCCACGGTTCATGCAAGAGGCGCCAAGAAGTCACAAAGATAACCCTCGCCGACGGTTGCGCTTCCAAAAACAAAACACCAGCCTAAGGCCCAAACATTCCGATGCGGTCCCTGGTCGATTGCGCGCGGGCGACGGTTTCAAAGGGATGTATGTTCAGGCTTCTTATCGAGCAGACATAAAACCCCTTAATAAACTAAAAGTAACGCCAGCTTGTGAAGATTGCCGCCCGCCTTCTCTCCGGCGCTCTCCTTCGCCGTTCAACCCTCCCATTGGCCGAGTGCCGTCACGTGTTTATGCGCGCTTTCCATCGGTGCAAAACGACTGGGGCCACGCCGAGCGCGCCGATCTAGGCGGCCGTGACCGGCGCCTTCTCCGGAGAGCGCGCTAGTCGTGCACCGCTTAGGTGGAGCCACGGTAGAAATACGAGAGGAGGAGCGGCGGCGCCGGAGGAGGAGAGAGGAGATGACACTACTTGGGGTTTTAAGAAGTACCGACAGCGGTTCCCTATGCCGCGCATTCTCCCCACCGCGTGTTTCTAGGATTTATGGCCGTCCGCTCCCTCTTCACTCGAAGCGAGAAACAGAGCAGCTAGCGCCGATATCACAGCAACTGCACTTACGCAGTGCTCTCTAACAGCTCTGTTTTGCCTGCCACGCGGCACGGCCAAAGGGCAACTCTGGGTCCATTTGCCGAGAATCGGAGACGAACTGCATGGCGGGGTCGCCCGTTCTTATGATATCGGATAACCATGCCGAATAGCAGCCGCCCGCACAACCGTTGCAAATAAACTCGTGTCAAGTTGCCCCTTGACCTTGGCGGCCCCTTCGGAATCTCCCCCGCAACAGTGGACCCGTCGTGAATGCTTCGTTTCTGGGAGAAGCACGCAAACTTAATCTTCCTCATCGAGAATGTTGCGCGTACACTTGCTGTACGCTCAACATATAAGTCTTGCAACAGCGGGAAACGGGGACATCGTAATGTCTCGCACACACAAAAAAGTCAAAACAAAAGCTGCATGCAGAACAATCGTGCAACAGACAGGCCAACGATTTCCATGCAGAGGCGTACACCTTTCGCTTCGCGGCATGGTCAAAGCGCGACTCTCGGGCCATTATCCGAGAATCGGAACGGACCGCATGGCGGCGTCGCCCATTTCGATGTTTTTGAATACCACTTCCGAAGAGAAGCCGCCCGCACGAGCGTCGTAAATAAACTCGCGTCTAGTTGCCCCTTGACCCGTGGTGAACGCTTTGTTTCTGGGAAAAGGCCGCAATCTTAACTCGCGAGTCTCTTAGAAACACACATTCGAAATCTGTACTGAGGCACGCATGAGTAAATATCGACATGTAAATTGCAGATGTCAAAATTAAGCGTGTAGCGGACGTTTCTTGTGAATTCCTTCGGTGGTTCGCCTGCAGTCGTAGCGCCATCATGTGGCAACCAAAAAAATCAGCCCCCCCCTGCCCACTCTGCTTTTCGTCATGTATGGCTCCCATCAGATGGCGCCGGGCGGCATTTACCTTTCGCATTGCTCCAGTATAGGTACTAAAGTGCCTTCATGATTTTTGCTTTATGAGCTGCGACGGGCGACACGTTCAGCAGTTTTTCTGGACTCAAGCATTGAGGCAAAGAATTAAATTTTACATTTTGCATTTAACCTGGCGTATCCCACTTCCTCAGCCCACCTCGTCGCAGGACAAACGCCTGACACACTGTATTGTAGGAGATAATATAGGCGCTCGGCTACTGAGCTGCATGGTGTTACCGGAGTTCGATTTTGCCCGCGGAGACCGCGTTTCCACTCAGGTTAGATGACTTAGGGTAGGTATCTCGGATCTCTGCGCAATTTAAAGAAGCACATGACAAATAACTTGGAGCCATCGCTTTGAGGCGTTAAACCGCATAAGAACCTAAAAACCGGCGATGGCAATAACGCTCGTGTCTTTCCTAGATGCATACCGTATGGGTCCTGAAAGCAAAAAATAAGCCTAAACTGAATGTAAGTGCTCAAAAAATGTGATGATGACATTTAGAAATTTTAGATGGTTACTGACGCAAGAGCATCGCAGCCAAGTTCGAACGAGCTTTTGTGCACAACAAGGTGAAATCCCTGCATGCGAGTAATTGTTTGCTGAATTATGTTATACTAAGCACCAAACCGTTGTGAATTTCATGCGACACCATGATACTGTTGAAATAAGTAACACGGCGTTTTGCGATGTTGTCACACCGTGACATCATGCACCATGTGATAAAATAGTCACATGGTGCACGCCACATGGTCGACCTGTGACTATAAAGTGTACCAGGTGTGTGATGTTTCACGTTCTGGGTCATGAGCGAGTTGTTAGATGCCCTAACCGGGGCTATAGATATCAAGTGCGTTGATCACTCTACATGGCTAAGTGCTGTGGCTGGATAGGCATCAATTACAGGTAGCGCTGGTCCCTGCGCAGACGTGTCTAAAATTGCTAAAAGCCTTACGGAATTATGGCAGCGGGTACACATGCTCGGCATATGCGGCGACCAGGAATTAAGAAAAAGAAGAAGCAGGCCGAGCAAATTTCCCTCTTCGTTACTATCACACTCTCGATATGTAATGCGATCCAGTCTCCTTAAAAACTTTTCTGGCGCTCTCTCTACCCCTATGTCAAATCATAGTTTTTTGTTTAATGCTTGAGTGATACTTTAGGCGCCTACACTTGACAGTTTGACAAGGAAGACGAAGGGCCGTGTGCGACGACAAAGATGAAATTAATCGAACCAGCCTCGCCCCGCTCCTAGGCAGCAACGCTTCCTCAGGGCACGGAGCCAAACCGACCAGGAGTTAGCCATCTCGACAAGGCCTACCAAGCGGCTGTGGACACGGCAATGTCGAACACGTCAAATCCCGAAGAATCTCGGGCAGATGACCAGGCACCGCTCATCCCAGATGAACGGGAAACGAGCTCCGAAATAGGTAGATGTGACCCGCATGATCGGAGCCTGACTTCAGTTCATCAAATCAGTGACAGCCCAACACCATTTGAAGCAAGTCCGGAGCCGGCCTCCGGACGTTGGCCTGGCGCCATACCGACCCGACGTTTTGTTGTCTTCGACGAAGAGCAAGGTTTGGAACTTGCTGCAGAAAAATTATCGCAAAAAGGAGCGTCTCCAGAAAACAGCATTGACTCTTCTGAGTGCTTCCGTGGAAACCAGGCTGACCGCGATGGCTTAAAGCGACCGCCATCGTCCATCCCACTTACCCTACGGACGGCAGAAGACCGTTTTCATGAACCACGCACTTGGTCGCCAGCGAGGGAGGTATCCATGTGCCTGCGAATCGAGAAAATAGAAGGCGTAGTTGACAGCAAAGGTGTCGGTGAAGATTTTGATGAAAATGAAAAAGAGAATATTGCGCCGCCAGAGTGGGCGGGGAAAACCGCTGCACATCCCAAGCGGAGGCTCACCGACGTACTGCCTCTGCGCGACATCGAACCAGACGAATCGGTGAGTGGGATGCTGTGCGCACACTATGGGCGATTTGCGCAAAACTCAGGCTAAATAGCTGTGTTGCCAATTCAAATTTCCGTTAGGACGATAGTGTTATGAGAGCCATGAACGACTAAAGTTCGTTGGCGTTCCGTCGCGTTCGTGTGTAATAAGTGAACAACTTAATTCACTTAGTGTTTATGGACTAGGATTACCACGGCCCATTTGAATACAAGACGCGATCGCGAACAGAGAAATAAGAATGTATCCACAATTAGAAAAAAAGCAGCATTCGAATAAATTTGGTGTTGGCATAAAATGAGAATTATATTACTTGAAAGAGTACGAAATCAAACGAGACAATACGATGCGAGGAGAACTAAAACGACCATCACAATTCCGGAGAATCAATGCAGTTGATTCTATTTATTTCTTAACGAATGCAGTCTCCGAGATTTAGCGGAATTCTAGCAGCGGCCTCACGTTCTACAATTAGCATCCAAGTTGAGAGGGGCTTCTTTTTTTTTTATCTAGGCAGCGCTCCTAAATGCAGCCATAACGTGACCCATTAGCCCTTTGCTTTTTCCGTTGATACGATAAGCGTCCCCGACTCTTAGGACCTCCTTAAGATTAGTTTTTTGTCACTATTGGGCCAGGTTCAACATGTGATTCTTCTATGTTATATCTTTGCGGGTCTTACATCTCAGAGGCTCAAGTGACCTTGTCACTATAGCAATGTTCAAAGCTAACTTTTTCTTCTGTAACCTGACTCCATTTTTTCCCCACAACGGCAGGTCAGCCCGATGTGGACCTTTAACGAGGATGAGTTCGGGGCACCACTCAACGCAGAACTACTAATGACATCTACTCCCATAAGACCTGAGGATTCCGGAAGGCGTATTCTTTGGGACACCAGCAGGTTGGAAGCGCTGCAAAGGCTGCCATCGATTATTCCATCAATCTCGGAAGCCACTTCATCTGGATCATCTCCGCCGGGAATACTGCTTTTACCTGACGCCACCGATGTTACGCCATCGGATTCGGATGCCAGTCGATCGGCACTTAGCGAGGATGCAAAGTTGGACACGAGCGCCGGCCCTGTCGAGGATCATCAGACGCAGCCGCAGTGAATTCATAGTGCGTGGAAGCAGCTCTTGAAGCAGCTCCTCATCAGCAGCCCTCCCCCCCCCCCCCCCCCCACCGCGCCCTCCAGAAAAAAAACCTTTCAACTTGTAGAGGGCTGGTGGGTTGCCTAATAAAATTGCCGCCTCTCCTCGAGCATGGCCGAGACCACCGCAGTTAAAGCTCTGAGTGAGTAGACACGGAAAGGCGGAAGAAAAAATTGCGTCCGATGTTAGGAAACAGCGTGGAAACCGGATGGTGTAATCTTATACGGAACAAGCATTACACGTTTAAATAGTTGGCGAGGGTCCAGTGGATGCATCTATAGCACAGTAGATTTAGGTGGAGGGATATGAGACAGGCCTTTTTCTTGCAGTGGGTATAGTTCGGCTGATGGAAATGATGATGTCAACGATTACACATCGCCTTTTTGAGCATCACTGGCGTTAAGTGAAACGCCGAACATGATTTAATCGCAGCAGCAAACATAGAATAATAATAGCTCGAAACGAAGACACAGACGCTATTCAATAACAATCACAGGCAGCGACTGCTGCGCTCTCGAAGAGAAAATCACCTCAAAACTCAGGGTACGTGTTTTGCTGCACGCGTTGTGTGCTTGCCTCATCTATGCCGAGACTCGTAAAACGGCTTGGTGAGCCAAGGCTGCCTTGTGAAATCTGGGGGACTTTTGTAACGTTTGCGGATTTGGGTTTTCAATACTTTAGTCGATAAGGCTATATGGCCTGCGCAGGTGAAATTTATAGCAAGCGGACAACACACGGGGGTAGAATTTCAGGGTTGAGTCATTCGCTAAAATTCACTAATTGATCACATTTTTAGTGTGTTGTAGGCAATATATAACCACGTAATTGAACCCCATCTGCGTGAACATCGAGTACAGTTTGATAATTTTATTAATCGGCAACGTGAGCCTTCGACATGCGAACGTCAAACATACGCATTCGAAACTGCGATGAAAATTATTTTCTTCTCGCATTGAAGAGTGGGAAATGGCGTCGCTTGCATTTTATACTCATCGAACAGTACGAGATTTATTTATTTGATTGCGTACGAGAAGTTTTTGCTATTTTCTTTCATTTAATACCCCTTTTTTATTATTTTTTTGCATATTTATTTATGCCTTGAGGCAATAACAGCGTTATTAAAAAAAGAAAAGTTACCATTTTTTCGGAACTCCGCTGCTGTGTCAGATTCGCACGCGTCTCAGATTGTGCCCGTATAGCGTGGCTGCGCTATACGGGCACAGTGGATCCCCGGGCACTGCGGCATAGAGGGAAACGAACGTTCCGACGAGCTCGCGACCGCAGCACATGAACTCCCTCCTAGCGACGAGCAACTCGCTTTGGAGGATGTGCGTGCGGTAATCGACGATCACCTCCGGATGCAGCACCCCGACCCACGCATCGCAAGAGGTGAGCGCATTCACAGTGTGAGCGGCCGCTCGCTGACTCGGCTGCAACGCGCAATGATCCTCCTTGCACGCATTGGATGTGTGTGGCCTGGGGAACGACGGATGCGCCACGGACTTGCCACTAGTGACATGTGTGATGGCTGTAGCGTGGTAGAAACTCTCGAACATCTTCTACTGCGCTGCACCGCGCTAGCCGAACCACGACGTGAGTTGCTGGCAGCTTACAGAGCGCAGGGGGTAATCCCGGACAGCGTATACCTGTGCTCCTGTGGCTACCGGGCAGTGCGCGCGTCCGCGAGCGAGCTCACGTGAGCCTGTGTGAATACATCGAAAAGGCGGGCTTGATGACCCGCATATTTCACCTCGCCAGATAGTGCGCGCTGTGACTGAACGCTCCACGTGGGCTATTTCCCACAATAACGGCCGATCGGCCACGACAGCCGTCAGTGTTTTGTACAGTGTGCCAGTGCATGCGTTGTGAACAGTTGCCTGGACGCAGAGCTATTGCGTAGGCCCGCCCGATGTGCCGAGTGCTCAGTGACCTAAGACATTTGCGGGTGGGCCTCAAGCAAACTACTGTATACTGTACCATAGTGTATATATTTCTGTTATTTTTACCTACCCTTTTCTTTCTGCCTATCACTCACCTCTTTGATTTCTTCTACCTTCTCCTCGCTATCCCTTTATTTCCGCCACCCCAGTTCAGGTGCTTCAGATATCAGATAGCAGATACCGGGGCTGGCAAACATCTTTTTTTTCCTTTTGTACATACAATAAATAACCACTACAACAACAACAACAACAAGCAATAAATAATCTTGGAAGGGATTGCCTAGAAAGTAGAGGAAAAAACAATCGCATATCACCGGCGAGGTCTGTACCCACGACCTCTGAAAATCAGAGAAGTGGTTGATTTTGCCTTCTACGTTCTAGGCAATTATCTCACGATGACCTCGAATTCTTAAAACAAGGCATTTCCTTATGCTTTTCTTTTCGTAATTCACTCTTGGCTCCTATCTAATGTATCTCACCTCATCCTCCCTGGATGTTTTTGCTGATTTCCTTTGATTAAGTTTCACTAAGGGCCGCAATGAGTAGCATTCATCTTTAATTGTTGGCTGTAATACGGCACCAGGCTTCGAGGCATCAAAGCTCGTGCGGAGCGTTTGTATGAGACCGACGAAAAACGCCAACGACAACTTACCACAAAACACGCAAGCTCACTGGGATACTGCATAATATTGTGCCCTTAGGTATGATAACCTGTCTGTCAATTTCACATCAGGACAATATTGAAGCATGGTCGCTGATGGCTGTGCAAATCCCACTGTCATATTCGAGCGATATTATTAGCGAAATGCAATTGTTCTGGTTTACGCGTCTAACGGCGGAAAAGCCGCCCAATATTCGTGCCAGCACCCGGACCTTCCTGTGAAAGCGCAATCTCAAAGAGCGATAGCAAGCTATCTGATAAACGGAAACATTCGCTGCTTTGTACTTTACCCTAGAACGAAAATTTTGCTAGGAGAGGCATCTGACTTCGGCTGGCTTTTAGAACTTTTTGTCAACCCGAGCTCGAAGAAGGGTTCAGTTTCAGCCCTTTTCACGTCATCTAATGAACCACAGGAGTTGCTGAGGAATAGCACCTATTTTAGCGGGCCGTTTCACCTCGTCGTCTATCCCACTGGGCAGTCGCAGTCTTGCCGCTGGCAGGCGGCACAGGCCCTGCAATACCTCCTTGGCGCATGCCTTAAATAGAACGCGCTCGCTCTCCTTGAATTTCGTGCATAAAGGCTATTAAATTCTTCGTCGTGTAGTTAACTTCGCAGGCACGTGAGAGCCCGCCTAATATTCTCTTATTTTTCCCATCACCTCTGCCTGAAGGCCTTGCACCAGCTGATCCCGCATCGCTCTCCCGATTGCCCAGCAGCACGGCAGCCCTTCCTCGCGTAATGTCCTTCCCTGAAAACTCCAGCAACGAAAGTGCCGAATGGCGTCATTAAAAAATAAAACTAAACAAAAAGTAAGTAAATAAAGCTATATGTTTTTTGTGTTGCAGTAATCTGTTGTGTTTTTTGTGTTGCAGTAATATTGCTTGCAGTAATCTGATCATGCCAGTGGCGTCCGTCGCGCCATCTTTAGTACGTTCAATGAGCACGAATAAGAGCGCATTTAAAGACCGCACTTCCCGTCGCTTCTGTGCCACAAATTACCCGGCATTACACTGTGGAAGCCCAGGGCAGGACGTTTTAAAAAGAGTTAAGAAAATGCCCGTGAGGCCATCTGCTAAAACGTTCCTTTTCAAACTTCACTCTAATACGCTCCCTGTTAAAACCTGGCTGAATGATATAGGTATCTTCGTCCCATGGACAACAAATTGCCTGTTGCGCAGAAAATCTGAAACAATTGAGCACGTTTCTTTATAGTTTTGGGGTGCTGTCTCTCTATGGGACGTCCTCCAATGGACAATTCAAAAGGAACTTCCCTTAACTGCTTACGGTATCAGATTCCTACCAGTGCAGAACGATGATGCACCTTATGATTCAATTATGCTTCTTGGCCTCCATAGTTTGTGGAAAACACGAATGTAGGTGCGTCACGCAGCTATATATACAAGATCTGCGCGTGAAAACGTCATTGAAAGTGCTGTGTATATACGCGGAACATTCAAGATGCAGCAGGATCCATCACAATGGCATTGTCCATTTGATGAGTTGGTGCACTTGAAAAGACTTTAGCCGCGTACGCGTTAGCTCAAGTGCAGTTGACGTGTTTTATCATGTGTAATTTTTGTGTCTCACGGCAATGAAGGAAAAAAAAAAGCTTCTGTGGCGCAATGGATTAACATTACGCACCTGATTGTAAAACATGTGTTCAATTCCTGTAGGGCGCCAATTTTTTATTTTTTTTTTAAATTCGAACATTCAAATAAATTACGACCATATTTCCTGGGGTATGCTCCCCTTTAGGTTGCTAATACCATGTTTTTTTCTTCTCAACAGCAGCAAAAGCAGCCGCAAACGCAGCCAAGATGTGAAGGTATCACCACGGTTACAATTACATTCACCGTAATCAATCCCTGTCTTCAGTGAGTGCATGTTACATTTAGGTTGCGTTCAGAGACAACTGTCAGCTGCAATCGCCTTTTAACATGCTTTAAACTGTTTTTTACGGATTTACGCCGCGACGATTTTTCAGGTTAACTTATTCAACGTCTCAAAGATGGCGCGATGGTCGCCACCGATGTATTACGCTCGTTACAGCAAATAATTTTAGTCCATGAAACTATTTTATCAATATTGCATTTCAGTTTTTGTACTGGGCATTATGCTCGAAAAAAACATAATGTTGTGTTTTATTTTTGAGTGACGCAACTGGCACTTGCGTTGCTGTAGTTTTCGGGGAACGGCCCTTCCTCGTGGCTTCGTGCCCATGGTCTTTCTCTTCACGTCACGTGGCCTTCTCCGGTCATCTTCGCGCGTGTTACTTTTCCTGCTGCTGGCTTTACCCCACCTTCGTGCGCTTGCAGAAGCCGTATCCCGTCTGTGCCTATAGCAAGGTTTAGCCCGCAGGTTCACTGCACCTCGTGCGGTTTCATCGCTGCACGGTAGCTATCGCGCGTTTTTTTTTTTTCTCAGTGCTATAGCAATGACTAACACTTTATTAGATAGGAAAACAAGTTTTTGGTAAGCAGCTTGTCTTCTCCAAAAATGAGCAAGCTATAAACCTAAAAAGGGGTTGATTGAGGCCAGGTACTCGGTGAGCTCGCCTGGCTCACCGTGTGCCTTTCAAGTGAAAATTTCACTGCAAGAGTTGCAAGAGGAAACTTGTATCGCAGAAGCTTTCAGTTATGTTCCGTTTCAAACGAGGCCATGTCGCGGTAGGAGTGCGACACAATAGAGACGTGTGATTGGCGACAGCGTGGCGCGAAGTTTAAAGTGGACACGTAAATATCAGCGCCGATTTTACTGAAGCGGAGATGCAAACTATAGCCCATAAGCGGCGAGGAGCGGGAGGAAAGGCGAGTAGATGCCGGCAAAGCACTCTGAAGCTCTCACATGGGTACGACATGGAAAAATGCTGTGTATTCTAGATGCTTATCGCACCATATGGCTATTTCGCCTTTTCACAAATGTTGGATGTCTTCATGATCCAGGTGTCCGGCCCGGCTCGCCCGAGACAAAAATACTTTGGCCTGGACCCGGGCCGAACCCGTGCACAGCTCTACTTTAGACTGCACTACGCTAGCCAGCAGAGTTTAATTAGCATTCGGAGCCTCCCGATCTGCTATAGCATGTCTGAGTTAGTGAGCCAGTGCCTCATTGCAACTCAAAGCCAAGGTACTAAATTAAAAGATATCGTTTGACTGCATTCTTGGTTCAAGCCCTAATTCTTATGACCTACTGTAACTCGTAAATTGCTAGCTATTTGTGGTATGTGTGCCAAAAATACTGAGCTTTCTCAGGATTTTCAAAAAATGAATTCAGTTTACTTTCAGTGTTGTCTGTCTGAAATAAAGTGTAAAGATTCTGTCCTGAAAGTAATAGGACTATTTGTGACATTGCACATGTATGAGAATGATTGGCAAACTGCTTTTGGGGGAAGGTGGGGAACAAAAATAGGCGTCATGTTCATATGGACACGTGATCGTATGTACAGTCGTGAGCAAAAGTGGTATACAACACTCAGCCAGTGGTGGAGCTACGGAAAACTGCAATTCGCCTTCATCGAGCAACAGCTTTTGGGGATCGAGACAATCATGCTGATACCCCATTTTATCCACATGCCTGTGTCACTGTCGCTGCCCCTATCGGTGTCACTGCACGGGATATTTGGGCCGTTTTTCCGAGCTCTGTCACCGACAGAGTGTTGTATACCACTTTTGCTCACGACTGTACACTTAAAGGCTGATCAGTTTTCACTAAAACAAGTATACAATCATTATCGGAATCCGTAGCCTTCTTCAGTGACCGCTCGGACCGTTGTTGGGCTGAACATCTTCATGGACGTCTGTAAATGCTTAGTGCCATTTGAAAACTCGTAGTAAGCACATTTAATCAATGCTGCACGTTGCGTCGATCATGACGAGTTCCTCGGTTAGCGACTTCCCCAGTTAACTGCAAAACGTCATTCCCAGCGTTCGCTCCACTAGTCCCTCAACATAGCTAAAAAACACGGATACACGCTCAAGCACATCAAGTCGCTTCACTGTTCAAAGCCAGCTGATCTCGTCACATTGTGAAGCTGAAGGTTCCCCTTCATCCTCCAAAACCAATTTGCCAGTCATGCTCATTCGCGCAAAACCAGTCTGCAAATTTGTTCCTGTGCAAAATCTCGGCTTGTATCCTATCACGATGAATGTGTTACATGGAGCCTGCACTGTTTTGCTTGCAGAGTTGAAGTTTGTCAGTAGATTGGAATTTACATAAATAAAATAAAACAGCATGAGGCAGGAAACAAATGGAGAAAAGGCAAATTGCTGAACCAAAACTGGTAGCATCAAAAAACAGATAGCTGCAATATATCAAATTAAGGGCATTTATTTAGCAATTTCATTGTAATTCCGTATGCTACTTTCTTGAATATAGGTCTTCTGCAAAAACAATGCTATTTGAGGAAACTTGGAAAAAATGATTGAACAGCCTTCTCTTTCTGATCTGCCAGCTAAATTTTTTTTGTTCTGCAGACTCCTTCTGGTATTACTTGAAGATAAAGGGCTGCCCAGAAGAGGATAAGCACAAGCGCCACAAGCGCCTCCCACGCTACCTGGCACAAAAGTGCTCTGACCTGCGGCGCTAATCAAGTAAGTGTATCGGTTAACTTCTATAACAGTGCATAAAATAGTTGCAAGAGGATATAGAATGCATCTGGAAACTGCTCGGGCATTACAAGATTCTACTTATTTCAGGGCATTTCCTTTCCTTCACTTTGCTGCGACAGGCTAATTATTTGTCAGCATAAATTTATTCTTTTGCCATAGCATTTAAACATAATACTCTGGGCTTGATTTGCTGATTTTATGGTGCATTTGGGTGGCCACTTGGCTTAATGGCATTTGGGCTGCGTGCATGTCCACTGACATCCTAACTTTTCAGTTCCTTTCAGTGATGAATCTCATTTTTGAAACCATCATTTGGAGACAAATTTCATCAGTGTAATAGACATGACGGAGCATCAAGCCACGCTGACCAGTATAATTTCATTATAACAGACTTCAATAGTGCCCAGGGTATTGGTCTGTTGTAATAGAAGTCTGTATCCTAATACTAGCTGTTACAAGTCTGGTCTATAACCACGCATGAGCCTGTTATAAACAAAATCTACAAGCAATGCCTGCCGACAATATATGCTTTAATCATAACTCAGCACTTCTGAAATAAGTTAGTCAGCTTTGACTGTACTGAGTAGGTAACTGCTTTTGATACTATTTGTGCCTCCATTAGCATAAGGCAATTTACTTCTTCAGGTGCAGCATTTTGCTCGAATGTCACAAATCTGCAGAGAAAGCAACTTTTTATTGGCCTCAACTTGTAGGAAACTCCCCGCTTTCTTCAGCGTTGAAAATGTCCCGTGAAGCATAGCCTGCAAGCAGACCTGGCAGCGAATGGTCTTTCCAGTCCATTGCCAGAAATGCACTTAAAGGTGATTCCGTGCGCAATTTGAACCACTTTAGCCACCCTTCACTGCATTTAAAGTCCTTGTAGTCTGAAACAATGGCAAGTTTTTCCGCCTCCATTCACGGGTATGTTTCAAGAACAGGCGTCATGAAGGCATACCGGCAGGGACTCTTCGACGACTGGATACGAAGCCTCGCATAATCGGAACCGCTTTAGTTGCAGGTCGCCGGTCACTTGCTTTCTCAGGATTGCATCCTTGTTCTTGACAGTCATGTGAACGGTGTGTTTTGATAGGCCAAAAGCCTCTGCGACGTCCAACTTCTTATTCCCCTTTTCAACTTGCTCAGTAATTTGGAGGTCTTGTATTGGGCATATTTACTTCCGTTTTGTTGACTGCGAATCCTTAGAAGGCACTGCGTTCACTGAACCGTCCACGCACGTTAGCCAAGGTAGATGGTAGATCATTGCGTTAGCTACCACACACGTGGACAGGTTGGGCTAAACAGTGAAAAAAGCCGCTGCAAAAACTACGGCACATTTTTGTGAATACAAAATTAATAAACGACTGTGTTTATAGGCTCTAATAAAATAAAATAATTGCGATAGTAATTAAAGCTAATTGCTATGCTCTTTCCAGGAAGCAGAATTTATTCTAAAAGCTCTTCAAAAAGCTCTATGGAAAATCAACTCCGTTTCTGGTTGTCCGAATTGCACAACGCTGGACAGCTGGATGAGAGGAGAGGCCATCACCTCTAGAAAGAGGCCTGTGGTATTACTTGCTTACCCCTTGGAGCTGCAGTGCCTTCAGTTGCAGGCGTTCATCAAGAAATGGCGTCAAATACGCCCCTATCTCCACAAAGAGCATTGGGGTTGTGTGGTGTCAAAGCGGCAGCAGCTGTCCAAAAAGTGCATGCGCAAATGCGTGTTGCAGGCGGGCGCTGTAATGATCTCAAGCTACCGCCTCATGTAGAAAGGAGGAAATAAGGAAAGGTAAGGGCAGCGGGTTTTCGGCTCATACAGCAGGCTTCTTTCTAGAGGAGGTGATGGAGAAGCATCGGCGAGGGTGCAAAGAGTAGTCAGCGCTATTGTCTGCGGAACGTGCGTCGTGCTGAAATCCAACCTCACAGTGCTCTCTGTCTGTCTGTTCGGTTGACTGTTTGCCGAGTAGTTATTTCGGAAGTTGGAGCACGTGGGTGTGCTGATATGCTGTTTTATCATCTTGAATCTCCTTCCAGCAGTTGGCTTTGCGAGGCCGTCTCATGTGTGCATGCCGTGATGTCAACCTGCCACGGACCAGTGATGTATACTGCGATAAAAAGAATTGTTAACAGTGTAGCACTTATGCGCTGCACTGCTCAAATTTATTTTCATCGATCTTGTACACCTAGGTCGTCGTCATCATTGCGTCGTGGATTATTCTAGCATCATTCTTTTTCGTTACCACCTGGTTGCAAACGCAACGAATGAAATTTCAAGCAGCGGAGCGCGTATGTGCCGTGCAGCTTGAATTTCTTTTCATCACCCCTGTACGTAAAGAAGTGCTCCGAGAAAAGTTTACTAGTGCTGCAGAGGTCCAACGGCCCTCTGGATAGCAGAGGAACAGAGGATAGCGGCCGCCATCGTTGGCCACTATGAATACCTCGGGACTGCAGAACATTTTTGCAGCTTCTTTATTTTGTGTGTATGTGCATATGGCCCGAGGCATCTAATTGCAAGCTGTTTTATTTATTACTCCCAGGAGGCCCGCAGCTGCAGCACCAACTGCATCGTGGAAATGAAGCCGACGGCAGTGCATATATGTTTTAATAAACAGGATTTTGCTCAAGTAAGGTGTTTTGTACATGCCTTCGAATGCGCAAAGAGTGCAGACCATTCTCCTGCTCTGTAATTGCATGCGGAATGACCTCATTCAATCTGCGACAAGAATGCGACACAAGACAGGTTGAAGGTGCGACACAAGACGGACAGCATTAGGACAAAAGACAGACAACAGAAATACGACACAACAGAAGTCAGGACAATACAAATATGACAAG
This sequence comes from Amblyomma maculatum, assembly GCF_055883805.1. Taxonomy (NCBI): domain Eukaryota; kingdom Metazoa; phylum Arthropoda; class Arachnida; order Ixodida; family Ixodidae; genus Amblyomma; species Amblyomma maculatum. The sequence continues at coordinate 77,556,791 of NC_139350.1, forward strand.
CCAGACAACACAACCACAACACACATATGACAGAAGACAAACAATAGAAATACGACTTGCCAAAAATACGACAAGACAAAATTTTTGTTGTAATTTTGTTGTCTTTTTCGACTGGGCGGAGCACGAACGGAGAATTTCGTCAACCACTCGCGACAGAAAACAGCGGCACGGTCAGTTGGTAGTTCACGAGGAGCACCATGATGAAGAATCACGTTTTCCAGAAGGAAGTCAGCGACGTCTGTGGCGCAGCTCATCGGGATGGCTCGGGTAATAGCGTGCCGAGTAGCGTAATCGGTGGCGACGGCGATCCATTTGTTTCCCGAGGCGGAAACTGGAAAAGGGCCAAGGAGGTCAACGTCTATACGGGAAAACGGGTCAGTCGGTATGAGTATCGGCTGCATATGACTTGAAGGCAAAATTGTGGGCTTCTTCCGACGCTGACACAGTTCACATGCGGGAATGTACTACTGGACAGAGTGGTAGAGCCCCGGCCAGTAGAAACGTCGGCGCAGGCTGACGTATGTGCGAGAGGCAACCAGGTAGCCAGCCTTGGGAGCATCATGGAACTGTTCAAGGATGGTGGAACGCAGGTGTTGGGGAACGACGAGCAGAAGGTCTGTGCCACATGGTCGCATGTTATGTCGGTATTGGGTGTTCTCGTGGAGCACAAATAAGGAGAGAGATGGGTCAGGGCGGTCGGAGATAAGACGGAGGATAATGGAATGCAGAGAAGGATCTAAGTGCTGTTCCTTGGCAATGTTAGCAAAGGCCGAGACAGACAAGACACATGCATCATCGTCAGAGTCTGTAGGACTAGGGGAGTCGAAGGGATGACGTGACAAACAGTCTGCATCTTGGTGAAGCCGGCCGGACATGTAGACGACGGAAGAAGTGTATTCTTTTAATTGTAGCGCCCAGCGCCCCAAACGGCCATTAGGATCTTTGAGAGAGGAAAGCCATCACAAGGCATGATGGTCTGTTATCACAGTAAAAGGGCGGCCAAACAAATAAGGGCGGAATTTCGTAATAGCCCAGACAAGCGCCAGGCACTCTCGCTCGTGATAGAATAATTTTGTTCGGGTGTTGAGAGGAGGCGGCTGGGATACGCAGTCACCCTCGTACGGCCGTGTTGTCGCTAAACGAGTATATCTCCTATTCCATGGCCACTTGCGTCGGTACGGAGTTCAGTATTGGCGGAAGGGTTGCAGTGGGCCAAGACTGGTGGAGTAGTTAGAGCAGCAATAAGCTCTGAGAAAGCTGCAGCTTGTTCAGGCCCCCAATAGAATGAAACGTCTTTTTTGAGAGGTTGGATGAGCGGACGAGCAAAGACTGCGAAGTTCCGGACGAATCGTCGGAAATAGGAACACAGGCCAATAAAGCTTCGGACATCGCTGGATGAACGCGGAGTGGGAAAATCTCTGACGGCACGTATCTTCTCAGGGTCAGGCTGAACGCCGGAAGCATTAACCAAATGACCAAGGACTTTGATTTACCGATGGCCAAAACTGCACTTCTTTGAGTTTAGTTGAAGGCCGGCGCGGCGGAAAAGCTCGAGAATGGAAGAAAGGCGAGAGAGGTGGCTGTCAAATGTGGACGAGAAAACAATGACGTTGTCAAAGTAACAAAGACAAGTCGTTCACTTGAAGCCGCGCAGCAACGAGTCCATCTTCCGTTCGAATGTTGCAGGGGCGTTACATAGGCCAAAAGGCATGACTTTAAATTGATAGAGGCCGTCAGTAGTGATGAACGCTGTTTTTACACGGTCTCTCTCATCGACAGAAATCTGCCAGTACCCGGAACGAAGGTCAATGGATGAAAAGTAGCTGGCTTTCCGCAAACTATCAAGCGCGTCGTCGATGCGCGGAAGAGGATATACATCTATTTTGGTTATCTTATTCAAATGTAGGTAGTCGACGCAGAATCTCCAACTGTTATCCTTCTTCTTGACCAACACGACAGGGGATGCCCAGGGGCTACTGGAAGGCTCGATTATGTCGTTCGCTAACATCTTTTCGACATCCGTTTGGATGACGCGTCATTCGGCAAGCGAAACACGATAAGGCCGCCTGTGAATAAGACTGGCGTCCTCGGTGTCAATGTGGTGGGTGACAACTGTCGTTTGACCCAATGGGCGGGTATCGAAGTCAAAAAAGTAACTGTAGGTAAACAAAAGCTTGTGTAACTCAGCGCTGAATTCAGGTTGCAGATCAGCTGCAATCATGCTGTTAAGCGGATCAGGGCGCGATGTGGACGACGAGGGTGTGTTAGCAGGGACTGCAGTTGTATGATCTGTAGACAGAGCTGAAATGGCACAATCAGTCGTCGGAGACAGCGCTGTTAATGAAATTCCCTCGGGAAGAACTTGAGTTGAAAAGCTGAAGTTAAGGACAGGGGAGTGGTGCGGTCCCGGGAGATGTGCGCAATTAGATGAGGAAGGGTGACGTGCCGCTGCAGCATGACATCAGTAATGGGACAAGTGAGATAGTTGCCATCTGGGACGGGTGGAAATGGCGACATAGGGATCTAAACAGCAGTTTCAGGAGGAAGGCGGCTAAACTGTGCTGATCGAAGGCAGGGTGAGCAAGAGGGGTCTTCAGAGCAGAGCGGAAGGTGCAAGCGAAGTAGGCCGCTAGAGCTGTCAATAAGAGCAGAGTGAGCTGTTAAGAAGTCAATGCCAAGGATAACGTCGTGGGGGCATTCATGTAGGACGGTGAACAACACTGGGGCATGACGGTCAGCAATTATAAATCGCGCCGTACACGTGCCAACCACGGCAGCAGGGCTGCCATTGGCGACGCGAACTGTGGACGAGAGGCTTCACTTTTGAGGCTTCTGAGGCTTCACTTTCTATGCTGCGACCTTCAACATCATTTTCTAGGTGGTGCATAATCCTGCGCAGAAGCTTCTAAAGGAGCGAAGTTTTTTCCTCTGTTTGAAGGCACAATTTACCAGCCAGCTTTCCTGGCAATGCCTTCAGTAGGCGCTCACAATCGCCCCCAGATAATGACGAGAATATTTTTCCCTTGTCTCTTTCACTAACTTCCCAGACTGTAAATTTAACCCCACAGTTATATATGGCGTCAACGATGTTTTGAACACGTGCAGTTATGCATCGCGGATTGCAGACTTTTTCTCGGCCATCTCTGTCTTCAGCTTCTGCAAGCAATCCATCTACAAGACGGTTAACTATTCTCAGCTTCATATGCAAACATCAGGAATGATTAATTTAGAGTCCAAATGAATTAATGGCACGTATTTCATTCCGTTCGCCTCTAAGCAACAATCCTCTTTCATATTTTCAAGAGTACTAATCAAAGGAGGCTCGTTAAAAATTCGGTTTCTTGCTAGAGCTGCGGACCTTGTCTGCGGGTTCGCTCGACAAAATTGACAAGGATAGCGTGATGCAGCACACTGCATACCCTGGACAACAAGCAAAAATTTCAAGTCTGACCCTTGACAGACGGGAATCGCCAACTTGTGGCCCCCCACGGATATGCTAACCCTTTTTGCGACGATGTTAATTTCTGTTATCAAATCCCGAAAGCATTCTCTTATTTCAAAGTAACCCTCAGAGATCTCCGCCACACCAAGAAGACGATGGAGCTTATGACTTTGTAGCTGTCGAAGCTTGAATATTATCACAAATGATAATGTTCTCAAGGTCGTTCGTCTGCTCGCAACGCAGCCATCACCCTCTATCTTTACCAGAAGAGGCTCTGTACAGAGCTCTTTCATATCGATGCCTACATCTTTACATAGCTCTTCCACAGCTAACACTAAGTCTTCCTCAAATGAAACCTGTGCTCCAGGCACGGTGCCGGATGTTTTGAAGACTGTTATCCTGCTGTCGATGTGCTCTCTGTAGGAATTTATCAGTCCTATGGAGGGCGATTAGGAACGCTCGCTGAAAGGTGCGCCCAGAAAACGTTGCTTACAAAATGCAAGTCTAAGAGGGCTGCAACTTTTCGCAACTTGTTTTTGTCTGGGGAACAAAGGGAATTGTAGTTAACTTGACCATTGCTGCAGAAACCATTTTTTTGACAGTGTTATTAGAAATAATTTCTCCGTCTTCGTTGAATACTATTAAATGCAGCAGGCCCTTTAGACCAGTTACCAAATTCTGGCATACATCTAGGCCGTAACTCTCCAGTACATCTTGAATTGCTTGCGTGATGAAACAGCCAGCAGCATTAAGCTTTCTTTGATCAGTTTTTTGCACCCCTCGCCGACCTTTATGCCTATGTTGAGTAGCCCTGCAGTCTGTCGCGAATCCTATTTTTCATTTTGCTGCTCAATGCCAAGACACTTCGCCTCATAGGCAGAGAAGGTGTCTCTGAGCTCATTTATCGTCTTTTCCGAAACCATTTACACTTTCTCGAGCTCGTTTTGTAGAGCAGCAATTATGATATCCTCTATGGATTCTCCTGTTCTCGTTTCAGGTGGGCTGCATTGACACTCGAAGTCGATCTTTAGTAGCTTCTTCTTGTTTAGAAAGGACGCTTTTGCACGGCCTGTCAAACCTTTGTAGCGCTTATCGGCACCATCGCACAGTGACGCAAATCGGTACTCAAAATATTTGCCTGCAATTGCAAGCCTAACATTCGCTGGTAAAAATGATTGCACGATTTCAAAATACGTTTTTTGAAGAAGGCCCTTTTCGTGTCTTATCTTTATAGCTGTCGCATTGCTAAGCGTGAAAGTGACAGTGTTACTTTTGAATACAGCAGACAAGTTACTATCTTGCTTAGCCATGTCGCAGAACTGCTAGAACGAAACGAATGAAAAGAAGGAAATTTGAGGAACAAGAAATTAAAGCAATGGCCTACACAGTAGCTCTCATACAACCACACGATTTGCATTACAAGCCAGAACATCAAGAAAGCAGAGCAAATCGAACAAAAGTACAGCGCCATTAGGATAAAAAACTTATAATGTCCTTGTCATGGGCCAGCAATCGCCTTTGTCACAAAAAAAAACAACAAGGTTTCACGAGGAAATCCACTTGGAAACCTTCTGCAAGACTTCTGACGCGTTACCACACCCTTAATTCTTACTGGAAACTAAATGGCTAACCGCGTTTCCAAGTTTTCTTTCCCACACAGACCACGCAGACGGACGTTGGAGCCTCGAAAAGTCCGCTTCCTCACAGAGTAGCCAACTTTTTTCCAATGGCTGGCCTTTACCGTGAAAAACCCACTGAAAAATGTCTTGCTCAAAGTTCACCTTGAGTAGTCCGCTTGATCGTCGGCAGTTTGAGAGCTTTTTCTGGATTTCGTAAAGAAAATCTTCAGATGAAGACTGCGGGCATCTGTTGGATGGTTTCCTTGGTGTTGTGAACTCGCGGAGGCATGTCTCGTTGAAATTTCTTTTAGGCTCCAGGGTGCAATGCCACTTCGAGAAACCTTTCCATTGCACCAGGTAGCCTTTGCCCTACATGAAAGAGAAACGGAGATGTTTTCTCAAGACTACAGGAAAGGATATAGCTTATCTGAATGTTTGAGGGAGGTGGTAAAACCAAAAGAATAAAACTGAAACTGATTTTCATCATTTTGGTTGTTTTATATTTATTATGGTTTTAAGATACACATACGCAAGTGAGAGTAATTATACATTTTCTTGCGAGGCAAATCTGCGTCTTACTTATAAAACAAAAATGTGTTGCTGTGAATATGAAGGCAGTACTGTACAGGACCTTAAAGTTCAAGGCGTCGGAAATCCCATTGGACACTGTACACGATTACACACAGATTGAAATCAAAGAGCAGACAATTGCGCACGCATTAAGAAGCACTGCAAGGACATATTGTGGCACGCGAATGAGCTGGTGACGTGGTTTTATTTGCATTTCTCGGGCTTTCTTCTGAGCCCGGAAAAAAAAGATATATGTGATGCTTTCTTTTTCGCATTTACTGGAATGGGGGTTTCTGAAGGCGATCTCTAACTTTCCCATTCATATTTTTCTAATTTAATATATAATAAATTTTAAAAATGAACATAATTAGCTAATTAGGCAATTTCACAACAAAAATTGCCTGTGGTGCGCAAGGCGGCTGGAAATTGTATTGTATGCAACTGATTTTCCTGGCATACTTTATATATGTTTTTTTTAACCCTTGGTTCAAGTTAGCTGGGACACACACACACATATATCAGATTGCGAGTGCAAGGCAAACATCGGGTTTCTTCCTTTTTTTTATCTTTATACTGTTGGCATTTGACATGAATTAGGCTTATGGTGATTATCGGGATAAAGCACATTAAATGCAAAGCAGAAGGATAAACAACGCACCGATGGCATGATTTCCTCCTCCCTCTCACAGTAGACAAATTGCGGCTGCGCCTAACATCAAAATAGGCTAATTGAAAAGGCAGCTATTGTCCTTACAGTCGGGAAGTTTAATACTCAATGGGTGTCATAGGCGTTTCACTAACGACTAAGGCGCAAATTATGCAGTCATTTCACTTTTCACAAAGACGCAACACGATCTGAACCGCTTTCATCTCGTCATCACGTGGCCTATCGTCTCTGATCCCGGAAAAAACCTCCACTCATGCGGTTAACAGCCAGGACGATCATTTTTACGTATGTGGGCTTCGAGCATCGAAAATACCAAAAACACAGTTTTCAAGTTGCACTGATTTAATTTTTTTTTCCAAGGAATGCTCCAGCCTCAAAAAACTAAGTTACATTTCTCTGTGCTGATACTTAGACATTTTCATTAAAATATAATTGAAAGCTGAAAATGGGCATGCAATCACAGCCAACTTATCTGAGCAAGCCTATAGGTGCAAACATATTGCGAAGCATATAAACAAAAAAAAAAACAGCTGACAGATTGTAACTTACCGTCATGGCGATGACTCTCTCAACCATATGGTGCATCGAAACTTGGCATGGGATGGACTTCGATAACTGGTGAGGGAGATGCAGCTTAATGCAGACTATACAGCACTATCGCTGAAGGGTGCCGAAAGTTGTGGCTCGAGCTTCCAGGTGGCGCAGGAACAACGGCACGGAACGGCGGACGATCACTTTCAGGAATAAGCGGGCAAAATATAGGGCCTGCATAAATAAGCACGCCTGTAGTGTTGGCGCCTTTTTTGCCCAATCAGCAAAATTGCTTTCTGTTATCTTCAGGTCTGTCTTAAGTTTGTGTAGCTGTACCCGATTGGTGCACATACCCTCGCCGGAGATCTCTCCACAGTCAACTTTAGATATATAGATTTCAGCCTCGCGTGTCAAAAATGACATGTCTGTCACTTGCCCGCGCGCGCGCGTACCTGTGCGTGTCACGTGGTCGTGGAGCCTGATATATGTATATGTTTATTTATCCACTGCACAGACGAGAGAGAGAGTTTTCTTCTGGGTCTCAAATCATGCGCCGCCTGTGCTACGCTATGAGAAAAGAGGGCAGGCGTGTACACCTCAGAATGCTTCTTTAGAAGACCTAAATATACATACTGCAGGTTCACTACTCTCAAAAGCACGATTCAGCCTCATGTCCCATTTCGTTTTTCTGTGTGTGTACACGAAGTGCCCCTCTCCACCCATAAAAACTGGGCATTAAATCGCGCCTGCTTAAAGCACTCGAATTCTGCACCCTTCGTTCTCTTCGCGCGTCTGTCCTGACTCTTGGTGTCATACATCAATATGTTATCGGGAAGGCCAAGTCAGGCAGCCATGTCAGTCACATAGAATTGACAAAATGAATGGCGATGTCTGCTCCCTGTGATGGCGTAGATGCGCTCTGTCATGCCAAGCGCTCTGTTGATCAGTAACCCTCCACGAATAGGCCACGCCCATAGCACTCCTCTTTACCCGCTATATGGCCGTTTACCACGCGTTTGGCAGGGATTCTTAGAATGTGCGAATACTCTTCCACAAAGAAAACGATTCCCCTAGCCGCAGAGGCCCATGTGTCCGAAACCCACTTTGTGTAGACAGACATCTCCGTTTTAAAAGAAAGCCTTATTGAAGTTAAGGAAATAGACGCGACCTCTTTCTGCAGCTGGTCGCGTGCTCGAATTCTCGATAGCAGCAAGGAGAAAGCTAGCACACCAGTTCTGTAGCTTCGAGTCAAGCGTAGACGTTTCGGCACCCAAACTCTCTACTTGACCAATGCTTCCGATGTTTCAAGCTCGTCAGGGGAGAAGCACACTGGGCTTTAAATCAAGAGATGTCAGTTGTACTGCCGCTAGGTCGTCTGGACAGCGAATGCTCTCGTCTTTGACCATGCAGGGGCACAGGCATTCAGAAGGAAGACGTCAGGGGTGAAAGTGAGGCCCTGCACGGAGCGAACGGGAACAGGATACAAAGAGCGAGGTCTCCCTATTTCTTTATTTCTCTCCCCATCTTGGCATTCATCGACAGCAGTCCACAAGAGCAAATAAAAGTCGGGCAGAAAGAAGGTACGACCGTTTGGAGAGAGCGGCAGGCCTGCATCGTTGCTCTAGTGCCGAACAATGGTAGAATCTGTTTGTTCAGCTGCAGTCGCGACAACCCTGAGGGGAGCGGCTGGGTGCACAGGACATTTTAAATGAAAACGTTCCAGGAAAGCGTTGCTTAGAACACGAGCCTAATTGGTGACTGGCAGTCGGGCGCGCAACTGACTCAACGCACTGAAAGCCCCAAAGGGAGCCGCTGAGGATTCTGAAGCGGCTATTACACATTAGGATAAACATGGAAAGAAAATGTGTTTGTCGGCCTCAGCCGCTGCTGTTTTACTCCGTAAGCACCTGAGCTGGAGCCGATGCAAAGCAAAAGGGACGAAAGAAGCTAGTAGCACGATTGCGGGAGAAAAGGCAGATACGAACTATATACATTAATTACACTATTTAACACCTCCACCCTGTGTTTGCATCACTGTTCCACGCGGAAGGCTGGATTAGAGCCCTGCACGGGATCGGCCTTATCCAGAAGCTGGAGCCCGGCCAGGCACGGAAGCCGGACTTAGGTGGCGCACTTTGTGTGTGTGTGTTTTTTTTTTGCCGTGCCTAGGCACGGCCGGTCTCGAGGGAGAGACCGCTTCTCTTCTCTTGCGGCCTCTCCAATGGGGTCTGTTTCCACCGCCCATCGCGCCTCGGTGGGGTCGCCACCGCCCCACTGCTGCTCCTCCGCTACAGCCGTTCACGCGCAAGGGAAACGCGCGCTCGCTTTCAGCTTCGCCCGCGCCAGTTGCAACCGGCAGGTCCTGATATTTCGCCTCTTATGGTTTATACAAAGTCCGTCATCAACATCGAACATTTATCCTGTACGAGGAATAAAATACAGTCAACAATCCGCTCACGCGCGCGCTCCTTCGTCAGTGCGGCCGTGCACGGTCGAATGAAGCTTTGGGTACACTTCAACATTTTTTATCCCTAAGTTTTGTACAAAACTAAATTTACCAGGCTATGCAATCTGCCTTTGAATGTTTTAGGCAGGTGTAGCGCGACCTGTAGGGACAAGAAGTGGAAGCTGTGACAGATTTTCTCTTCTTGGGCTCCAAGATTACCTCGGAAGGAGACTGCAGCCATGAAATTAGGAGACGCCTGCTTCTGGGAAAGAGAGCAATGGTTAGCCTTGACCGCCTAATAAAGAGCAGAGACATTAGTCTGCCAACCAAGATCCGTATAACTCGTGCTATGGTCTTTCCAGTTGTGTTGTATGGATGCGAGAGTTGGACTGTGAAAAAGACTGACCGCCGAAGAATTGACGCGTTTGAATTGTGGTGCTGGCGAAGACTCTTGAGAGTTCCTTGGGCTGCCAGAAGATCAAATAAGTCAATATTGTCGACCATAAACCCTGACTGCTCATTGGAGGGTCAAATTCTAAAATTCAAGCTCACCTACTTTGGTCATCTGATGAGAAGAGAGGAGTCGCTGGAGAAAGATTTGATGTTGGGAAAGGTTGAGGGTCGCCGGAGAAGGGGTAGGCAGCGAACGCGATGGTTAGATGGCATCCTCGAGGCATTGCAGATGAAGTTATGTGATGTTAGGAAGATAGTGAGAGACCGGAAAGCGTGGCTTGACATGGTCAATAGGGTCACGAAGAGTCGGACACGACTGAACGACTGAACTGAACTGAGCGCGACCTGACGTCAGTGCATGCTGAACTGTTGGGTGGAGATTCTGTCAACCGCTACCGTTTTCATTTATATCAGAAGAGGCACCGGCAAAAATTCATGGCGCGTCTCAAATTCAGAGTAAAGAAGAAAAATTTACTCATATAGTAAAAATTTCACTTGTCTAGTGGCGTGGGTTGTTCTAGCTTCGTTCAAAACATATCAGTCGGTTGAAAGACCGAAGATGTATGTGTAGTCTCGCGACTACTTTTAATCGAGGAAATGGGAATAAACAGTTAAGCAGAATCGAAAAGAGCGGCAAACAATAAAAAAATTGCAATTCAAGGTTACACATTGCACTATATACTCATCAATTCATCAAAATGCGACCTGCGTCTAGAAAATTCAGGCTCAAAATCTTCCTGTACGGCTTGTGCACATAAGGAGTTGGCCTCTCGGTCTCCTCCGTCACTTTCCTGGTATAATTAATTGAGAAGAATTCTGAGAAATTTTTCAAATATCAAAGAAGCGGACCTAATAACATAGCTGTTGTCAATTCTTTTCGGGACACTCAGTGTTGAGTTCTGAAATGCTGACTGAATGAGGATCTTAAGTACTTCGAGTACATTTGTGTGTAGTAGGTGCACGGCAGCTTTTTCGAAAAAAAAAAAAAAAGCTTGTCCAATAGGGCAACAAGCTCTGGTTTCGGATAATGCAGTCCACTAGAACATTGTCCTCGTAGAAGAGCGTACTACATGGGCTGCTTCCTTCGCTAGTTTCAAGAATAGCGCAAGCGTCACACCCGAAGTTGATTAACTAAACGATATATCCAGCGACGTAAGGTGAACTGGAATATGTGACAGTGGGAAATGGGATGGTAGGAGATGCCATCACTTCCTTCAGTGCCTTGATTTCGCTCTCAGATGAAACGCCCGTCTTGACAATGTAGTCATGTGCCGCTAGCTGTTACGGCCCACGCATCTAGCATTTGCCATTACCTTCCGCATATTAACCTTATTTTCCTGAAGAGATCAATGGGTCGCTATATAAGGCTCTAAATGAGTCTTCAGTGAGAGTGTACTTCTTTAACGCTTTAGAAGTTTCTTGCATACATTCGATATAGCAGGTGCACTCATATGTAAGTCAGTGCATAGAGTATCACCTTCATCATTTATTGGCCTTTTTTTACCACTTCGAGCACAAGTGGTGCCATGAATATCAAACCATTTTTTGTTTTTATAATAAGCATAATATCATGTAAAAATTTCAATAAAACAATGTTTATTTGCAAAATTAAAATAATGTTTATAATACCACACATTGCCTAATATATGAATTGTAATAACATTTAAAACTCAACCCTACAACGTTTACTTTGACTGTTATAATAATACTTTATATCATGCAAGCATTTTGCAATTTACATTACATTTTTATGAAATTATTTTCGTCTTAGGTGCTACATGAATGGTTTCGCATCTAGCGCTGAAAGACGGTTTTGCTGTTGCAGACGATTTGCTGACATGTTAGCCATGAAGAAGCTTCGATATGATCACTGCTCATTCAGATTTCTTTTTTTCTTCCTATTCTTGTACAGGCTTGGGGAAAATTCGGATTAAAATGGACAAAAGTAGCTACAGTGCCGCAATGTATGCCAGGCTTGTCGAACGTTTGCTGAACGACAGTGTTTTTTATATCCGTTCACGTGTTGTACATTGACGACATGCCGCTGCAGCATCTACCTTTTGTGCTCTTTAATTTCGGGGCTGCACTCACCACGAAACTCGCGAGCGACAGCGCGAAACCAGGCAAAAGCCGCCCGCCGCCGCTGAAGCAGACGCGGAGCGAACAGTGAGCAGGTCGCGCCCCTTGCGGTGGCGGAGAACGTAACTCAAGGAGAAAAGTTCCCATTGTTCCCGCGGCGATTGAGAAGGCCGTAAGAAAGAGCGCGCGCTCTCTCCCTCGAGACGGGCCGTGGCCTAGGCCAGGTTCTAGCTGGCTCGCGCGTAATCCCTGACTGGCCTGGACTGACGTCATGATTAAGAACTAGACGGGAACTAAACGTCGGGGGGGGGGGGGGGGGTCGTGAATATCGACGCCGGAATCTAACCATTCTGCCTCTGCATGTGAGGAGCGGAACTTTTCAGTGTGAGAAATAGCCATGAGTGCGTATTCACTTTTTAATCAGTGCTGAACGATTCCTACATCCTTCGAAGGCATTATTGCAAGCGCTATGAAGGATGATATGAAGCGCTACGAATGTCAGAGCCAGATGATGGGCTATTCAAACACATGAAACAGCCATAGCCATAGACATAAGAAAATCACACTCGCGCACATAGTGCTATGTAATTTTTGTATAAAATCAATTCATGAATAAATTCGCGTTACATTTCCAGATATGTGCAGTCAGTCGCGTCTTTAGGCAGTTTGTTCCTCAGAGATATGACATGTAGAAAGAATGAATTCTGATAAGCTTTAGTTTTATACTTCAAGAAAGGCTTCCGAGCGGCGAACAAGGACAAGACGTTGAAAACACACCACAGAGCGCCAGCTAAAAACTGATTTTATTGAAACCCGCGTCAGCGAATATATGCCTTGCTCTCAGCAACGACAAAAAAGATAAAAATACAAAGAGGAGAGCACTAGGCACGAAATGATTAGCAAATGCGGAACGTTTGACCCAGCGAACATTGTCTGCACCAAATGTAATCATTATGATAGAAATTATAATTTTTTGTTCAGCAGTGTCACAGATGGATTGCTCACGCTTGTGTTTGTCCCCGAACGAAGAATGATGTTCCTTCGGAGATATTTCTTTCAAGCTGGTTTTTCCTGAAGCCTAAAATAACTGTACCGCCGAAAAGCTAGAAAAAGTCGCATCCTTTGCAGTTCGCCGGCAGGTGCTCCCCAGTGCTGTTCTTGAGAGAGTCTGAGAGATCTCTTAGTCTGTCATTTACGCACCTGCCGGTTTGTACAACATAAAACTTACCACAGGCATAGCCTCCTTTATACACTCTGTGCCTGTCAACTCCGCGCTCCGAGGCCGTCGCCGCCGCTCCTCCTCCGTTGACAAGTTACGCCGCTGGCTGCCGAGAGATGGCGACAGCGACGTAGGGTCACCTTCGCCAGGCGAGTGCCGGGTTCGCCGTGTAGCAAAGCGGTCCGGATAGCCACGCTCTGCTGCTGTCTCGCTGTTTCGTGGACTCTTCTGCTGTGTGCAAGGTCATGCATCCACTTTTCTCTGCCTTCGAGTGCTGCAGGAATACAGCATTGCACCAACTGGTAAGTGCCAGCTTTGCTTTGTCCTTCCGGCTATCGCTGCGTAGTATTCAGCTGCTTTGAGGCTTGTAAAAAATAGTGACAGCACAAATGTGTTTATTAAGCGTCAATACTGCAATAGTAATGTTCGATGCACACCTGTGCTTTCTGGACTGCAATGCTAATTGCTTCCCTGCCTAGCTCGTCTGCGTAGTGTGTTAGTGTGCTCCTGCGAAGCATTTTTTTTTTTGCAGTATGCGCGAATTATGAAAATTTCTGATAATATAGAAACACAAGATTTACCTATTGTGAAGATTACTACTTTAAAGTGAGTTAAACCAAATCTAGTAAAGCTTATATTAGTTTCCCTTCTCGCACTCAACCGCATTAAGGCCTGTGAGAAATAATTACAGCACCAGAAGTGTGTTTATTACGCGTCAGTAAGGTAATAACAATATTAAATGTGCACGTGTATTTTCTGGACTGCGATGCGAACTTCCTCCCTGGTTAGCTCGTCTGTATGGTATGTTACGTGTGCTCCAGCGCAGCATTTTTTGTTTCGCTAACTGCGCAATTCTGTGAAAAAATAAAAACGAGCTTTGCCTATTGTAACGATTACTTTATAGTGATCGAAACAGAAAGATGCAACGCGTATATTTGTCTTTCCTTGTTTTTCTAGTTAAAAAACGTTTGTACGACGCGCTGAATCATTGGAAGTAATAGCTGATACCAAAATTTTTCTCCTTACAGATCTCAATGGCATACTGCGATGCAGTTGTTAAAATCATCTGTAAATCAAGCTGGCTTCTGAAGTGCTATCAGTGACAGCAGTCACCGTGAACTTCTTTCCCTACTTGTGGCAGCTATTCATCACACCACTTCTACATGGTACTCTTGAAGCACAATTGCTGTTGTGAAATGTGTAAATAAATGCTGGTGCCTTTCTTCTTAAATTTTGGTTAATTGCAGCGTATACTAGCATTGTAATTTTCTATTACCATTGACGCTAGCGGAGCAGTCATGCAGTTTTTTGATCCATGCGTAATTTCTTGAAACTGCCTGACATTGGCATAAAATGTCATATAGCGTTGATGTTATTGCCGAAAAAGTATCATGATCACTTGTTATGCTTAGTGGATGTCGGCCTTACAAGTAAATATGCTGAGTATGCACGACTCATGCTTAGGAACAGTTATCCCGCTAGCGAATAACAGCCCTCCCGCCCCGCGCCGACATTCGTACCCGTGCGCCTCGACCCCTACGTCAGCGGCGCCCTCAGCGAGGGGACCGCACAACTTTACTCGACGGCGCCACTCTATTGTTCGCGCGGCGCGTTGACAGGCACAGAGTATAAAGGAGGCTATGCCACAGGTGAACTTGATCTTGTAGATAACACCTACTGCACATGGGTAGATAGAATTTTCGTGTTTTTCATTTTTTTGCCACAGACTATACTTTCTCATTGCACCCTGCGAACCATGGGAATAGTTCTGACAGTTTACACGATGCCGTAAAAACGTCTTGTCCTTTCCTGCCGCGCCGAAGAATTCCTTGAAGTATTGATCATCAACTGTCCTACAATACAATCCTTCTTTAGTTCTACATTTGATTTCTTGTATCTTAGAAGAATGATCAAGTAGGTGCAAAATGATCATGCAGATGCGAAACGTGGCAGCAGAACGTACAGAGCTTTCTCAATATCAGTTACATCGAAATAGAACACAGGCTCCTTGAGTTCAGTTTTGATAAAACTGGGATTAATAAAGCTGTGTAGGATGCTATTGCTAGCACTACTAAGAAACTTCCATCCAAACTCTTGAAACGCTTTACTGAAAATTGTATCCACTAAAAACATAGCGGGCCACACAGTTTACGCATTCTAAAAGATTTGATGCTGTAGCCATACGTGAATCCCACACGCGCTGACATATTCAATAATAGCTGTAATGTGCATGAGGTACATCAAATATTTTACATCTGAGGCTGTCTGAAATTTTCGCCAAGATATTCAATACCCTGCATGCTTTCCTAGTTACATACTCGATATGAGTTCTCCTTGATATATTATCTCTAATATACACTCCAGGGCAATAAAAAACAGATTTTTCCAAAGGATTGGAATTTAAACAGTACATCGAGCTTCTTGGATTATGTTTTCGAGTCGCTAAAGCATATTTTCTTTCATTTCAATTCAGCGTTCATTTCTCCGTGATGCCTTATTGGTGATGCTTTCTGGATCGTAATGTGGCACAAAAACGTCGTATTCACTGATTGTCGGGCTGTACTCGATGCAGTCCTCTACGTACGAGCGGATTTTGCGAGACGCTTTATGAACAGTAAGTGCTGCTATGTATTATTAACAACAAAGGGGTAAGAAGAGACTCTTGCGGTAGGCTGTATGTAGCATCTTTTAGGACGTAATGAGGTCTACTAGATCGGTAGTGATCAGTAAGTATAATAGCACTCTGACTATAGCTCTATTATGAAGACATTTGCTTTCAGCTTACGTTGCTTTAAAATGGCGTAGTTTTTCATCATTTCATTTCATTTATTAATACTGTCAGCCACCATAAGGGGCTGTAACAGGAGTGGAAAATACAAAACAAAAAATGAGCAGTATAGAAGACGATGAAAATCAATAGTCAATCAATAATTGTCTCTGAATACACACACAACCAAAACAAAAATGAATTACACAGGGATCAGAACAACAACCATCCTAAACAACAGCAATAGAACCTCATCACCCTGTGGTAGAGCCATAGATGAAATTTTGTAAATGGCGTACAAATTCAGGGCAATAAAAAACAGATTTTTCCAAAGGATTGGAATTTAAACAGTACATCGAGCTGTTCATGTACATGTACAGTACATGTCAGGAACGACAACCTTGAGAATGACGAGCTGCAACCACCGTTTAAGCTAGTCTCGCAGGGCAGGCTGCGAGTAATAATGAAAATAATCGAACAAAGCTTCCGGCTGAAGGGGTCCCTGGGTACATCACCAACAAATTCACGTGGAGAGCCGACATTCACTTGGATGCCAAAGATATATCGGCAGTCCTAAGTTTTCCTTTTCTGAGCGGCCCGACCATTATCCACCACACCGCAAAAGAAAGCTCTGCTTTTCCTTTTTTTCACCGTTATTTTTTCCGTTTCGTGCTAGGAAAGTAGCACTGCCATCCACCAATTTTGACTGCATGACCCCACTGGTCAAGAACAAGACACTATTAGATTGAGAATACACCAGCTTGATGTTGATGATTAGCGCAGAATAGATTGGGGGGGGGGGGTGGAACATGCTCAAAACACACAGTCAGAATTCTCCATGTAATTACACTCTCAATCAAGCGGGCCATGTCCGCATGTTCCACTTCTTAAATTCTCCGTGAATTAGAAAGCACAGCGACGGTCATTAAAGACAGAACAACACTCGCTAGACTAGATGCAGCAATCAGCCTTGTCGCCCTGCGGTATCGATCCCATCTTCCCTGCACTTATTTCGACTTAGAGCTAACATTTACAAAACACTATACATAGCCAGCACCTCAAAGCGTATAACGCTGCCAACATGTTGATAAAATGAGATGATTATTCAAAATAGAACCCCGAGGATCGAAAACGAGAACTAAACATTCTAACTCTACATGTAAAGCCGAAACCAAGCCTTGACAGTGCCGGACTCGCGCACGACCAGAGGCTCATCAAAGGTGACCAGCGCCAAACATCAGGCAGACTCCGTCGGGGCTACAATATCGGATACACACATTGCACGGAGCACGTGCGCATAGCACAGCTATAGTGAAAACAAAAAAGAGAGACACGCTTTCGTCACCATGATAATTATAACTTAAGCAAGCAAAAAGCAAGTCAGTCCGCTATCAAGTGACTAAAAGAAGCACCTGCAGTGGCAATGCAACGTAGATGAGCTCCTCAGGTTTGCCGCGAGAAGCACAAGCGCGACTTCACATGCGAGCCTATACCGGCAGTACGTGTTGGGTTCTCCAACGATTGGAGCTTAATATCAGGGCATACCGTAGGTGTTGTGTCCGCTAGCTAGAAGAATAAGCGGGAATTGTCAATTACGTCGAAATTCAGTATAAAACAGAATCTATCTGAAGAAGGATATACAATCGGGAAAGTTGGTATTGGTTCATATTGGAAAGGTACAGCGCAAAAAGACACAAGGCAAAAAGAAGGAGACGGATAGACGTGCGTTGACTCGCAAAACAATTTTATTGGGAAGAAACACATTTTCATACAAGTCTTTCAAGCGATAACAGGAAGCCTATAGCATTTGCGCGAAGCACATTGCAAGGGGTCAAAACATATAAGTTACAACCACCCGATGATATATTTAAAAAAAAAAGTGTTTTCATCCCTTCTCCCGTGAAAAGGACAAGATTATGAAATATCCGAAAACAACACCTCCTTATCTGCTAACATAACCGAAGGCTGGCTTAAACATTGCGACTGTCTTTTTCGGCTCAAGTAGCCCTCCATCAGTTCTCTTGTTGTTTTATCTCGGAGTCGAAATAAAATCTTAGTCTTCGCAACTGAAGGGCGTCAGTTTTTTTTTTTCTCATTTTTCATCTTTTTCACAGTTGTTACAGTTCGTCTTGTGTCTTTCCGAGTTTTACCTTTCCAATATGAACAACCTATCCGGTAAATGCGAAGAAAGCGATCAGCTTGTACTGCTGACGTAAACAAACCATTGTGACTAGAAGCAAGACATAGCCAAGCAAAGGCCAAAAAAACAACATAACAGAAGTGGTTCTGCTCTAGCTAAGACAAATAAACTGCTCTGGTTGCTATTCAGCCGGGGTATCAACTCCACTCAGAAATGCCCTGATGGCTTTTTTTTTTCTATCTTTCGCCTCAGTAGCGACATTCAAAGGTTTGTTACTCACAGCCGATGTTACCCTTTGACAAACAAGCAAAAAAATTCCGAGTGATACTTCTGCAGGTGATGTTTTATAGTTCTGGCTGCTTCTAGCACCTTGGTGGTAAGCTGGCTACATTCACAATATCGTGCCACTTTTTTTTTTGTACTTGAGTTTCTGTAGTGTTACCAGACATATAACATTTCCAGAGTAGGAAATCGCTAATTGCGATGCCACGTCACATCGCGATGGCACTTTGCAATCGCTTCAAACGCAGTTCGCAAATAATATAAGAAAGTTGCGAATTGTGTTCAGTGTGTGGTGGTCCACCAAGGAAAGGCAACATGTAAATCAAAGCGATAATAACGCTTATGCTAAGGGATATACATTTCATTTTTGCGCATTTTTGTAGTAGGATGCCTAGGTCGAAATAAGGTCTGGTTAGAGAAAGGGGTTATACCACGGCCGCACAATGGAGGCGCACTTGGTGCGGCCCGTCGCGTCGCGCCTCAATGGCTGGGGAAGCGCGTATTGGGAGAAGTTACAGTTTCCACCGTCATTCTCCGCGGGGGCGCCACCACTCCAGGACAAGGCGCCGCCGGCACGGACGAGCAGACGACGCGGAAGGAGCGCGCTGGCTGGGTTGGCGCGTGTTATCGTTTTGACTACTCAGCATAACCACGTGGTTCTGATAGTTCTGCATGCTTGTCATCGGTGCCTGTGTCAACAGCATCCTAAGCGTATGCAGCACATGCCAGTTAACTGCTGTGTGCCGCTGTGCTCTACGAAAGCAAGAAATGATCGGTTACCATGGGTTCCCGTGCGATTCACAACGTCGAGCAGCATGGATGAAAAACATATCTTGGGAAGGTTAAGACGGAAAAGGAAGCCAGTGGGAGCCGAGTGACAAGTCACTGGTATACTCACTGCACTTCACAGATGACGATTACAGGAAGAACATAAAACTGAAGATCCTGCTTCCTTCAGCTGTCCCCTCCGTGTTCCCGAAGTGCCCACATTACAAGTTAAGTTACTCACGCGGGCTCATGTTGAGCCAAACAACTTTTAAAAAATTAATGTGCGCAGGTCAATAGCTTTATTTTCCCCACTTGTTATAGCTACACTTCATTTCCTCCTGGACAACCCCCCGTGTCATCCTGAAGCATGTGTGTTTCAAGATAGCTGTGCCACGATCACTTTTATGACGATGATATCAAAATGGTATGCCTTGCCCAACATCGCATAAGTGAAGCCATAGAGACCCCAAGAGGAGCCGCTCTATTTGTCAGATGACGAGTGACTCTCTTGGTTAGAGTTGGACTTTGCCTAATCGAAGACATTCAGGTCCAAGGAGGCACGTCGAAGCAAAGGCTAACCAAGCAAACATACGAAGCAACAATCATGACAACCAGATCCACAGTGGCGCAAATTAAGTACCTTCTTGATCCCATCAAGTATCTTACAACGTCTTCTATGTGCCTTACAAGTGCATTGCGTTTAACCGAATCTTATTTTCAGCTTCCGATACGCCCTAAAGCAGGCCCTCAACAGCAGGCCTGTAGTATCGCTTTTTAGCAGCCTAAGGCAATTCAAAGGCAGGAACGACAGAGCTGACGCGAGGGCTGCAGTTTTCACCTCGGAGAAAATACTGAAGGTACAACTAGCGAAAAAATATATATATCGACTGAGATTATACACATTTTGCCATGCTTTGTGCAGGTTGGCATCTTGCAAGCATCAGTCTGCAAATGCACCTATCAACAATAGACAGCTATAAAACTTGGCATTCGTGATTATGAAAGTCGTACCTTGCCAACTGCCATATCACGTCTGCTGCGAGAGAGTTTTCGAGTCAGCTTGGATTCATTCATGTGTGGTGTGAACCAGCAGCTGGCAGAGTTAGCACCGATTGAATTCTTGGCTGGTTACCTTGCACGTCCATTTGAAGAGAAAGTATGAATAGTTTTACAGAACCTCATGAAACATTTTTATTTATTCTGTTTTCAGTGCCTGCCTGTGTTTTCATTATTTATATATTACCAAAGTTTAAATGACTTCTAGTGCTTACTTTAGAGTGTCAATAATTTTATTTTATTAGTCCCCATCCATTTATTAACTTTGTGCCTTGTGATTCCTGCAAAACCCTGGACTTATCAAATTTCTTGATGATGGACGCCTAAGGTATCTGAAAATCACCATGCACCTTTGTTAGCAAGGTGATGAAGTTCCTGCAGGTCATAAGAAGCAGCAAGCTATGCAACATGTTAATTTCATCCCTTCTTCCCTATTTTGTGCAATTTACGGAGTTGATTTGCGAGAGAGAAGACCGCAGTCACACTAAGGACCTAAATAAACTAATGCGACCACTGCTGACCAACTGGACAGGCAACATCAATCAGACAGTGGAAAAAATCACGCTTGCACATAAACCTTTTTCGAGAAAAGTTCTTCGCTTGTAAAATGAGCTTACGTGTCTTCTGTGCATCACGCGGCTTCATAATCAAACGAGAAAAAAATTGCCAGAGCCTGCGGGCGTGTCGTTGAACTGGCTGTCTTGTGTTGTTTCTTTTGCAACAGTTTGTGTTAGCTAGTATGTTTTGGTGGTGGTACCCACTTGAATATTATTTCCAGTGAAAACGGAGGAACAGGCCTGAATTGTAAGTTTCCAGAAAAGTGCACGCTGAATAAATGGCCCCAAACCATGTCCCGATTTCAAGATTGCAATATCTAATACGTTATTACAGTGGTTGAAACGCAACTAAATGCACACGACTCCCCCGTTCTCGTTGTAAACGGAAGACCACGAATGACTTGGAAAAGCCTAGCGATGATAACTTGCCGCTATCACCTTATCAATAGCAAACTTGCACATAGCATCACATACTGAGTGAAACGCCGCTCATAATCCTAAATTGAGCAAGCGCCGACCACGCGGACGCCGAAACGAAAGCACAGCCACGGCCGCTGCACGCAGCTCTCCGCCCGGACTCGTTCCGGAGCGGTGGCGATGAGAACTAGGCGCAATACGGCTCTTCTGGGCGACGCGACGGGCCGCACCCAAGTGCGCCTCCACTGAGCGGCCGTGGTTATACACACTGCTCTAAGGGACCTCTGATATTGGAGATAAAAGCTACTCCCAGTACATGTACTTTGTCGCCTAAATTATGATATCTGAGAACCTCAGTGAGGCCGACTATACTGATGTAAGGAAACCCCCAAATTCAGCAAATCTTGCGATTACCACCTGATGCCAAATAAAAAGTTAGGTTTGTACTCCAGTGATTTAACCTGAACCCATTTGATTTATCAAGGTTAAGGGACGCACCAGAACTCAGAAAAACTCTCTCAGTTACGCGCAAATTTTTTATCGTAACAGAAAAGGGCAATGCCATCAGCCCAAGCCAAAATGTTTATTTCACATTGCGATAGTGACAGACCACGAACTGCTTTGCTCCTGATGATACTACCTACGACATAAGGGTGAAACTATAATGCGAATAACAAAGGCAATAAGGACAGCCGCGTCGAACAGATGATTTAAGCGGAAAAGGGACGACGGCTCGACGTTTGAGCCTAAATAAAGGCGTGTCTTTTGAATACACGGAGTTATATATAGAAGAAGGCGTGGGAATGGGTTTCCCTATACGGCAGGTATTTATTGCTCTTTTCTTCTTTTGCATTCGCTAGTACAAAATGGTGTAGGTGACAACTCCTGTGTCCGTGGCACAGCGACACATTGCGGTGCGGAGGTGAGAACTTCCCTTCTCGGACTGTACACGTTTATTTACATATTTTACAACTCATTTACATCAACTTTGTCAGCTGCGACATCGATATATAGAGGGCTAACTGCAAATGGGTGAACGACCGCAGGTCAGAGGCTAGCAGAATCAGGCCTTGGCCTTCTGCTAATCTTTAAGCCGGAGCTCCTTGAGACCTCCGTCAGCCAACCCGTCTGCCCAAGACTTTCGTCCAGACCCAACTCTCCTCCGTGCCCAACTTTACGAAACGTTTCCAAAATTAATTCTAGTTCATAGACCAATGAACGAATCACAGTTCTGACCAGTCACATGCTGTATTGTAAAATGGGCTGACCAATCACTGGGCTATATATGCCCCTCTCCTACGCATGATAAGTGAAACAAATACAAAGCACACTATAAGCAGTGAGTGGTTGGGCACACAAGCACACATATCTGCGATTTGCACTCTCCCGAAATCCTCCCACGGTTCATGCAAGAGGCGCCAAGAAGTCACAAAGATAACCCTCGCCGACGGTTGCGCTTCCAAAAACAAAACACCAGCCTAAGGCCCAAACATTCCGATGCGGTCCCTGGTCGATTGCGCGCGGGCGACGGTTTCAAAGGGATGTATGTTCAGGCTTCTTATCGAGCAGACATAAAACCCCTTAATAAACTAAAAGTAACGCCAGCTTGTGAAGATTGCCGCCCGCCTTCTCTCCGGCGCTCTCCTTCGCCGTTCAACCCTCCTATTGGCCGAGTGCCGTCACGTGTTTATGCGCGCTTTCCATCGGTGCAAAACGACTGGGGCCACGCCGAGCGCGCCGATCTAGGCGGCCGTGACCGGCGCCTTCTCCGGAGAGCGCGCTAGTCGTGCACCGCTTAGGTGGAGCCACGGTAGAAATACGAGAGGAGGAGCGGCGGCGCCGGAGGAGGAGAGAGGAGATGACACTACTTGGGGTTTTAAGAAGTACCGACAGCGGTTCCCTATGCCGCGCATTCTCCCCACCGCGTGTTTCTAGGATTTATGGCCGTCCGCTCCCTCTTCACTCGAAGCGAGAAACAGAGCAGCTAGCGCCGATATCACAGCAGCTGCACTTACGCAGTGCTCTCTAACAGCTCTGTTTTGCCTGCCACGCGGCACGGCCAAAGGGCAACTCTGGGTCCATTTGCCGAGAATCGGAGACGAACTGCATGGCGGGGTCGCCCGTTCTTATGATATCGGATAACCATGCCGAATAGCAGCCGCCCGCACAACCGTTGCAAATAAACTCGTGTCAAGTTGCCCCTTGACCTTGGCGGCCCCTTCGGAATCTCCCCCGCAACAGTGGACCCGTCGTGAATGCTTCGTTTCTGGGAGAAGCACGCAAACTTAATCTTCCTCATCGAGAATGTTGCGCGTACACTTGCTGTACGCTCAACATATAAGTCTTGCAACAGGGGGAAACGGGGACATCGTAATGTCTCGCACACACAAAAAAATCAAAACAAAAGCTGCATGCAGAACAATCGTGCAACAGACAGGCCAACGATTTCCATGCAGAGGCGTACACCTTTCGCTTCGCGGCATGGTCAAAGCGCGACTCTCGGGCCATTATCCGAGAATCGGAACGGACCGCATGGCGGCGTCGCCCATTTCGATGTTTTTGAATACCACTTCCGAAGAGAAGCCGCCCGCGCGAGCGTCGTAAATAAACTCGCGTCTAGTTGCCCCTTGACCCGTGGTGAACGCTTTGTTTCTGGGAAAAGGCCGCAATCTTAACTCGCGAGTCTCTTAGAAACACACATTCGAAATCTGTACTGAGGCACGCATGAGTAAATATCGACATGTAAATTGCAGATGTCAAAATTAAGCGTGTAGCGGACGTTTCTTGTGAATTCCTTCGGTGGTTCGCCTGCAGTCGTAGCGCCATCATGTGGCAACCAAAAAAATCAGCCCCCCCCTGCCCACTCTGCTTTTCGTCATGTATGGCTCCCATCAGATGGCGCCGGGCGGCATTTACCTTTCGCATTGCTCCAGTATAGGTACTAAAGTGCCTTCATGATTTTTGCTTTATGAGCTGCGACGGGCGACACGTTCAGCAGTTTTTCTGGACTCAAGCATTGAGGCAAAGAATTAAATTTTACATTTTGCATTTAACCTGGCGTATCCCACTTCCTCAGCCCACCTCGTCGCAGGACAAACGCCTGACACACTGTATTGTAGGAGATAATATAGGCGCTCGGCTACTGAGCTGCATGGTGTTACCGGAGTTCGATTTTGCCCGCGGAGACCGCGTTTCCACTCAGGTTAGATGACTTAGGGTAGGTATCTCGGATCTCTGCGCAATTTAAAGAAGCACATGACAAATAACTTGGAGCCATCGCTTTGAGGCGTTAAACCGCATAAGAACCTAAAAACCGGCGATGGCAATAACGCTCGTGTCTTTCCTAGATGCATACCGTATGGGTTCTGAAAGCAAAAAATAAGCCTAAACTGAATGTAAGTGCTCAAAAAATGTGATGATGACATTTAGAAATTTTAGATGGTTATTGACGCAAGAGCATCGCAGCCAAGTTCGAACGAGCTTTTGTGCACAACAAGGTGAAATCCCTGCATGCGAGTAATTGTTTGCTGAATTATGTTATACTAAGCACCAAACCGTTGTGAATTTCATGCGACACCATGATACTGTTGAAATAAGTAACACGGCGTTTTGCGATGTTGTCACACCGTGACATCATGCACCATGTGATAAAATAGTCACATGGTGCACGCCACATGGTCGACCTGTGACTATAAAGTGTACCAGGTGTGTGATGTTTCACGTTCTGGGTCATGAGCGAGTTGTTAGATGCCCTAACCGGGGCTATAGATATCAAGTGCGTTGATCACTCTACATGGCTAAGTGCTGTGGCTGGATAGGCATCAATTACAGGTAGCGCTGGTCCCTGCGCAGACGTGTCTAAAATTGCTAAAAGCCTTACGGAATTATGGCAGCGGGTACACATGCTCGGCATATGCGGCGACCAGGAATTAAGAAAAAGAAGAAGCAGGCCGAGCAAATTTCCCTCTTCGTTACTATCACACTCTCGATATGTAATGCGATCCAGTCTCCTTAAAAACTTTTCTGGCGCTCTCTCTACCATAATGTCAAATCATAGATTTTTGTTTAATGCTTGAGTGATACTTTAGGCGCCTACACTTGACAGTTTGACAAGGAAGACGAAGGGCCGTGTGCGACGACAAAGATGAAATTAATCGAACCAGCCTCGCCCCGCTCCTAGGCAGCAACGCTTCCTCAGGGCACGGAGCCAAACCGACCAGGAGTTAGCCATCTCGACAAGGCCTACCAAGCGGCTGTGGACACGGCAATGTCGAACACGTCAAATCCCGAAGAATCTCGGGCAGATGACCAGGCACCGCTCATCCCAGATGAACGGGAAACGAGCTCCGAAATAGGTAGATGTGACCCGCATGATCGGAGCCTGACTTCAGTTCATCAAATCAGTGACAGCCCAACACCATTTGAAGCAAGTCCGGAGCCGGCCTCCGGACGTTGGCCTGGCGTCATACCGACCCGACGTTTTGTTGTCTTCGACGAAGAGCAAGGTTTGGAACTTGCTGCAGAAAAATTATCGCAAAAAGGAGCGTCTCCAGAAAACAGCATTGACTCTTCTGAGTGCTTCCGTGGAAACCAGGCTGACCGCGATGGCTTAAAGCGACCGCCATCGTCCATCCCACTTACCCTACGGACGGCAGAAGACCGTTTTCATGAACCACGCACTTGGTCGCCAGCGAGGGAGGTATCCATGTGCCTGCGAATCGAGAAAAAAGAAGGCGTAGTTGACAGCAAAGGTGTCGGTGAAGATTTTGATGAAAATGAAAAAGAGAATATTGCGCCGCCAGAGTGGGCGGGGAAAACCGCTGCACATCCCAAGCGGAGGCTCACCGACGTACTGCCTCTGCGCGACATCGAACCAGACGAATCGGTGAGTGGGATGCTGTGCGCACACTATGGGCGATTTGCGCAAAACTCAGGCTAAATAGCTGTGTTGCCAATTCAAATTTCCGTTAGGACGATAGTGTTATGAGAGCCATGAACGACAAAAGTTCGTTGGCGTTCCGTCGCGTTCGTGTGTAATAAGTGAACAACTTAATTCACTTAGTGTTTATGGACTAGGATTACCACGGCCCATTTGAATACAAGACGCGATCGCGAACAGAGAAATAAGAATGTATCCACAATTAGAAAAAAAGCAGCATTCGAATAAATTTGGTGTTGGCATAAAATGAGAATTATATTACTTGAAAGAGTACGAAATCAAACGAGACAATACGATGCGAGGAGAACTAAAACGACCATCACAATTCCGGAGAATCAATGCAGTTGATTCTATTTATTTCTTAACGAATGCAGTCTCCGGGATTTAGCGGAATTCTAGCAGCGGCCTCACGTTCTACAATTAGCATCCAAGTTGAGAGGGGCTTCTTTTTTTTTTATCTAGGCAGCGCTCCTAAATGCAGCCATAACGTGACCCATTAGCCCTTTGCTTTTTCCGTTGATACGATAAGCGTCCCCGACTCTTAGGACCTCCTTAAGATTAGTTTTTTGTCACTATTGGGCCAGGTTCAACATGTGATTCTTCTATGTTATATCTTTGCGGGTCTTACATCTCAGAGGCTCAAGTGACCTTGTCACTATAGCAATGTTCAAAGCTAACTTTTTCTTCTGTAACCTGACTCCATTTTTTCCCCACAACGGCAGGTCAGCCCGATGTGGACCTTTAACGAGGATGAGTTCGGGGCACCACTCAACGCAGAACTACTAATGACATCTACTCCCATAAGACCTGAGGATTCCGGAAGGCGTATTCTTTGGGACACCAGCAGGTTGGAAGCGCTGCAAAGGCTGCCATCGATTATTCCATCAATCTCGGAAGCCACTTCATCTGGATCATCTCCGCCGGGAATACTGCTTTTACCTGACGCCACCGATGTTACGCCATCGGATTCGGATGCCAGTCGATCGGCAGTTAGCGAGGATGCAAAGTTGGACACGAGCGCCGGCCCTGTCGAGGATCATCAGACGCAGCCGCAGTGAATTCATAGTGCGTGGAAGCAGCTCTTGAAGCAGCTCCTCATCAGCAGCCCTCCCCCCCCCCCCCCCCCCACCGCGCCCTCCAGAAAAAAAACCTTTCAACTTGTAGAGGGCTGGTGGGTTGCCTAATAAAATTGCCGCCTCTCCTCGAGCATGGCCGAGACCACCGCAGTTAAAGCTCTGAGTGAGTAGACACGGAAAGGCGGAAGAAAAAATTGCGTCCGATGTTAGGAAACAGCGTGGAAACCGGATGGTGTAATCTTATACGGAACAAGCATTACACGTTTAAATAGTTGGCGAGGGTCCAGTGGATGCATCTATAGCACAGTAGATTTAGGTGGAGGGATATGAGACAGGCCTTTTTCTTGCAGTGGGTATAGTTCGGCTGATGGAAATGATGATGTCAACGATTACACATCGCCTTTTTGAGCATCACTGGCGTTAAGTGAAACGCCGAACATGATTTAATCGCAGCAGCAAACATAGAATAATAATAGCTCGAAACGAAGACACAGACGCTATTCAATAACAATCACAGGCAGCGACTGCTGCGCTCTCGAAGAGAAAATCACCTCAAAACTCAGGGTACGTGTTTTGCTGCACGCGTTGTGTGCTTGCCTCATCTATGCCGAGACTCGTAAAACGGCTTGGGGAGCCAAGGCTGCCTTGTGAAATCTGGGGGACTTTTGTAACGTTTGCGGATTTGGGTTTTCAATACTTTAGTCGATAAGGCTATATGGCCTGCGCAGGTGAAATTTATAGCAAGCGGACAACACACGGGGGTAGAATTTCAGGGTTGAGTCATTCGCTAAAATTCACTAATTGATCACATTTTTAGTGTGTTGTAGGCAATATATAACCACGCAATTGAACCCCATCTGCGTGAACATCGAGTACAGTTTGATAATTTTATTAATCGGCAACGTGAGCCTTCGACATGCGAACGTCAAACATACGCATTCGAAACTGCGATGAAAATTATTTTCTTCTCGCATTGAAGAGTGGGAAATGGCGTCGCTTGCATTTTATACTCATCGAACAGTACGAGATTTATTTATTTGATTGCGTACGAGAAGTTTTTGCTATTTTCTTTCATTTAATACCCCTTTTTTATTATTTTTTTGCATATTTATTTATGCCTTGAGGCAATAACAGCGTTATTAAAAAAAGAAAAGTTACCATTTTTTCGGAACTCCGCTGCTGTGTCAGATTCGCACGCGTCTCAGATTGTGCCCGTATAGCGTGGCTGCGCTATACGGGCACAGTGGATCCCCGGGCACTGCGGCATAGAGGGAAACGAACGTGCCGACGAGCTCGCGACCGCAGCACACGAACTCCCTCCTAGCGACGAGCAACTCGCTTTGGAGGATGTGCGTGCGGTAATCGACGATCACCTCCGGATGCAGCACCCCGACCCACGCATCGCAAGAGGTGAGCGCATTCACAGTGTGAGCGGCCGCTCGCTGACTCGGCTGCAACGCGCAATGATCCTCCTTGCACGCATTGGATGTGTGTGGCCTGGGGAACGACGGATGCGCCACGGACTTGCCACTAGTGACATGTGTGATGGCTGTAGCGTGGTAGAAACTCTCGAACATCTTCTACTGCGCTGCACCGCGCTAGCCGAACCACGACGTGAGTTGCTGGCAGCTTACAGAGCGCAGGGGGTAATCCCGGACAGCGTATACCTGTGCTCCTGTGGCTACCGGGCAGTGCGCGCGTCCGCGAGCGAGCTCACGTGAGCCTGTGTGAATACATCGAAAAGGCGGGCTTGATGACCCGCATATTTCACCTCGCCAGATAGTGCGCGCTGTGACTGAACGCTCCACGTGGGCTATTTCCCACAATAACGGCCGATCGGCCACGACAGCCGTCAGTGTTTTGTACAGTGTGCCAGTGCATGCGTTGTGAACAGTTGCCTGGACGCAGAGCTATTGCGTAGGCCCGCCCGATGTGCCGAGTGCTCAGTGACCTAAGACATTTGCGGGTGGGCCTCAAGCAAACTACTGTATACTGTACCATAGTGTATATATTTCTGTTATTTTTACCTACCCTTTTCTTTCTGCCTATCACTCACCTCTTTGATTTCTTCTACCTTCTCCTCGCTATCCCTTTATTTCCGCCACCCCAGTTCAGGTGCTTCAGATATCAGATAGCAGATACCGGGGCTGGCAAACATCTTTTTTTTCCTTTTGTACATACAATAAATAACCACTACAACAACAACAACAACAAGCAATAAATAATCTTGGAAGGGATTGCCTAGAAAGTAGAGGAAAAAACAATCGCATATCACCGGCGAGGTCTGTACCCACGACCTCTGAAAATCAGAGAAGTGGTTGATTTTGCCTTCTACGTTCTAGGCAATTATCTCACGATGACCTCGAATTCTTAAAACAAGGCATTTCCTTATGCTTTTCTTTTCGTAATTCACTCTTGGCTCCTATCTAATGTATCTCACCTCATCCTCCCTGGATGTTTTTGCTGATTTCCTTTGATTAAGTTTCACTAAGGGCCGCAATGAGTAGCATTCATCTTTAATTGTTGGCTGTAATACGGCACCAGGCTTCGAGGCATCAAAGCTCGTGCGGAGCGTTTGTATGAGACCGACGAAAAACGCCAACGACAACTTACCACAAAACACGCAAGCTCACTGGGATACTGCATAATATTGTGCCCTTAGGTATGATAACCTGTCTGTCAATTTCACATCAGGACAATATTGAAGCATGGTCGCTGATGGCTGTGCAAATCCCACTGTCATATTCGAGCGATATTATTAGCGAAATGCAATTGTTCTGGTTTACGCGTCTAACGGCGGAAAAGCCGCCCAATATTCGTGCCAGCACCCGGACCTTCCTGTGAAAGCGCAATCTCAAAGAGCGATAGCAAGCTATCTGATAAACGGAAACATTCGCTGCTTTGTACTTTACCCTAGAACGAAAATTTTTCTAGGAGAGGCATCTGACTTCGGCTGGCTTTTAGAACTTTTTGTCAACCCGAGCTCGAAGAAGGGTTCAGTTTCAGCCCTTTTCACGTCATCTAATGAACCACAGGAGTTGCTGAGGAATAGCACCTATTTTAGCGGGCCGTTTCACCTCGTCGTCTATCCCACTGGGCAGTCGCAGTCTTGCCGCTGGCAGGCGGCACAGGCCCTGCAATACCTCCTTGGCGCATGCCTTAAATAGAACGCGCTCGCTCTCCTCGAATTTCGTGCATAAAGGCTATTAAATTCTTCGTCGTGTAGTTAACTTCGCAGGCACGTGAGAGCCCGCCTAATATTCTCTTATTTTTCCCATCACCTCTGCCTGAAGGCCTTGCACCAGCTGATCCCGCATCGCTCTCCCGATTGCCCAGCAGCACGGCAGCCCTTCCTCGCGTAATGTCCTTCCCTGAAAACTCCAGCAACGAAAGTGCCGAATGGCGTCATTAAAAAATAAAACTAAACAAAAAGTAAGTAAATAAAGCTATATGTTTTTTGTGTTGCAGTAATCTGTTGTGTTTTTTGTGTTGCAGTAATATTGCTTGCAGTAATCTGATCATGCCAGTGGCGTCCGTCGCGCCATCTTTAGTACGTTCAATGAGCACGAATAAGAGCGCATTTAAAGACCGCACTTCCCGTCGCTTCTGTGCCACAAATTACCCGGCATTACACTGTGGAAGCCCAGGGCAGGACGTTTTAAAAAGAGTTAAGAAAATGCCCGTGAGGCCATCTGCTAAAACGTTCCTTTTCAAACTTCACTCTAATACGCTCCCTGTTAAAACCTGGCTGAATGATATAGGTATCTTCGTCCCATGGACAACAAATTGCCTGTTGCGCAGAAAATCTGAAACAATTGAGCACGTTTCTTTATAGTTTTGGGGTGCTGTCTCTCTATGGGACGTCCTCCAATGGACAATTAAAAAGGAACTTCCCTTAACTGCTTACGGTATCAGATTCCTACCAGTGCAGAACGATGATGCACCTTATGATTCAATTATGCTTCTTGGCCTCCATAGTTTGTGGAAAACACGAATGTAGGTGCGTCACGCAGCTATATATACAAGATCTGCGCGTGAAAACGTTATTGAAAGTGCTGTGTATATACGCGGAACTTTCAGGATGCAGCAGGATCCATCACAATGGCATTGTCCATTTGATGAGTTGGTGCACTTGAAAAGACTTTAGCCGCGTACGCGTTAGCTCAAGTGCAGTTGACGTGTTTTATCATGTGTAATTTTTGTGTCTCACGGCAATGAAGGAAAAAAAAAAGCTTCTGTGGCGCAATGGATTAACACCACGCACCTGATTGTAAAACATGTGTTCAATTCCTGTAGGGCGCCAATTTTTTATTTTTTTTTAAATCCGAACATTCAAATAAATTACGACCATATTTCCTGGGGTATGCTCCCCTTTAGGTTGCTAATACCATGTTTTTTTTCTTCTCAACAGCAGCAAAAGCAGCCGCAAACGCAGCCAAGATGTGAAGGTATCACAACGGTTACAATTACATTCACCGTAATCAATCCCTGTCTTCAGTGAGTGCATGTTACATTTAGGTTGCGTTCAGAGACAACTGTCAGCTGCAATCGCCTTTTAACATGCTTTAAACTGTTTTTTACGGATTTACGCCGCGACGATTTTTCAGGTTAACTTATTCAACGTCTCAAAGATGGCGCGATGGTCGCCACCGATGTATTACGCTCGTTACAGCAAATAATTTTAGTCCATGAAACTATTTTATCAATATTGCATTTCAGTTTTTGTACTGGGCATTATGCTCGAAAAAAACATAATGTTGTGTTTTATTTTTGAGTGACGCAACTGGCACTTGCGTTGCTGTAGTTTTCGGGGAACGGCCCTTCCTCGTGGCTTCGTGCCCATGGTCTTTCTCTTCACGTCACGTGGCCTTCTCCGGTCATCTTCGCGCGTGTTACTTTTCCTGCTGCTGGCTTTACCCCACCTTCGTGCGCTTGCAGAAGCCGTATGCCGTCTGTGCCTATAGCAAGGTTTAGCCCGCAGGTTCACTGCACCTCGTGCGGTTTCATCGCTGCACGGTAGCTATCGCGCGTTTTTTTTTTTTTTTTCATCCACGGTTTTAGCATTTGATGCTATGGTAGCTTGTTTACTCAAGTGGATTGGAAACAGGCACAAATATGCAGATGTCTTTCGTATGCGGGTTACGTTTTGCAAAGTGTGAAAATTATTGTTTCTCTTGTCCTCTCTTCTCTTGGGCAGCACTGCCGCTCGGCGTTCTCTTCTGTGGGACGATCGTTGCATATGGTCGCTGGGCGTGCCACGCTTTCCCGCGCTTTCGGCAGACTGCGCAAGGGGAAATTCGACGTCCTGTCTCGCGGGTAAAGAACCAAATTTTCTTCTTCTCCTTCCTTTATGCAGATCCCTCTGCTCGGAGAACCAAAAGCTACGGATATTCGCGAGAAACCGCATTAGTTCCAGCGATGGCTGAAAATGACGGCGGGCGGGGCTGCCCTGAAACTAAGTTGGTTATATGCAAGCAAGAAAAGAGGGGAGCATATTTTAGCTATACGGTACGTAACCAAAGAAACAAACACGATGATGAAAAAAAGATGTGGAAGAAAACTGTACCGCCAAGCATGAAGAGGCAAGGCGGTGATCACGCGAGAGGCGAAACGGCGCAGAAGACGAAGAAACGTAGCCCAGCTGATCCGAACTTAATAGGGTGATCTACGCGGCGAACTCGTCAATAGTTATCTGTTTCGAACAGGGCACCGCAAACTAATTCCGGGTTCGCTTCGTGGATGCATAGCTCAGTTTTAACATGTGCTCACGGACAAAACGTCTCTATCTTTTTATTGTGTGTCAACGGATCTGCGCCTCCTGCATACAGTTGCCGCCGGCCATTGTTCACCATTGCTGCTCTTATTTGATCGCTGGATAGGCCGCTGTTTCTACCTCGTGTCTTGCCTGAAGCAAATAAATCATCCCCGGATATTCCTCTCACCAACGACGTTGTGGACTCCCACGAATGGTTGAACAACGTCAGGTGCTGAGGGGATGGGGTTGCCTCACTAATCTAAAGTGGTGCACTG
Source organism: Amblyomma maculatum (assembly GCF_055883805.1). Taxonomy (NCBI): domain Eukaryota; kingdom Metazoa; phylum Arthropoda; class Arachnida; order Ixodida; family Ixodidae; genus Amblyomma; species Amblyomma maculatum. The sequence continues at coordinate 77,589,849 of NC_139350.1, forward strand.
AAAACGGGGACCGCAGATAGTGTCCTATAAGTGCCGATAAAGAAAGCTGCAGACAAAATTACTTTTTTTTGGAAGCAGTCATACTGTTTTAATTCGGACTGCCTGAAAGATAAAGTAAGGGTTCCATAGGCAGTCTTCATCGGAAATATGTACGCCGCTTCACAAATTGAAAGTGAAGTGAAGCAGAGAGAAAGATTTCGAAGCACGCATTTGTTTGCTTCAAGAGCATATGCAAAAGCGCTTTTAACATCACCTTTTCAATTCGTGATTTCTTCTTTAAATTTAGTTTTGTTTTGTTTGTTGCTGAATTAGCTTACCTTTTTTTTGAACTCGCTGTTAGTGTCGGCTTCTATCTGCTTATTTTTATTGTCTACTTGTTCGTACCTTGATAGCTGTAAATTGACGAGAGCTTATTATCTCACTGTTAATTTACCTTGCGTTGAAATGTACTTTTCTTTTTTAATCCATATGCCTGACTACAGTAGTGCTGTCAGAGTGGGGATCCGCGTGCCTTTGTCAAGCTGTCAGGCGGCAGCTTTTACTCCGAGCTCCTGCCATAATTTGTACCACGATAAAAATAAATTTAATTTAATTTAAATTGTTGAAGTTATTGTTACTGAAACATGAGTGCACATCTCAAGCACACGTTACTTAGTTATGCGCACTGCAACGTGTTCACTAACTGCCTCTCCCATAAGCTTTGTACCAGCGACCTTTAGTGGCGTGCAGGTCGTTCGTACAAAGCGTGTTGGAGAGGCACCTACTGAAGTTTTGTGCTTTGTTTTGGTTTGCTTCCACCATATATGGAAAATAATAATGGCTGTGGAACACGCTGACGTGTATGCTCGCTCAGAGAATGAGTATCTAATTGAAAGTGTGACCTACCTGAAGGGAAGGCTATAATGCTGTAACGGCGGCTAGTTAATTTTTCATTATCATTTAGGCACGCTGAACTTTAACTCAAGTCAATTCACTAACACAAGACAAGACTGGTACGTGCGCACGTACCAGTCTTGTCTTGTGTTAGTGATTTGTCGTGAGTTAAAGCTCAGCGCGCCTACATGATGAAAGCTATAATGCCCAAAGTGAGGAACCAGAATGAAATCCAGTTTTAGTTCAGCTGGCTGACCTAAAGGATTTTTGAAACACCTCGCAGTCTTACTTTTCGCGGGAGATCTTTGTGGTATTGTGTTTGAAACGTTTACCCCACTGTATTCTGCATTGTGAGCTGGAAATACATGAGCGCCGGTCATGCGCAAGGCCGGGGTTTCAACCCGCATGGGGACAAATTATGTATCATTGTGCTGCGGATTTGTTGCCCTTCGTTTCCAAATTGCGGTTCTCATTTTTTGTGTACGGATGAGCGACCCCACGCGCTATCACGCAAAAGCAAGCTTACCTTCCATGCCCAACCGCTACCCGCCAATCATCTCTAGCACATTCTAGCTTTCTACCACCTTTCTAGGGGGGGGGGGGGCGTGCAGGTTTGTCCTTCGACGTTACCTTGCCAACCTGGCAGCCTGAACGCTGCGAAAACGGCTCTGGGCGCGGGTAAAAGTAATTCTTTACATCTGGACGCAATTTCGTAACAAATGAACCTAGTTATTCCCTGTCGCAATCAATATTAATACCCTTGGACCACGTCAGCCGTCGTAAAGAAGCGTACCGCTGCTGTAGCTGAGTATACTGAATTCTCTAGTCTGAATAATTCTGTCTATGATCTCCTTCCTTTTACAGCACTGCATCTTCCTATATTGTTACGTGGAAGATCTACAGTCCGAAAGCTCTCCGCAACGCTAACGTTAATGAGGGTACCGATTTCACAACACTCAGCGTCGTCGTCTTCTCGGAGTCTGTTGCACTTCTTCATTCTCATCACGAACAGCGAACACAGCTAAGTAACACTACCCCCCCCCCCCCCCCGCGGGAAAAGCACAGTCCCGGTTCGGTCTTCGTGAGCGAAATAGAACGTTGATAATAGGGCTTTAGACGGGACCATGCACTATTTCGGAGGTTGGAGCAGTGGACGGGGACTTCGGAAACACAGATTCAACTTTTTAGGTGAAGTCAGTCGCGGGGCGCAAAACATGGTAAGGACTAGTGTAACGGGGCAAAAGATTTTCATACAAGCCTACTCGACGGCAGGGGAGCCACAGCAAAACGAGAGATCCTGGAGTGTAGTAGACATCACGGTGGCGGCTGTCGTATCGGAACTTTTGTGACCCTTGGGATGCAGTGAGCCTGGCATGAGCTATCCGGCGGGCATCATGAGCGCGGGCGACGGCATTACTAGCCTAAGTACTGGTGGCGTCTGATGTGGGTAGGGAGGTGTCGAAGGGTAGTAACGGGTGTCGGCCAAATAATAAATAAAATGGGGAGAATCCAGCGGTAGAATGGACAGATGAATTGTAAGCGAATGTCACAAAGAGGAGATGAACGTCCCAATCTCGATGGTCGTCCGACACATACATGGCCAGCATGTATGTGAGGGTACGGTTTAGACGTTCCGTGAGGCCGTTGGTCTGGGGGTGATAGGCGGTGGTGAATTTGTGGCGGACGTCCCGATCGAAAAACACGACAGAAGGTTTTGTCGCACGACTGTCGCACAACTGTCGCACGACAGATTTTTTTGTCTTGCGATAAGGTCACCTGTCTTGTTGTTTGTCGCACGGCAGAGACTGTGTCGTCGGTTTGTGTCTTGCGAGAGAGGCACCTGTCGTGGGGTCTGTCTTGCGACCGAGGTATCTGTCGCAGATTTGTCTTGCGACAGACTCCTCAACGCGCCGCTGTCTTGCGACAAAGGTACCTGTCGCGGTTTCTGTCGTGGGCGAACCTGCCCCTCGCGGGATCTGTCGCGGGCCTGTCTTGCGACATCTCGCGACAGTACCTGTCGTATTGTGAGACTTTTTCGTAGATGTGTCGTAGATTTTAATTCGATATGTGTGTTTTTGTGGCGCGATTGAGAGGCGCAGTTTTGATAATTGATAGCTGGCAATCAGCGCGATCGACTAGATGATAACGCGATCGAATATGCTGCAATTTACGTACATATATATACGATCACGCCTAGTCTGGCATGCGCCTGCTGCTAGCTGCGTTTCGCGTAATCACGCATGATCGAATAAAGCGCTTGCGCACTTTGCAGATAAGCTTGGCGACCTGCGTGGGGCTCCGCGATATATACGTACGTATACGTGGGTGGCCAAAAAAGCGCGCCGGCTTGAACTGGGGGATGAAATTGGAGCGCAGCCGGTTACGAAGCCGACACCACGCGCGACGCGAAACCCTGGAACGGCCGGAAGAGCAGCGCTCTAAAACATATGCCCGGCGCGGAGGACCTGGTTGCACGCATGCACTCGATTGATCCGTGACTATATGTATGGTTATACGTACGCGTACCATGTCGCCCGGAAGCGGTGTTGGCAAGATATGGTGCGCGCCTCTACGCATATGCGCGCTGAAACATTTCGCGGATATGCGCTGCCATGAATTGCAACGCGGTCATGTGCGGGGGCGCGTCCCGGCTTGGAAGGGCGAGACAATCCATATGGGCCCCCACAGAAGAAAACCGAGACCATAAATTACCTTGATATATCGGAATAAAAGCAACATGCAGTTCACGCTCCAAAATCGCCTCCCATTTATATACGCGATCGATCGATCACATGCTGCAAAGCTTGCAGGTGATGCATTTGAGTTGCGTTATAATTAGTCGGTTTAGTGAACAATATATTCATAGCACGCAAATGTGTAACCGCGCTCTTTTTATATGACACATACGTTCTATACCAGGAAGATATCTCTTCTGGTGTAGTGACGGGTAGATGTGTTTGCAAAGTCATTAAGCAATGGACGTTCGCTCGCTATGGCGGTTGTATTCGAGTGTTCTCGGTCTTGTTGTGCACTTGAGCACAGTAAATCCTGTTCAAGTATGGAACTCGGTGTTTGTCCCCTCTGTCCCGAACCCGCTGCAATGGGGACATCTCACACGACGGATTGGGGGCCACGTACAGCTCTGTCTGTTAGGGTTGGCACGCCGGGGCTAGAAGGTGACCAGCGCCTAGCCCCTACATACATGCGACCACATCTATTTAGTCAGTTGAGCAGGCATGCATGCTCATATCTCAGTTATGAAGCACAACACCCTGGCAATATATAGTGCAGTAGGAGAGTCTGAAAAGCAGCACTCACTCTCACATAAGTATACAGTCAACCTTAGCAGAACAACATACAACAGCTATTTTAGCATGCATAAGGCATATTAGAACCCTTCACAAGTCATAATATCTGATACCATAGAACCAATTCAAAGCTCATGTGCATTAAGTTAATGTTTCACCTTTTCAACCTATCTGTGTATATTCAGTACTTTCACAGAAAAACTGAGATTTGGTGCTTGCATGCAAATTACTGTGCCTGCAAACCATTCATTACTTTGTGAATGAACATTGTATGCCACTGTATGACTACAATGGGACATTATGATATGCAAAATACTGCAGAAGTCATGCAACATGCTCTGATTCTATGGCGACAAACAGGGTGAAGTATTCCTAATAAAGTATGCCAACAACAATGGTCATCACAAGAAATTGTGCACTTTATTTATATGAAATAGATTTTCAGAGACAGTCATACATCTATATGAATCCCAATTAGTACAAATGTGTGCAAGAGATTAGCTCACAAACATTTGAAACAGTTTTCATACAAAATAGCAATAGACACATTAACATGTATACCTGCTGTAATTGGTTTCACAAAAGGTAAACAATAATGAGCAATAAGCATAACCAAGTACCAGGTGCCTGAGGTAACACTACTCACTACTGCTACAGACACTTGAAGTCTCATATCTATCTGGCCTGCAGTATTGTATATATTGACATCCAATGTCATCCACCTAGTACATTTTTTCCAAGGTGGCAGTGTACAGTTTGGCCCAAGAAAAGGAAAATGTCACCCACTGAAATTGCCACCTTCCTGAATATAGCACAGTCCTGGCTTCATTTAGAAGGATGGGTAACAATGCACGCCCTATGCAAGAGACGTGGAATCTGTGGACAAGAGGACAAAGGACTGGACAAAGTACAGTCAGGTGTCAGAATTTGTCCAACTTGCTACTTTAACCACGAGAACGCCAGACGTTTTTGGCAAAGGCTTGCCATCGAAGGTTATGACTGAGGAAAGCCAATGAGGATCATTGTAAAAGACTTCTATGTTACTGAGTCAACTGCGATGACTTCAGGTAATATTCATGTGGTATGAGAGGGGAAATTCATTTCCATTACCACTCCATGGAACAATCTGCTTCGATAAAGACGTGACTGAGCAATGGCTCATTGACAATAGGAGCAGGAGCCTTCTCCGGTTCCTTACGGAAAATAATTTACACGAGTTTTTGCAATACGCCTTATGGCAAGCTTGCGTAACAATAAAAAAAAAAGTTGAACCCAGAGGAGCACGAAATACTTTTTGTTTTCAGATACAAAAGTTTCTCCCAACCTGGGTTAAAAAACTAACAAGACTAAGAACAGGTAGCATTACAAAGGCCTTGGTGAGGTGCCTATACTGATGCACACAAAATTTCTTTCATCTGTTATAATGTCAGCAATCATTATAATGCTATAATGTTAGCTCTTTTGAAGAACTTTGAATTAATTTGGGCTGTATATGTTGAGGTGCTTGGCACAGAGCCTATATATTAGGTGTGTTGAAAGGAAGAACTCAAGTCTTTCAACCAGGTTCGACTCCTACCCACAACGCCTGCGTCTAACAGCAGTGCACGGCACACTCGCTGCTAGCGTATGCCCCATGTCAGTCTGAACATTTGACTTCTTAGCTCTGCAGATATAAACCCGTGGGGCTGCTATGTATGCTGCGTCACTGCATCACTGTACCAACAAACAGATACATAACACAAATGTCTCACTGAAGGTCAGCACTGCTGCATCAATGACCACATATCTAAACACAACTTAATCCAAGAATGCAACAGTTTTTAAGACTGTATTAAATTTGTATAGTCCACTGAGAGCAATTTCAATAAAAAACTCCTGAGATAAACATTAACAGGTACACTTCCCAAAATTTGATGGAAATACATCAATTTTTTCCTCGGATAGAGTTCCTTTCAGTAAAACATAGAAGTGCCAAAAAGTACTCGAATGTACACAGGGAACAGGATGAGCACTTCTTTAAGTGGAGAGCATCATTTCCTCAAATACTTCACCCATCTAGTATGTCATAGCAAAAGACATTGCAAAACAGTTTACTTCAAGTTTTTCCTCAAACCTGAAAGAGCTGTCCACGTGTCTAGAACTCGCTAGTACTTTCCGAGCTGACGTTCTGAGGAAGTGTTCAAATTTCATAACGAGTGCTCTGCAGCTTCTCTAAATGAATATGATAGTTATATGCTGCTATATGGCACTGAGACACGAGCATTTTCAAAATGATGCAAAAGGACACTATTAAAATTATTCCATACCTCTCAAGGAGAACCTCTGAGTCACTTTAGGACGTGAAACTTCAAGAACAAACAAGCCTTTTACAGCAGATAATCAGATGTGAATGAAGTTTCTGTAAGCCTAGCTTCAATCAATCTTATAGTTGTTTGGTATGTCACAGATATATGACGCCTCTCCAATGTCAAGCAAAATGCATTGTGAAGCAACATCCTCAAGCGAGTAAAGGGACATGTTGCGACCTGGAGGTGGAAGTTTGCTGCTATGTATGTAAGTGATATTTCTGAATGGAGGCTCAGAAATAACCAATTTTTGGCACACCAGAGCAACTTTTTGGACATTCACAATGAATGTACAGATGTCATTTACTATGCAGTACTCTCCATCAACCATTTTCAAACAGTACGAACAAGTTTTCAGTGCCCGACTATACCGAGTGCTGTAAATATGAAAACCTTTAGCTTCGGCTCTACCATAACATGTAATGCTTGGCACCACTCCATACTCTCTTAAAAACATTCCTGCTACAGCTTCTTCTAAATGAGCAGGCCTCAGAGGGGCTCCCAATACACGAGGATTAGTTATTTCTCTGACATGAAAGTTGATAATTTGATTCCGTCTTTGAGCTAAAGATGAAGAAAGCTCAACCAGCCTGGTGGAAGTTTTAAGCCAAGATTTCATTACACAGCGCTCTGCTATTTGTAGCGGGACACCCTGTGCAGCTGTCACAAGTTTCAGAAGTTGACCATTTCCATTTTCAAATGGGAATGTAGATGTACCCCACAAAGGGCCCAACATCTCCACACTCTTTGCCAGATGTAAGAGCTGGTGCACATTAAATGTAGCACTGCTTTCTCCATACAGTGAACAAATTCTGTTTACAAAGCATGACAGAAGCTGGTCCGCTTCCTGAAGGTCAGCAACGCTTACAGAAGTCTGAAGAAGAAGAAAAATGCCTTGACAAAGCAGAGAAAAATGGGTGACATATCTTGAAGGAATCAAACCCGATAAACATGGTAGAGAATAGTACAAAAGCCAGAATAGCCATTCAGCGGCTTTCCAGTTCTTGCGTTCTGAGACTGGTCGTGGCAGGCGACAAAATGATATTGGTGGCCTTAATAACTTAATGCGGCTTTCCAGTTCACGGAAGTTCCGCCCAATGTGGAAAGCCTTCCCTACAGCACTGAGCCATAGCTCAGTTACCTGCTGCGTAACGCCCTCAAGCACACAATGCATAAGGTCTGGTGGCAAGCACCACACAAGATTGAAGCCTTGCAACTGATTGAGTGACGACGGCCCTTTAACCCCATGAACTGGCAAGTCTTGCTCGTAGGCAGCCCGCATATCCTGCAGCATACCGCTGTGTGTGCGCAGAGCTGCTGGCCTTTCTCCAGGAATGTACCGCAGGGTTCCTGAGATAAAAATGAAAAATACCAATATTCAGCACTAGAAGATGCTGAAACTACAGCAGACGCGATACATCAGAAGCGAGCTATAGCTTTTAGGAAAGTCTTTAGTTCACTTCTAACCAGAACCACATCTGGTTCGAGCTAGCCCAAGTCCTATTCTATATATTTCACGATACCAGTGCACAATTAAATTCAAGAGAAGCATTTCATCATCATCATCATCATCATCAGCCTGATTATACCCACTGCAGGGCGAAGGCCTCTCCCATATTTCTTCACTTAACCCGGTTCTGTGCCTGTGCTAGCTGCATCCACTTGACCCCTGCGAACTTCTTAATCTCATCCGCCCACCTAACTTTGTGCCGCCCCCTGCTACGCTTTCCTTCCCTTGGAATCCAGTTTGTTACTCTCAGCAACCATCGGTTATCCTCTCTTCGCACTACATGTACTGCCCATGTCCATTTCTTCTTCTTAATTTCCACTAGAATGTCGGTAACTTGAGTTATTTCTCTGACCCACTCTGCACGCTTTCTATCTCTTAATGTTACCCCTACCATTTTTCGCACCATAGCCCTCTGGGTTGTTCTCAACTTCAGTAGAACTCTCTCGGTTAGCCTCCACGTTTCAGCCCCATAGGTGAGTACAGGCAAGATGCAACTGTTGTATACTTTCCTCTTGAGCGATACCGGTAAGCTGCTAGTCGTAATCTGCGAGTGCGTGCCAAATGCGCTCCATCCCAATCTTATTCTTCTTATTTCCTTTTCATGGTCCGGATCTGCGGTTACTACCTGTCCTAAGTAGACATATTCGCCTACTACTTCCAGTATTTCGCTACCTAATGTAAACTGCTGTTCCTTCCCGAGGCTGTTGAACATCACCTTAAAGAGAAGCATTTAGAGCAGTTAAACAGTGATGTGTAGGCATACAGAGGGGCATTAGGAAGAGTAAAATTGGCTGCTGTCAGTCTGCAATACCATGCTTTATATGCTTGCAGCAGCTGAGATCTGTTCAAATAAAATGTGTAGATAGTGAATATGAGTGCAATTACTGCAACAACCAATTCAGGGATTACAAATAAACTTTTATATACCTGGGTGCATTTAAATATACTTATACTGCCCCCTATTCTTCATACACAGGATGAGCTTACTGCATCAACAGGCACTGCAAAACAATGACCATACTGCATTCCAAACATATTTAACACAAAAGGCTAAGGCAGTATATGCCTGTTTAAAACAGTGTTGAAAATTTTTAATAATTGCAATGTTTGCTTGCAACGGGACACCTATAGCAGCGACACAAAGCTGCATTTTCATGAAATATTGACAAATTGTCGAGAAAACAATATATGCTGCTCTCTCTGTACTTTGTAAGACTATGATAACTGCTCATTGTAGCATGATTAGAAATTTACCAAGTTTCTCACAAATAAATCTAATTTTCCATAGGATTATTTGAACCTTTTTTTGGGGGAAAAGCACATGCTGATTATTGAAATTTGTTTTTCATTCCAAAATTATAATATAGCTAACTTACGTTCGACAACAGTTCCTTCCTCGAGGCACCAGGAGCAACCGAAATAGCCATTAAACTGCTTCATGTTCAGCAACGCAGCTCTTGCTGGTGAGTCCACTGAGCAGCACGTCACAAACACCTTTGAAAGCACAGTTTCTTCGCCATGCCGCCACGCTATCGACCCGATGTTGTTGAAAGCATCCACAAATGTTTTCATGAATAAGTGCTGAGGCGGATGCTTCTTTGCGAACCACAGAGCTCCTATGATGACATTTTGAAAACGGACATTAAAAGGCAATTCATTAATAAGGAGTTGAATTGGCCACACACTCGATTTGCTACATCTGAATACTGGTGAGCCGTCGGTGTTTATAGTGACTGTAAGGTCACACCACTTGGCATTCATGCGATGTCTGATACTTCGGTATAGGCGGCCATCAATAATGTCAGAGTATGTACCGTGTACAGCAGCAGTAGCTTCCTTCAGCCTTGCGTGCAATGCTTGCGAGCAGCCTGAAATGACGTTGTGCAGTTGATCTCTCAAATTGAAAATCAGGAAAAAGCACCCTTTCGCCCTTAAAGATTGCACGGTTGGTGTAACTTGGCAGTTGTCGCACGTGAAGGTGTGTGACGTTTCCTTCCTGTCCTTGGAGCCGAAATATTTAAAGCAAATTTCACAGAAATAGTGGACTTGAAGAGAATTCATCTTGCCTTTCCATAACTTCCTGAAGAGATACTTCGTATCTGGCACAACATCGGCTCCACAAAGAGTGTTAATCAACTTGAGAAGACCCTAAACCTGCGACCACGAAAGGCCCGCATAAACGACGTACGAGACAATGAGCAAAATGGCCTGGGCTTTGTTGATGTTATTATTGGGCAGGGTTTCTCTGGAACAACGCGAGAAGTATTCATTAGCGTCATCGTCGTGCGATGCCGGATCGTCGCTGTTGTCATCGTCTCTTTCTTCATCGTGCACATCGAAAGGTGAGGCGCTGCCAGTAGCGCCGGGACTATCATCCTCACTGTACGCGTCTTCAGGTGCGTCAGGCGTTTCATTTTCCGAGCCGGGATGGTCGGAGCCATGGTCAGAGCTACCGCAGACACTGTTCACCAGCACGCAGTCGTCGGATTCGCTCTCTTGTGACGCTGGTTGAGAACCCTTGAGCTCTTGGTACCGTCGAGTTTGCCTAAGTACTTCACGAGATGCCCCAGGTTCCAGGTACTGGCGGTACCGCTTAGGTTGCGGCGAACTCATAGTCAAGTATCACTGAAATGCGTAAAGCACGCACGAAACACAAGCTTGTCAACAAACACTCCGGTAATGCACACGGCAAACTGAGGCCGGCCAGCTTAGATCTATGCAAGTTTTTCCGACAGGCAGTGTGTCGACAGTGGGGGCCTTCTCCTTTAAAAAAAGATTGTTCTTTATATGGAGGTATGCACCATTCTAATCTTGAGCCATAAATAACACCTAGATATTCTACCTGTGGAATCGGGTTAGAACGATGGGATGGCAAATTGTGCAAAGGAGCATCCGGAGGAAATACAAGCAGGCCGCATTTCCAGATTTCACGCCACTGTAGTAGTCACTGCCGCGTACGGAAAAGACTGCTGTGGAGCAGTCGGTCTTGGAGACCATGATGGGGACGGCGCGTTGGAGGCGTTTCCCCCGACATGCGCGAAAAAAGTGGCGGCACTACAGTCGCTCACTTCTGAACTCTATTCTTTCCGTAATTATTTCAAAAGAAATAAAAACAAAAACAAAATAGTTTTGTAAGATTGCACAATTAGTAGACAGATGTTTATTTGAGCGACAAAGCATGTCTGTTTGTGCAAGGAAAGTTGAAAGGCAAAAAAATTATTTTCGATTCGACCGCAGTGCCGCGGCTACTGACGACACCGCCACACCACGGCCGCTGTTGGCGGCCGCTGCGTAGACGCGTAAGTGGCACTATAGTTTTTAGTTTACTGTCCCAGCGGCGACCTGGCCCTTTTGCTGCTTTGCGTCTGCCCTCTGCCCACGCTTCTGCCACTGTTTCGCCTGAGTTGTGTTCAGGCTCTTTGGTCTCTGTGTGTCTGGCTTCTGCCCACGCTTCTACCACTGCTCCACGGTAGTTGTGTTCGCCAACCAGTATGTACGTGCTTGTACGGTACGTCGGGGAAGAAAAGACTTACATAGTTGCACACATGGACGTGCGGAATTTTTTCCCGCACGACATCGATGACTATGAAAGAGGAAAAGTGTACGACGTTTTTTGGGAGGGTGATTCGAGTACCTGCGGAGGATTCTATGAAGCGAAGATAATCCACATGACTGGTAAGTGCAGCCTTTCACAGCGCTTTCTAGCTGTTTTCCTGCGCCCGTAAATTCATGATGTGCTGCGAACCGCAGATACGGAACAAGAAATGCGGTAATGGAGGGGACGCCGCAAGGAGGCAAGGAAAGGCGCCAGGAAGAGCGACATGTCGCCGAGGAAAAAGGTGCCAGTAGCCATCGTGTGTAATTGCGCAACGCAAAAAAAAAAAAGTGATGGGCACTGCTTTCATATGTGTGATTGAATTGTACGGCTTCAGCTTACCGCGCCAGTTATCGGTGTTTAGGAAGATTTTTTTACGAGCGGCTTTAAAGCTGCCGTCCGCTACTAATAATGGGATTGTTCATTTCTGTAGCGATTATCCTACGACGGATACAAATACTAGCGCTTTTAGTATTGCTGCTTGCCACTTGAAACACAGGTTCAGACAAGGATGAATTGCTTTTAGTAAGGCTTTGCTTTGGGATAATTAGTGCGTCATGAATGTGGCGCACTGCCCGGTTGCTCGAAGGACACGCAGAGAGATGTAGCAATTTTCCAACGGGCTGTTTTATGATAAATTGCATGAGTCTTTGATGTGTCAAATTAGGTGCATCAAGGAACGGGAATTTGAATGTTGTCCTTTCAGAAGGAAGTCATTCAGTGAAGCATTTTTGTTTATACTTGCTTTATGCAATTTGAAGTTTGCATTTCAACAACTACACAGAACCTCAGAAAGAGTTTGTGCACTGGGCGTTTGTTCCAGCCAGTAGACTGTCCCTTCAACAGTCCACGAGACTACAATTTCTGTTGTATTGAGCTTGCTAAGCCGACCTTTCTCTGAGTGCAGTGGCATTTTGAGTGTAAACGATTCCTTTTAGCTTGTCCTAGTTACAGTTCTGCAAGTGGTATCTCACTATAACTGGTTCGTTGTTGCCTGCTAAAACACTGAATAAATTGCCTAGTGAAATTAGGGCCACCTAGGTTATCTAGCATTGGTTATTGTGTTACTTGGTTTGCAGTTCTGATTATCTTCTTGCAGGCAAGACTAGAAGAGAAGGCCAGAGGAGCGGCGAAAAAAATGGCCGAGAAGGAACTGCTCAGCACACTAGGCGCCGGGCCACGGGAAGAGCACTCAGCTGCAGAGTCGAAGGTGGCTCAGTTAGAATTACGTGTAGACAGCCTAAAGGCTGAGGTGGAGGCGTCAAAGGTTCTTATCAGGGACCAAAAAGGGCAGATAACAAAGCTGAGGAGCCTGAACGAGAACCTCCAAAAGGCACTGTGTGCGAAGGTTCTCGGAAGTGGTATGTAAACAACCATAGTTTCCAGCTTCTTACATTCATAAGCTTTCATCAAACCTATTCTACAAGACTGATTATTACAAAGTTGAGTAAGATTTGCTGCTAGCCTCGTTGGTGTATTTTCGGTGTAAAGTTAGAGTTACATAGAAGGGACGCCACAAGGAAGTGCAGGACATGATGTTACTAGCAGCTAATATCTGGGCAAAAGTGGCAGAACATTCCATTTCTTCCATTTTGTTCTGTAGAAGCCATCTAAAACAATTTCTACTCATTTCTTATGGAGCTAATTTCTATGCAAAACTAACGCTACATTGACTTGTCGAAAGTCCTTTTTGTCATGGAGTACATGTACATGTTTAATTCTCGGGTTATATATTTATGGTCTCCTTTGACCATTTGCTCAGGCGTTACCTTGAAGTGACAGTCATGCCGCAATGCTATTCTTATTAATCCATGCCCTTCTAAACATTCATTTAACCATAGCCCATATTTGTGAGGCAGTGTGCTAGTTCTTGTCTCTTTATTATTTAGGTCCCTCACAGACGAACCAGAGCGACCTGTATGCGCCCAGTGCTGCAGTGGCTGATGAGTTAAGCTGGGAAGCAGACAATGATGCTGAAACTGCCTACTCAGGAAGTAAGCGCACTTGCTTGTTATTAGACGACCATTAACATTCAGTTCCTTCTGTAGTTCATATGTAGAGATTGCAAGTCACGCTACCTTGGAATTTACTTCAGATTTTTGGCTAAACTTTCCAGTTATGTTCATAGTTTTGGCACTGTGCTTGCGTAACTGTAGGCGATAATTTCTCTGTGCATTTATGTGTCACTTATTACTGGTCTTGTGCTGTCATACCTTCCACTGGCAACAACTTCTTGATCTCTTTTTCCTAGGCCCGAGTCATTCCCAAGCCACTGCAACTCCGGCACCCCATCCTTTTCACTCTGCATCAGTGCCGTTGCCTCTGCCGGTTATGAATGCAGTGCCCTCTGTAGCAGTGCCACCACCTTCACCCGTTCGCAACGCACTGCCCTCAGCATCAGAGCCGCCACCCCTGCCCGTCAGCAGCGCAGTGCCCTTGGCATCAGTGCGAACTTCAAAAGGTAATCATTTTGGCTGCTCTCAGGTACAGCTAGCTTGAGTGCTTGTCATTGTTGGCACAGTGTAGCACGAATGCCTTATTTGGAAGCATGTGCCTGGCAGTATGAATATGCGTCAACTCATTGCGTTCCATTGTTTGACCTGCTTTGATCCTTAATGGTTCTTTGCATGTTGCCCTCATATTGATGTGGAGCAGAAATTTTGAGCTTTACACTATGTATGAATTGAGTCTTGTGAGAAAATGTTTTCTCATAAGGAATAAGACCCTGTTTCTTTGTCCTTGTTACATTATTTTTTTACATTCAAGAGGCATTTGAGTGGCCTGCTGTGACCTGGCACTGGTAGTGCTCGTTAGTGTAAGGTGTTTTTGCATTTATTCTGCTAAACCAATTAGAAAGGTAAGTTAGTGTCTTGTCAGGGCCAGATTACCTGATCGGCCGCCGCCATACGCACCTGTCAGCTTCCAATTTACCGTATATAGTCGTGTAAGGAGTCCACCTATAAAAAAAAAAAAAAATTCCATGACGACAGTTTGGAGTAGGTTTCGTTATGTGGGAGAAACTTTTTTTTTTTTTGCAAGCATTGTCCTCTCTCCCACCCATCAGTCGACACCTTCATTTTTCGCTTCAAAAGTGTTTGCTGCTTCACACGTTCGAATGATTTTGTGCTAGTGAACAGCGCCCACCGGGCCCAATCAAGGCATGTACTGAAAACCCAGCACGCTTGTGCACGCACCGAGACGAGCCTATCGAGTAGTTGCTAGCTTATCAGTGAAGGGCCCTGACACCCTGCCAAGCCCTACCCCCCCCCCCCCCCCCCCCCCTTTTCGCAAAACTTACTTCAGGAGATACATATGCACTGGGATAGTATAGCTGCAGTACCTTGGCATGCTGCCAAGAAATGCACTGTGGGCTGCGACGAGAAGCAAAGAGACGCACTGAACCTGTTTATTTTTTTATAATTGTGAGCGGCAGAAGTGGGGAGTGGGTTCATTACCCAAATAAATAGGTATATGGTCCTCCACATCATTTCATTTCATTTATTATACTATCAACCTATGCAGGCTATTACAGGAGTGGAGAATAAATAAAATGCATAAGGAAGAGTACATTTCAACAACTGCAAAAGTTCGACAAAAAAATGCAAGCAAATACAGTGGAAGTGAAGCAGAAAATCAAACAAAACAGAAAAAAAAGGAAACAGATTATGCAGAGGGACAACTTTTATATAGGTACATTATGTGCCTTAGGAAGTGCACCATGGTGTGGTCATTGGCGCTGCAGCAACCATTGTAGAAGGCAGGATCGCGAGAAACAGTTCATCGTATGCTGATGCACTTAAGTTCACCGGATGCGGGCAAGTGGCGCAGGCTTACCGGGAAGCATGCTGCAGCAGGAGCGAACGCATTCCATTTGCAGATTTGGAGGAAGTGATCTTTGAAACAGTGATGCACTTCGTTTGTCACTCAGCGGAGCGCTTGCAATCTGCCACTGAAATTCAAGATAAGTGAAAATGGGTATTTTTTTTTTAATATCAGTGGCTGGTTATTTCTAATTTGCGACATAGAGCGCTACACTATTCAGCATCCCAGCACTGCTTGTAACTTGTTGTTCGTAGTTTTGGCACTGTGCTTGCGTAACTGTAGGCGATAATTTCACTGTGCATTTATGTGTCACTTATTACTGGTCTAGTCCTGTCATACCTTCCACTGGCAACAACTTTTCGATCTCTTTTTCCTAGGCCCGAGTCATTCCCAAGCCACTGCAACTCCGGCACCCCATTCTTTTCACTCTGTATCAGTGCCGTTGCCTCTGCCGGTTATGAATGCAGTGTCCTCAGTGTCAGTGGCGCCACCTCTGCCCATCAGCAGCGCAGTGCCCTTGGCGTCAGTGCGAATTTTAAAAGGTAATAATTTTGGCTGCTCTGAGGTACAGCTAGCTTGAGTGCCTGTCATTGTTGGCACAGTGTAGCACGAATGCCTTATTTGGAAGCATGTGCCTGGCAGTATGAATATGCGTCAACTCATTGCGTTCCATTGTTTGACCTGCTTTGATCCTTAATGGTTCTTTGCATGTTGCCCTCATATTGATGTGGAGCAGAAATTTTGAGCTTTACACTATGTATGAATTGAGTCTTGTGAGAAAATGTTTTCTCATAAGGAATAAGACCCTGTTTCTTTGTCCTTGTTACATTATTTTTTTACATTCAAGAGGCATTTGACTGGCCTGCTGTGACCTGGCACTGGTAGTGCTCGTTAGTGTAAGGTGTTTTTGCATTTATTCTGCTAAACCAATTAGAAAGGTAAGGGAGTGCCTTGTCAATGCCAGATTATCTAATCGGCCGCTGCCATACGCACTTGTCAGCTTCCAATTTACCGTAAATACTCGCGTAAGGAGCCCACCTTTTAAAAAAAAAATTCCATGATGACAGTTTGAGGGTAGGGTTTGTTATGAGGAAGAAATTATTTTTTTTTGCAAGCATCGTCCTCTCTCCCACCCATCAGTCAGTCACCCAGGTGTCATGATCGCGGTCAGCCGCGATCAGGACATCTTCATTTTTCGCTTCAAAGGTGTTTGCTGCTTCACGTGTTCAAATGATTTTGTGGCAATGAACAGCGCCCCCCGGGCCCAATCAAGGCATGTACTGAAAACCAGCACGAGCCTATCGAGTAGTTGCTAGCTTATCAGTAAAGGGCCCTGGCACTGTGCCAAGTCCCCCCCCCCCTTCCAGCAAGAGCTTACTTCAGAAGATACATATGCAATGGGATAGTATTGCTGCATAGTATCTTGGCATGCTGCCAAGAAATGCACTGTGATCTGCGAAGCGAAGAGACGCATTGAGCCTGTTTTTTTTTTTTTAATTGTGAGCAGCAGAAGTGGGGAGTGGGTTCAATACCCAAGTAAATAGGTTGGGTTCAATACCCAAGTAAATAGGTGTATGGTCCTCCACTTCGCCTTAGGAAGTGCACCATGACGTGGTCATTGGTGCTGCCGCTGCACT
The DNA here is from genome assembly GCF_055883805.1 of Amblyomma maculatum. Classification (NCBI taxonomy): domain Eukaryota; kingdom Metazoa; phylum Arthropoda; class Arachnida; order Ixodida; family Ixodidae; genus Amblyomma; species Amblyomma maculatum. Next base: position 77,606,939 of record NC_139350.1, read on the forward strand.
CTTCCACACAGAGAAACTATTTTTTGTCATGGCTGTGAGGCAAAGCCGCAAAATTAAGAAAAGGCAACAATCTGCTTGTCGGTATCAGAGGACTAGCAACACAGAATGGGCGCACTGTAGGGTGACGTGTGTTAAGCCGGCTGGGGAACAGGTGCTTATTCCCCAGTGTCGCTGCGCTTCAGCGGTAGCTGCAGAATCACTCGCGGCACCAGTGCGCACTTTCATAGTTTGCTCATTTGTAAGCAGGTTGAGATGCTTGGTTAAAGAAGTGTTTAGTATGCCGGAAGCTGCAATCACTGATTGATAAACAGCACATATCTTCTTGCATGAGGCTTCGCCACTTAGCTGTAGAAAAAACGATGGTACACGTCGCAATGCTCTTTTTCGCGCACATGGAGCTGTTCTGAGCAGAACTGCTTTACGCTTCTGCACTGCCATTGTCCATGACACAGTGATACGAAGTACAAATTGCACAGAGCACGATAACGCAGTATGGGGGGGTGGGGAGGAGAGGCTTGAAAGGTTGCTATGATCACATGCTGGTCAAAGATAATGCTAGTTTCTTTCATTCCCCTAGATGGTGCATCATGCAGCAAACACAGGCAATTCAAACAATTCTGCTGTGGGCGGCTTAAGCGATATGAATATTGCCTTTGTTATTTGCTTTTTATTTGTGTACACATTTCAAGCCACGCGAATGTAAAAAAACTGCTTTGCTATAATTGACTCAGCACCAGATCTCTAATTTTTGTTTCTTTTTAAATTGCCCAGCCAAACTTCACTTTCACTTCATTTTATCCGATTAACTGTATCAATATGTTTGACTGTATAAAAAAATTCGCGCCCATTGGTTTAACTGTGTGTTACCATAAGTAGGAAGCTTAGAAAATCGGGTAATGCGCGACATCCGGACGAATTATGCTTTGAGTGGTCATGAAGATAGCGTCTGCTGCTTTGGTTGAAATGCAGCAGTTGTGGGATGGTTGGACAATGATCAGTCTTCCAGCCTTGCAAGCACTGTAAAACGGTATGGCTTCCCGACTACAGTGTTTTCATTCACTCTGTTAGTTCAAACTTCGGGTAATTTTACCTGTACTATTTTCACCGTGTATATTGAATTATTGAACATTTATTGTGATATAGACTGCAGTTTTCACTGCCCATATATAGCTTGCTTGTTATTTGTCATGCTGCTTGTCATTCCCCATTATTTGCAATCTAGGTTACTGTTCTGAGTTGTCTCAACAAAAGCAGCCACTCCAGTTTCCTTCAGTATAGGGCTACTTTGACAGGATACAGTGCTTTTTCTTTGCATGAAGCTAACTTCTTTTTGTGTGTGTGCTTTGTGCAGCTCCTCGCAAGGCAGCCGAAGAGCTAGACTTGACGGCAGGAACTGCAAATGAGACTGGGGAGGTGAGCAGTACTGTACAACATTCTCACTAAAGATGCAATATGCTGTAAAGATGCTGCTACAGTTTACATATCTTGTTAAGAAACTTCTGCAGTCTGTAGAGTAATATAATGTAACTAATGACATGGACTTTTTGATCTTTTTTGGTTTCTGTTTCATGGTAACTTTTTACTGGGTCAGCTGAATACTGATAGCACCTTATCATCAAAAGTGTTTAAGCACAGCTTCATGCTTTAAAGTGAATTGTGGTACTCTGGAAAAAGATTTAGAATATCAGGTGTGCCTTTTGTGCCACAGTTGATTGCACTTGTCAAGTTCCTTGACCTAACCAGGTGCCCAGCGCTTTCAATAGACTGCATTTGTATCACCAGCATCTATCTAGAGTGCAAGGATGATGCTATCAGTAGGTTATTTCTAATGTAGTGAGGATTGTATTGGGCAGGTGACACCAGATGATGACTTACAATCGTGGAGGGGTTACATGAGGAGTTACAATCGTGCTTAACTCATTTGTTTTTTCTAGGTACACATTGGTCATGGCCAATACATTGATGCTGGGTCGTGGGAGAGGCTTTTGACCCTAAACAACGACTCTTCGTTCTGCAAACAACTAGCCGTTCGTTTGTGGGGAAATGAAGTTCTGGCTCAGAGAAGTGTGACGGGAACACTTTCAAACAATTCAGTTTCCAAAGGTGCAACGAAAGCATTCCCGCCCCTTTCCCCTGCAAAAGTCGCTTCAATGACAGGTGAGTGAAAAACACTTTGTTCTTGCTTGGTTAAATTTTCTAAAACCTGCAGTGTTTCCCACTTGTAGACACCCTTTTCATCTAACATCTTCATGTTATACAGAAAACCTTGTTAACTCGAATGTCACTGAGACTGCAGAAAATGTTTAAATTATCTAGGCTTTCGACCTACAGTGGAACCGGGATATATCGAACTCGAAGGAGATAGCGAAATAATTCGATATATGAAAATTGGCTTGAGACGCCACTTGCGATCATGAAACATAGCATACTGCTTTTGTCGCATAATCAACCCCTCACTTATTCAACCCGCTCGCATAATAAACCCACCCCCCACTTTTGCTGTCCGCGTCCCTCCATTTTGACCTTCGAATCCACAGCTCGTTTATTGGCAGCGTGCCAAGATGCTACGCAGCGATAACGTGGCATTTATCTTTTCACTATACTTTTGATAGATCCTGCTGTGGCGGGGAGCTTACTTGTCAGTGCCTGTGATTGCTTTATTGCATAAGCCTGGTTCGATTTATGACGCCGCGCTTGGGGCGCGCGTAGTCCACTGCCACAATATCATTGGGAAATGTGATAGCTGCAAATGCCGTTTGAAGCGAACAATGCTAAAAGTCAGTGTCATGATCGCAGCTGACTGCATGCTTTCGTTGATTCATAGCTGTAAAAAAGGATGACTCACAAAAAAAAGACCTGCCGCTGCAACGCACATTCGCACAAGTAAGGACGACGTTCCGAAAAGAAAAAAAAGTTGCTGCTTCCTAACATCCGCAGCCACCATAGCATACGCTATGCCGCACATCCAGCACGACGGCAAGAAGGAATGACTCCCGCAAAAAGAAAAAAAAAACTGCAGTCCTGACATGTTGGCGCTACTTTTAGTTTATTTAGGAGCTTTAGACTAGAGGTGTGCACGGGCGGAAATTTTGAGCCCGGCCCGGGCCCCACACTAGAGACCCATGTCTGGCCCGGCCCAACATGGATAAGGACTCGGCCCGGCCCAGCACTTAAATTTAAGGCCCAGGCCCGCCCCGGCCCGGCCAATAATGCTGCAATTGCAGTTGAGATGAAAGAGAAGAAAATAATTTCAGGATAAGTTTATGCAAGATCTGAAAAAATGTGGAGTTCTCATGTTTGAAATGACAAATTTGCTGAATATATAGGGGCGCCGCAAGCACTTAGAATTAACTTATTGCACAAAAACAACATGTTATCCATTTAATTGAGACATTTGCGCGCTCTGGATAATGAACCCGGAAGCGCTGAGGTTTCTCTCAGTGCTATAGCAATGACTAACACTTTATTAGATAGGAAAACAAGTTTTTGGTAAGCAGCTTGTCTTCTCCAAAAATGAGCAAGCTATAAACCTAAAAAGGGGTTGATTGAGGCCAGGTACTCGGTGAGCTCGCCTGGCTCACCGTGTGCCTTTCAAGTGAAAATTTCACTGCAAGAGTTGCAAGAGGAAACTTGTATCGCAGAAGCTTTCAGTTATGTTCCGTTTCAAACGAGGCCATGTCTAGGTAGGAGTGCGACACAATAGAGACGTGTGATTGGCGACAGCGTGGCGCGAAGTTTAAAGTGGACACGTAAATATCAGCGCCGATTTTACTGAAGCGGAGATGCAAACTATAACCCATAAGCGGCGAGGAGCGGGAGGAAAGGCGAGTAGATGCCGGCAAAGCACTCTGAAGCTCTCACATGGGTACGACATGAAAAAATGCTGTGTATTCTAGATGCTTATCGCACCATATGGCTATTTCGCCTTTTCACAAATGTTGGATGTCTTCATGATCCAGGTGTCCGGCCCGGCTCGCCCGAGACAAAAATACTTTGGCCTGGACCCGGGCCGAACCCGTGCACAGCTCTACTTTAGACTGCACTACGCTAGCCAGCAGAGTTTAATTAGCATTCGGAGCCTCCCGATCTGCTATAGCATGTCTGAGTTAGTGAGCCAGAGCCTCATTGCAACTCAAAGCCAAGGTACTAAATTAAAAGATATCGTTTGACTGCATTCTTGGTTCAAGCCCTAATTCTTATGACCTACTGTAACTCATAAATTGCTAGCTATTTGTGGTATGTGTGCCAAAAATACTGAGCTTTCTCAGGATTTTCAAAAAATGAATTCAGTTTACTTTCAGTGTTGTCTGTCTGAAATAAAGTGTAAAGATTCTGTCCTGAAAGTAATAGGACTATTTGTGACATTGCACATGTATGAGAATGATTGGCAAACTGCTTTTGGGGGAAGGTGGGGAACAAAAATAGGCGTCATGTTCATATGGACACGTGATCGTATGTACAGTCGTGAGCAAAAGTGGTATACAACACTCAGCCAGTGGTGGAGCTACGGAAAACTGCAATTCGCCTTCATAGAGCAACAGCTTTTGGGGATCGAGACAATCATGCTGATACCCCATTTTATCCACATGCCTGTGTCACTGTCGCTGCCCCTATCGGTGTCACTGCACGGGATATTTGGGCCGTTTTTCCGAGCTCTGTCACCGACAGAGTGTTGTATACCACTTTTGCTCACGACTGTACACTTAAAGGCTGATCAGTTTTCACTAAAACAAGTATGCAATCATTATCGGAATCCGTAGCCTTCTTCAGTGACCGCTCGGACCGTTGTTGGGCTGAACATCTTCATGGACGTCTGTAAATGCTTAGTGCCATTTGAAAACTCGTAGTAAGCACATTTAATCAATGCTGCACGTTGCGTCGATCATGACGAGTTCCTCGGTTAGCGACTTCCCCAGTTAACTGCAAAACGTCATTCCCAGCGTTCGCTCCACTAGTCCCTCAACATAGCTAAAAAACACGGATACACGCTCAAGCACATCAAGTCGCTTCACTGTTCAAAGCCAGCTGATCTCGTCACATTGTGAAGCTGAAGGTTCCCCTTCATCCTCCAAAACCAATTTGCCAGTCATGCTCATTCGCGCAAAACCAGTCTGCAAATTTGTTCCTGTGCAAAATCTCGGCTTGTATCCTATCACGATGAATGTGTTACATAGAGCCTGCACTGTTTTGCTTGCAGAGTTGAAGTTTGTCAGTAGATTGGAATTTACATAAATAAAATAAAACAGCATGAGGCAGGAAACAAATGGAGAAAAGGCAAACTGCTGAACCAAAACTGGTAGCATCAAAAAACAGATAGCTGAAATATATCAAATTAAGGGCATTTATTTAGCAATTTCATTGTAATTCCGTATGCTACTTTCTTGAATATAGGTCTTCTGCAAAAACAATGCTATTTGAGGAAACTTGGAAAAAATGATTGAACAGCCTTCTCTTTCTGATCTGCCAGCTAAATTTTTTTTGTTCTGCAGACTCCTTCTGGTATTACTTGAAGATAAAGGGCTGCCCAGAAGAGGATAAGCACAAGCGCCACAAGCGCCTCCCACGCTACCTGGCACAAAAGTGCTCTGACCTGCGGCGCTAATCAAGTAAGTGTATCGATTAACTTCTATAACAGTGCATAAAATAGTTGCAAGAGGATATAGAATGCATCTGGAAACTGCTCGGGCATTACAAGATTCTACTTATTTCAGGGCATTTCCTTTCCTTCACTTTGCTGCGACAGGCTAATTATTTGTCCGCATAAATTTATTCTTTTGCCATAGCATTTAAACATAATACTCTGGGCTTGATTTGCTGATTTTATGGTGCATTTGGGTGGCCACTTGGCTTAATGGCATTTGGGCTGCGTGCATGTCCACTGACATCCTAACTTTTCAGTTCCTTTCAGTGATGAATCTCATTTTTGAAACCATCATTTGGAGACAAATTTCATCAGTGTAATAGACATGACGGAGCATCAAGCCACGCTGACCAGTATAATTTCATTATAACAGACTTCAATAGTGCCCAGGGTATTGGTCTGTTGTAATAGAAGTCTGTATCCTAATACTAGCTGTTACAAGTCTGGTCTATAACCACGCATGAGCCTGTTATAAACAAAATCTACAAGCAATGCCTGCCGACAATATATGCTTTAATCATAACTCAGCACTTCTGAAATAAGTTAGTCAGCTTTGACTGTACTGAGTAGGTAACTGCTTCTGATACTATTTGTGCCTCCATTAGCATAAGGCAATTTACTTCTTCAGGTGCAGCATTTTGCTCGAATGTCACAAATCTGCAGAGAAAGCAACTTTTTATTGGCCTCAACTTGTAGGAAACTCCCCGCTTTCTTCAGCGTTGAAAATGTCCCGTGAAGCATAGCCTGCAAGCAGACCTGGCAGCGAATGGTCTTTCCAGTCCATTGCCAGAAATGCACTTAAAGGTGATTCCGTGCGCAATTTGAACCACTTTAGCCACCCTTCACTGCATTTAAAGTCCTTGTAGTCTGAAACAATGGCAAGTTTTTCCGCCTCCATTCACGGGTATGTTTCAAGAACAGGCGTCATGAAGCCATACCAGCAGGGACTCTTCGACGACTGGATACGAAGCCTCGCATAATCGGAACCGCTTTAGTTGCAGGTCGCCGGTCACTTGCTTTGTCAGGATTGCATCCTTGTTCTTGACAGTCATGTGAACGGTGTGTTTTGATAGGCCAAAAGCCTCTGCGACGTCCAACTTCTTATTCCCCTTTTCAACTTGCTCATTAATTTGGAGGTCTTGTATTGGGCATATTTACTTCCGTTTTGTTGACTGCGAATCCTTAGAAGGCACTGCGTTCACTGAACCGTCCACGCACGTTAGCCAAGGTAGATGGTAGATCATTGCGTTAGCTACCACACACGTGGGCAGGTTGGGCTAAACAGTGAAAAAAGCCGCTGCAAAAACTACGGCACATTTTTGTGAATACAAAATTAATAAACGACTGTGTTTATAGGCTCTAATAAAATAAAATAATTGCGATAGTAATTAAAGCTAATTGCTATGCTCTTTCCAGGAAGCAGAATTTATTCTAAAAGCTCTTCAAAAAGCTCTATGGAAAATCAACTCCGTTTCTGGTTGTCCGAATTGCACAACGCTGGACAGCTGGATGAGAGGAGAGGCCATCACCTCTAGAAAGAGGCCTGTGGTATTACTTGCTTACCCCTTGGAGCTGCAGTGCCTTCAGTTGCAGGCGTTCATCAAGAAATGGCGTCAAATACGCCCCTATCTCCGCAAAGAGCATTGGGGTTGCGTGGTGTCAAAGCGGCAGCAGCTGTCCAAAAAGTGCATGCGCAAATGCGTGTTGCAGGCGGGCGCTGTAATGATCTCAAGCTACCGCCTCATGTAGAAAGGAGGAAATAAGGAAAGGTAAGGGCAGCGGGTTTTCGGCGCATACAGCAGGCTTCTTTCTAGAGGAGGTGATGGAGAAGCATCGGCGAGGGTGCAAAGAGTAGTCAGCGCTATTGTCTGCGGAACGTGCGTCGTGCTGAAATCCAACCTCACAGTGCTCTCTGTCTGTCTGTTCGGTTGACTGTTTGCCGAGTAGTTATTTCGGAAGTTGGAGCACGTGGGTGTGCTGATATGCTGTTTTATCATCTTGAATCTCCTTCCAGCAGTTGGCTTTGCGAGGCCGTCTCATGTGTGCATGCCGTGATGTCAACCTGCCACGGACCAGTGATGTATACTGCGATAAAAAGAATTGTTAACAGTGTAGCACTTATGCGCTGCACTGCTCAAATTTATTTTCATCGATCTTGTACACCTAGGTCGTCGTCATCATTGCGTCGTGGATTATTCTAGCATCATTCTTTTTCGTTACCACCTGGTTGCAAACGCAACGAATGAAATTTCAAGCAGCGGAGCGCGTATGTGCCGTGCAGCTTGAATTTCTTTTCATCACCCCTGTACGTAAAGAAGTGCTCCGAGAAAAGTTTACTAGTGCTCCAGAGGTCCAACGGCCCTCTGGATAGCAGAGGAACAGAGGATAGCGGCCGCCATCGTTGGCCACTATGAATACCTCGGGACTGCAGAACATTTTTGCAGCTTCTTTATTTTGTGTGTATGTGTATATGGCCCGAGGCATCTAATTGCAAGCTGTTTTATTTATTACTCCCAGGAGGCCCGCAGCTGCAGCACCAACTGCATCGTGGAAATGAAGCCGACGGCAGTGCATATATGTTTTAATATACAGGATTTTGCTCAAGTAAGGTGTTTTGTACATACCTTCGAATGCGCAAAGAGTGCAGACCATTCTCCTGCTCTGTAATTGCATGCGGAATGACCTCATTCAATCTGCGACAAGAATGCGACACAAGACAGGTTGAAGGTGCGACACAAGACGGACAGCATTAGGACAAAAGACAGACAACAGAAATACGACACAACAGAAGTCAGGACAATACAAATATGACAAGCCAGACAACACAACCACAACACACATATGACAGAAGACAAACAATAGAAATACGACTTGCCAAAAATACGACAAGACAAAATTTTTGTTGTAATTTTGTTGTCTTTTTCGACTGCGCGGAGCACGAACGGAGAATTTCGTCAACCCCTCGCGACAGAAAACAGCGGCACGGTCAGTTGGTAGTTCACGAGGAGCACCATGATGAAGAATCACGTTTTCCAGAAGGAAGTCAGCGACGTCTGTGGCGCAGCTCATCAGGATGGCTCGGGTAATAGCGTGCCGAGTAGCGTAATCGGTGGCGACGGCGATCCATTTGTTTCCCGAGGCGGAAACTGGAAAAGGGCCAAGGAGGTCAACGTCTATACGGGAAAACGGGTCAGTCGGTATGAGTATCGGCTGCATATGACTTGAAGGCAAAATTGTGGGCTTCTTCCGACGCTGACACAGTTCACATGCGGGAATGTACTACTGGACAGAGTGGTAGAGCCCCGGCCAGTAGAAACGTCGGCGCAGGCTGACGTATGTGCGAGAGGCAACCAGGTAGCCAGCCTTGGGAGCATCATGGAACTGTTCAAGGATGGTGGAACGCAGGTGTTGGGGAACGACGAGCAGAAGGTCTGTGCCATATGGTCGCATGTTATGTCGGTATTGGGTGTTCTCGTGAAGCACAAATAAGGAGAGAGATGGGTCAGGGCGGTCGGAGATAAGACGGAGGATAATGGAATGCAGAGAAGGATCTAAGTGCTGTTCCTTGGCAATGTTAGCAAAGGCCGAGACAGACAAGACACATGCATCATCGTCAGAGTCTGTAGGACTAGGGGAGTCGAAGGGATGACGTGACAAACAGTCTGCATCTTGGTGAAGCCGGCCGGACATGTAGACGACGGAAGAAGTGTATTCTTTTAATTGTAGCGCCCAGCGCCCCAAACGGCCATTAGGATCTTTGAGAGAGGAAAGCCATCACAAGGCATGATGGTCTGTTATCACAGTAAAAGGGCGGCCAAACAAATAAGGGCGGAATTTCGTAATAGCCCAGACAAGCGCCAGGCACTCTCGCTCGTGATAGAATAATTTTGTTCGGGTGTTGAGAGGAGGCGGCTGGGATACGCAGTCACCCTCGTACGGCCGTGTTGTCGCTAAACGAGTATATCTCCTATTCCATGGCCACTTGCGTCGGTACGGAGTTCAGTATTGGCGGAAGGGTTGCAGTGGGCCAAGACTGGTGGAGTAGTTAGAGCAGCAATAAGCTCTGAGAAAGCTGCAGCTTGTTCAGGCCCCCAATAGAATGAAACGTCTTTTTTGAGAGGTTGGATGAGCGGACGAGCAAAGACTGCGAAGTTCCGGACGAATCGTCGGAAATAGGAACACAGGCCAATAAAGCTTCGGACATCGCTGGATGAACGCGGAGTGGGAAAATCTCTGACGGCACGTATCTTCTCAGGGTCAGGCTGAACGCCGGAAGCATTAACCAAATGACCAAGGACTTTGATTTACCGATGGCCAAAACTGCACTTCTTTGAGTTTAGTTGAAGGCCGGCGCGGCGGAAAAGCTCGAGAATGGAAGAAAGGCGAGAGAGGTGGCTGTCAAATGTGGACGAGAAAACAATGACGTTGTCAAAGTAACAAAGACAAGTCGTTCACTTGAAGCCGCGCAGCAACGAGTCCATCATCCGTTCGAATGTTGCAGGGGCGTTACATAGGCCAAAAGGCATGACTTTAAATTGATAGAGGCCGTCAGTAGTGATGAACGCTGTTTTTACACGGTCTCTCTCATCGACAGAAATCTGCCAGTACCCGGAACGAAGGTCAATGGATGAAAAGTAGCTGGCTTTCCGCAAACTATAAAGCGCGTCGTCGATGCGCGGAAGAGGATATACATCTATTTTGGTTATCTTATTCAAATGTAGGTAGTCGACGCAGAATCTCCAACTGTTATCCTTCTTGACCAACACGACAGGGGATGCCCAGGGGCTACTGGAAGGCTCGATTATGTCGTTCGCTAACATCTTTTCGACATCCGTTTGGATGACGCGTCATTCGGCAAGCGAAACACGATAAGGCCGCCTGTGAATAAGACTGGCGTCCTCGGTGTCAGTGCGGTGGGTGACAACTGTCGTTTGACCCAATGGGCGGGTATCGAAGTCAAAAAAGTAACTGTAGGTAAACAAAAGCTTGTGTAACTCAGCGCCGAATTCAGGTTGCAGATCAGCTGCAATCATGCAGTTAAGCGGATCAGGGCGCGATGTGGACGACGAGGGTGTGTTAGCAGGGACTGCAGTTGTATGATCTGTAGACAGAGCTGAAATGGCACAATCAGTCGTCGGAGACAGCGCTGTTAATGAAATTCCCTCGGGAAGAACTTGAGTTGAAAAGCTGAAGTTAAGGACAGGGGAGTGGTGCGGTCCCGGGAGATGTGCGCAATTAGATGAGGAAGGGTGACGTGCCGCTGCAGCATGACATCAGTAATGGGACAAGTGAGATAGTTGCCATCTGGGACGGGTGGAAATGGCGACATAGGGATGTAAACAGCAGTTTCAGGAGGAAGGCGGCTAAACTGTGCTGATCGAAGGCAGGGTGAGCAAGAGGGGTCTTCAGAGCAGAGCGGGAGGTGCAAGCGAAGTAGGCCGCTAGAGCTGTCAATAAGAGCAGAGTGAGCTGTTAAGAAGTCAATGCCAAGGATAACGTCGTGGGGGCATTCATGTAGGACGGTGAACAACACTGGGACATGACGGTCAGCAATTATAACTCGCGCCGTACACGTGCCAACCACGGCAGCAGGGCTGCCATTGGCGACGCGAACTGTGGACGAGAGGCTTCACTTTTGAGGCTTCTGAGGCTTCACTTTCTATGCTGCGACCTTCAACATCATTTTCTAGGTGGTGCATAATCATGCGCAGAAGCTTCTAAAGGAGCGAAGTTTTTTCCTCTGTTTGAAGGCACAATTTACCAGCCAGCTTTCCTGGCAATGCCTTCAGCAGGCGCTCACAATCGCCCCCAGATAATGACGAGAATATTTTTCCCTTGTCTCTTTCACTAACTTCCCAGACTGTAAATTTAACCCCACAGTTATATATGGCGTCAACGATGTCTTGAACACGTGCAGTTATGCATCGCGGATTGCAGACTTTTTCTCGGCCATCTCTGTCTTCAGCTTCTGCAAGCAATCCATCTACAAGACGGTTAACTATTCTCAGCTTCATATGCAAACATCAGGAATGATTAATTTAGAGTCAAAATAAATTAATGGCACGTATTTCATTCCGTTCGCCTCTAAGCAACAATCCTCTTTCATATTTTCAAGAGTACTAATCAAAGGAGGCTCGTTAAAAATTCGGTTTCTTGCTAGAGCTGCGGACCTTGTCTGCGGGTTCGCTCGACAAAATGGACAAGGATAGCGTGATGCAGCACACTGCATACCCTGGACAACAAGCAAAAATTTCAAGTCTGACCCTTGACAGACGGGAATCGCCAACTTGTGGCCCCCCACGGATATGCTAACCCTTTTTGCGACGATGTTAATTTCTGTTATCAAATCCCGAAAGCATTCTCTATTTCAAAGTAACCCTCAGAGATCTCCGCCACACCAAGAAGACGATGGAGCTTATGACTTCGTAGCTGTCGAAGCTTGAATATTATCACAAATGATAATGTTCTCAAGGTCGTTCGTCTGCTCGCAACGCAGCCATCACCCTCTATCTTTACCAGAAGAGGCTCTGTACAGAGCTCTTTCATATCGATGCCTACATCTTTACCTAGCTCTTCCACAGCTAACACTAAGTCTTCCTCAAATGAAACCTGTGCTCCAGGCACGGTGCCGGATGTTTTGAAGACTGTTATCCTGCTGTCGATGTGCTCTCTGTAGGAATTTATCAGTCCTATGGAGGGCGATTAGGAACGCTCGCTGAAAGGTGCGCCCAGAAAACGTTGCTTACAAAATGCAAGTCTAAGAGGGCTGCAACTTTTCGCAACTTGTTTTTGTCTGGGGAACAAAGGGAATTGTGGTTAACTTGACCATTGCTGCAGAAACCATTTTTTTGACAGTGTTATTAGAAATAATTTCTCCGTCTTCGTTGAATACTATTAAATGCAGCAGGCCCTTTAGACCAGTTACCAAATTCTGGCATACATCTAGGCCGTAACTCTCCAGTACATCTTGAATTGCTTGCGTGATGAAACAGCCAGCAGCATTAAGCTTTCTTTGATCAGTTTTTTGCACCCCTCGCCGACCTTTATGCCTATGTTGAGTAGCCCTGCAGTCTGTCGCGAATTCTATTTTTCATTTTGCTGCTCAATGTCAAGACACTTAGCCTCATAGGCAGAGAAGGTGTCTCTGAGCTCATTTATCGTCTTTTCCGAAACCATTTACACTTTCTCGAGCTCGTTTTGTAGAGCAGCAATTATGATATCCTCTATGGATTCTCCTGTTCTCGTTTCAGGTGGGCTGCATTGACACTCGAAGTCGATCTTTAGTAGCTTCTTCTTGTTTAGAAAGGACGCTTTTGCACGGCCTGTCAAACCTTTGTAGCGCTTATCGGCACCATCGCACAGTGACGCAAATCGGTACTCAAAATATTTGCCTGCAATTGCAAGCCTAACATTCGCTGGTAAAAATGATTGCACGATTTCAAAATACGTTTTTTGAAGAAGGCCCTTTTCGTGTCTTATCTTTATAGCTGTCGCATTGCTAAGCGTGAAAGTGACAGTGTTACTTTTGAATACAGCAGACAAGTTACTATCTTGCTTAGCCATGTCGCAGAACTGCTAGAACGAAACGAATGAAAAGAAGGAAATTTGAGGAACAAGAAATTAAAGCAATGGCCTACACAGTAGCTCTCATACAGCCACACGATTTGCATTACAAGCCAGAACATCAAAAAAGCAGAGCAAATCGAACAAAAGTACAGCGCTATTAGGATAAAAAACTTATAATGTCCTTGTCATGGGCCAGCAATCGCCTTTGTCACAAAAAAAAAAAAACAACAAGGTTTCACGAGGAAATCCACTTGGAAACCTCCTGCAAGACTTCTGACGCGTTACCACACCCTTAATTCTTACTGGAAACTAAATGGCTAACCGCGTTTCCAAGTTTTCTTTCCCACACAGACCACGCAGACGGACGTTGGAGCCTCGAAAAGTCCGCTTCCTCACAGAGTAGCCAACTTTTTTCCAATGGCTGGCCTTTACCGTGAAAAACCCACTGAAAAATGTCTTGCTCAAAGTTCACCTTGAGTAGTCCGCTTGATCGTCGGCAGTTTGAGAGCTTTTTCTGGATTTCGTAAAGAAAATCTTCAGATGAAGACTGCGGGCATCTGTTGGATGGTTTCCTTGGTGTTGTAAACTCGCGGAGGCATGTCTCGTTGAGATTTCTTTTAGGCTCCAGGGTGTAATGCCACTTCGAGAAACCTTTCCATTGCACCAGGTAGCCTTTGCCCTACATGAAAGAGAAACGGAGATGTTTTCTCAAGACTACAGGAAAGGATATAGCTTATCTGAAAGTTTGAGGGAGGTGGTAAAACCAAAAGAATAAAACTGAAACTGATTTTCATCATTTTGGTTGTTTTATATTTAATATGGTTTTAAGATACACATACGCAAGTGAGAGTAATTATACATTTTCTTGCGAGGCAAATCTGCGTCTTACTTATAAAACAAAAATGTGTTGCTGTGAATATGAAGGCAGTACTGTACAGGACCTTAAAGTTCAAGGCGTCGGAAATCCCATTGGACACTGTACACGATTACACACAGATTGAAATCAAAGAGCAGACAATTGCGCACGCATTAAGAAGCACTGCAAGGACATATCGTGGCACGCGAATGAGCTGGTGACGTGGTTTTATTTGCATTTCTCGGGCTTTCTTCTGAGCCCGGAAAAAAAAGATATATGTGATGCTTTCTTTTTCGCATTTACTGGAATGGGGGTTTCTGAAGGCGATCTCTAACTTTCCCATTCATATTTTTCTAATTTAATATTTAATAAATTTAAAAAATGAACATAATTAGCTAATTAGGCAATTTCACAACAAAAATTGCCTGTGGTGCGCAAGGCGGCTGGAAATTGTATTGTATGCAACTGATTTTCCTCGCATACTTTATATATGTTTTTTTTTAACCCTTGGTTCAAGTTAGCTGGGACACACACACACATATATCAGACTGCGAGTGCAAGGCAAACGTCGGGTTTCTTCCTTTTTTTTATCTTTAGGCTTATGGTGATTATCGGGATAAAGCACATTAAATGCAAAGCAGAAGGATAAACAACGCACCGATGGCATGATTTCCTCCTCCCTCTCACAGTAGACAAATTGCGGCTGCGCCTAACATCAAAATAGGCTAATTGAAAAGGCAGCTATTGTCCTTACAGTCGGGAAGTTTAATACTCAATGGGTGTCATAGGCGTTTCACTAACGACTAAGGCGCAAATTATGCAGTCATTTCACTTTTCACAAAGACGCAACACGATCTGAACCGCTTTCATCTCGTCATCACGTGGCCTATCGTCTCTGATCCCAGAAAAAACCTCCACTCATGCGGTTAACAGCCAGGACGATCATTTTTACGTATGTGGGCTTCGAGCATCGAAAATACCAAAAACACAGTTTTCAAGTTGCACTGATTTAATTTTTTTTTCCAAGGAATGCTCCAGCCTCAAAAAACTAAGTTACATTTCTCTGTGCTGATACTTAGACATTTTCATTAAAATATAATTGAAAGCTGAAAATGGGCATGCAATCACAGCCAACTTATCTGAGCAAGCCTATAGGTGCAAACATATTGCGAAGCATATAAACAAAAAAAAAAACAGCTGACAGATTGTAACTTACCGTCATGGCGATGACTCTCTCAACCATATGGTGCATCGAAACTTGGCATGGGATGGACTTCGATAACTGGTGAGGGAGATGCAGCTTAATGCAGACTATACAGCACTATCGCTGAAGGGTGCCGAAAGTTGTGGCTCGAGCTTCCAGGTGGCGCAGGAACAACGGCACGGAACGGCGGACGATCACTTTCAGGAATAAGCGGGCAAAATATAGGGCCTGCATAAATAAGCACGCCTGTAGTGTCGGCGCCTTTTTTGCCCAATCAGCAAAATTGCTTTCTGCTATCTTCAGGTCTGTCTTAAGTATGTGTAGCTGTACCCGATTGGTGCACATACCCTCACCGGAGATCTCTCCACAGTCAACTTTAGATATATAGATTTCAGCCTCGCGTGTCAAAAATGACATGTCTGTCACTTGCCCGCGCGCGCGCGTACCTGTGCGTGTCACGTGGTCGTGGAGCCTGATATATGTATATGTTTATTTATCCACTGCACAGACGAGAGAGAGAGTTTTCTTCTGGGTCTCAAATCATGCGCCGCCTGTGCTACGCTATGAGAAAAGAGGGCAGGCGTGTACACCTCAGAATGCTTCTTTAGAACACCTAAATATACATACTGCAGGTTCACTACTCTCAAAAGCACGATTCAGCCTCATGTCCCATTTCGTTTTTCTGTGTGTGTACATGAAGTGCCCCTCTCCACCCATAAAAACTGGGCATTAAATCGCGCCTGCTTAAAGCACTCGAATTCTGCACCCTTCGTTCTCTTCGCGCGTCTGTCCTGACTCTTGGTGTCATACATCAATATGTTATCGGGAAGGCCAAGTCAGGCAGCCATGTCAGTCACATAGAATTGACAAAATGAATGGCGATGTCTGCTCCCTGTGATGGCGTAGATGCGCTCTGTCATGCCAAGCGCTCTGTTGATCAGTAACCCTCCACGAATAGGCCACGCCCATAGCACTCCTCTTTACCCGCTATATGGCCGTTTACCACGCGTTTGGCAGGGATTCTTAGAATGTGCGAATACTCTTCCACAAAGAAAACGATTCCCCTAGCCGCAGAGGCCCATGTGTCCGAAACCCACTTTGTGTAGACAGACATCTCCGTTTTAAAAGAAAGCCTTATTGAAGTTAAGGAAATAGACGCGACCTCTTTCTGCAGCTGGTCGCGTGCTCGAATTCTCGATAGCAGCAAGGAGAAACCTAGCACACCAGTTCTGTAGCTTCGAGTCAAGCGTAGACGTTTCGGCACCCAAACTCTCTACTTGACCAATGCTTCCGATGTTTCAAGCTCGTCAGGGGAGAAGCACACTGGGCTTTAAATCAAGAGATGTCAGTTGTACTGCCGCTAGGTCGTCTGGACAGCGAATGCTCTCGTCTTTGACCATGCAGGGGCACAGGCATTCAGAAGGAAGACGTCAGTGGTGAAAATGAGGCCCTGCACGGAGCGAGCGGGAACAGGATACAAAGAGCGAGGTCTCCCTATTTCTTTATTTCTCTCCCCATCTTGGCATTCATCGACAGCAGTCCACAAGAGCAAATAAAAGTCGGGCAGAAAGAAGGTACGACCGTTTGGAGAGAGCGGCAGGCCTACATCGTTGCTCTAGTGCCGAACAATGGTAGAATCTGTTTGTTCAGCTGCAGTCGCGACAACCCTGAGGGGAGCGGCTGCGTGCACAGGACATTTTAAATTAAAACGTTCCAGGAAAGCGTTGCTTAGAACACGAGCCTAATTGGTGACTGGCAGTCGGGCGCGCAACTGACTCAACGCACTGAAAGCCCCCAAGGGAGCCGCTGAGGATTCTGAAGCGGCTATTACACATTAGGATAAACATGGAAAGAAAATGTGTTTGTCGGCCTCAGCCGCTGCTGTTTTACTCCGTAAGCACCTGAGCTGGAGCCGATGCAAAGCAAAAGGGACAAAAGAAGCTAGTAGCACGATTGCGGGAGAAAAGGCAGATACGAACTATATACATTAATTACACTATTTAACACCTCCACCCTGTGTTTGCATCACTGTTCCACGCGGAAGGCTGGATTAGAGCCCTGCACGGGATCGGCCTTATCCAGAAGCTGGAGCCCGGCCAGGCACGGAAGCCGGACTTAGGTGGCGCACTTTGTGTGTGTGTGTTTTTTTTTTTTGCCGTGCCTAGGCACGGCCGGTCTCGAGGGAGAGACCGCTTCTCTTCTCTTACGGCCTCTCCAATGGGGTCTGTTTCCACCGCCAATCGCGCCTCGGTGGGGTCGCCACCGCCCCACTGCTGCTCCTCCGCTACAGCCGTTCACGCGCAAGTGAAACGCGCGCTCGCTTTCAGCTTCGCCCGCGCCAGTTGCAACCGGCAGGTCCTGATATTTCGCCTCTTATGGTTTATACAAAGTCCGTCATCAACATCGAACATTTATCCTGTACGAGGAATAAAATACAGTCAACAATCCGCTCACGCGCGCGCTCCTTCGTCAGTGCGGCCGTGCACGGTCGAATGAAGCTTTGGGTACACTTCAACATTTTTTACCCCTAAGTTTTGTACAAAACTAAATTTACCAGGCTATGCAATCTGCCTTTGAATGTTTTAGGCAGGTGTAGCGCGACCTGTAGGGACAAGAAGTGGAAGCTGTGACAGATTTTCTCTTCTTGGGCTCCAAGATTACCTCGGAAGGAGACTGCAGCCATGAAATTAGGAGACGCCTGCTTCTGGGAAAGAGAGCAATGGTTAGCCTTGACCGCCTAATAAAGAGCAGAGACATTAGTCTGCCAACCAAGATCCGTATAACTCGTGCTATGGTCTTTCCAGTTGTGTTGTATGGATGCGAGAGTTGGACTGTGAAAAAGACTGACCGCCGAAGAATTGACGCGTTTGAATTGTGGTGCTGGCGAAGACTCTTGAGAGTTCCTTGGGCTGCCAGAAGATCAAATAAGTCAATATTGTCGACCATAAACCCTGACTGCTCATTGGAGGGTCAAATTCTAAAATTCAAGCTCACCTACTTTGGTCATCTGATGAGAAGAGAGGAGTCGCTGGAGAAAGATTTGATGTTGGGAAAGGTTGAGGGTCGCCGGAGAAGGGGTAGGCAGCGAACGCGATGGTTAGATGGCATCCTCGAGGCACTGCAGATGAAGTTATGTGATGTTAGGAAGATAGTGAGAGACCGGAAAGCGTGGCTTGACATGGTCAATAGGGTCACGAAGAGTCGGACACGACTGAACGACTGAACTGAACTGAGCGCGACCTGACGTCAGTGCATGCTGAACTGTTGGGTGGAGATTCTGTCAACCGCTACCGTTTTCATTTATATCAGAAGAGGCACCGGCAAAAATTCATGGCGCGTCTCAAATTCAGAGTAAAGAAGAAAAATTTACTCATATAGTAAAAATTTCACTTGTCTAGGGGCGTGGGTTGTTCTAGCTTCGTTCAAAACATATCAGTCGGTTGAAAGACCGAAGATGTATATGTAGTCTCGCGACTACTTTTAATCGAGGAAATGGGAATAAACAGTTAAGCAGAATCGAAAAGAGCGGCAAACAATAAAAAAATTGCAATTCAAGGTTACACATTGCACTATATACTCATCAATTCATCAAAATGCGACCTGCGTCTAGAAAATTCAGGCTCAAAATCTTCCTGCACGGCTTTTGCACATAAGGAGTTGGCCTCTCGGTCTCCTCCGTCACTTTCCTGGTATAATTAATTGAGAAGAATTCTGAGAAATTTTTCAAATATCAAAGAAGCGGACCTAATAACATAGCTGTTGTCAATTCTTTTCGGGACACTCAGTGTTGAGTTCTGAAATGCTGACTGAATGAGGATCTTAAGTACTTCGAGTACATTTGTGTGTAGTAGGTGCACGGCAGCTTTTTCGAAAAAAAAAAAAAAAAGCTTGTCCAATAGGGCAACAAGCTCTGGTTTCGGATAATGCAGTCCACTAGAACATTGTCCTCGTAGAAGAGCGTACTACATGGGCTGCTTCCTTCGCTAGTTTCAAGAATAGCGCAAGCGTCACACCCGAAGTTGATTAACTAAACGATATATCCAGCGACGTAAGGTGAACTGGAATATGTGACAGTGGGAAATGGGATGGTAGGAGATGCCATCACTTCCTTCAGTGCCTTGATTTCGCTCTCAGATGAAACGCCCGTCTTGACAATGTAGTCATGTGCCGCTAGCTGTTACGGCCCACGCATCTAGCATTTGCCATTACCTTCCGCATATTAACCTTATTTTCCTGAAGAGATCAATGGGTCGCTATATAAGGCTCTAAATGAGTCTTCAGTGAGAGTGTACTTCTTTAACGCTTTAGAAGTTTCTTGCATACATTCGATATAGTAGGTGCACTCATATGTAAGTCAGTGCATAGAGTATCACCTTCATCATTTATTGGCCTTTTTTTACCACTTCGAGCACAAGTGGTGCCATGAATATCAAACCATTTTTTGTTTTTATAATAAGCATAATATCATGTAAAAATTTCAATAAAACAATGTTTATTTGCAAAATTAAAATAATGTTTATAATACCACACATTGCCTAATATATGAATTGTAATAACATTTAAAACTCAACCCTACAACGTTTACTTTGACTGTTATAATAATACTTTATATCATGCAAGCATTTTGCAATTTACATTACATTTTTATGAAATTATTTTCGTCTTAGGTGCTACATGAATGGTTTCGCATCTAGCGCTGAAAGACGGTTTTGCTGTTGCAGACGATTTGCTGACATGTTAGCCATGAAGAAGCTTCGATATGATCACTGCTCATTCAGATTTCTTTTTTTCTTCCTATTCTTGTACAGGCTTGGGGAAAATTCGGATTAAAATGGACAAAAGTAGCTACAGTGCCGCAATGTATGCCAGGCTTGTCGAACGTTTGCTGAACGACAGTGTTTTTTATATCCGTTCACGTGTTGTACATTGACGACATGCCGCTGCAGCATCTACCTTTTGTGCTCTTTAATTTCGGGGCTGCACTCACCACGAAACTCGCGAGCGACAGCGCGAAACCAGGCAAAAGCCGCCCGCCGCCGCTGAAGCAGACGCGGAGCGAACAGTGAGCAGGTCGCGCCCCTTGCGGTGGCGGAGAACGTAACTCAAGGAGAAAAGTTCCCATTGTTCCCGCGGCGATTGAGAAGGCCGTAAGAAAGAGCGCGCGCTCTCTCCCTCGAGACGGGCCGTGGCCTAGGCCAGGTTCTAGCTGGCTCGCGCGTAATCCCTGACTGGCCTGGACTGACGTCATGATTAAGAACTAGACGGGAACTAAACGTCGGGGGGGGGGGGGGGGGGGGGTCGTGAATATCGACGCCGGAATCTAACCATTCTGCCTCTGCATGTGAGGAGCGGAACTTTTCAGTGTGAGAAATAGCCATGAGTGCGTATTCACTTTTTAATCAGTGCTGAACGATTCCTACATCCTTCGAAGGCATTATTGCAAGCGCTATGAAGGATGATATGAAGCGCTACGAATGTCAGAGCCAGATGATGGGCTATTCAAACACATGAAACAGCCATAGCCATAGACATAAGAAAATCACACTCGCGCACATAGTGCTATGTAATTTTTGTATAAAATCAATTCATGAATAAATTCGCGTTACATTTCCAGATATGTGCAGTCAGTCGCGTCTTTAGGCAGTTTGTTCCTCAGAGATATGACATGTAGAAAGAATGAATTCTGATAAGCTTTAGTTTTATACTTCAAGAAAGGCTTCCGAGCGGCGAACAAGGACAAGACGTTGAAAACACACCACAGAGCGCCAGCTAAAAACTGATTTTATTGAAACCCGCGTCAGCGAATATATGCCTTGCTCTCAGCAACGACAAAAAAGATAAAAATACAAAGAAGAGAGCACTAGGCACGAAATGATTAGCAAATGCGGAACGTGTGACCCAGCGAACATTGTCTGCACCAAATGTAATCATTATGATAGAAATTATAATTTTTTGTTCAGCAGTGTCACACATGGATTGCTCACGCTTGTGTTTGTCCCCGAACGAAGAATGATGTTCCTTCGGAGATATTTCTTTCAAGCTGGTTTTTCCTGAAGCCTAAAATAACTGTACCGCCGAAAAGCTAGAAAAAGTCGCATCCTTTGCAGTTCGCTGGCAGGTGCTCCCCAGTGCTGTTCTTGAGAGAGTCTGAGAGATCTCTTAGTCTGTCATTTACGCACCTGCCGGTTTGTACAACATAAAACTTACCACAGGCATAGCCTCCTTTATACACTCTGTGCCTGTCAACTCCGCGCTCCGAGGCCGTCGCCGCCGCTCCTCCTCCGTTGACAAGTTACGCCGCTGGCTGCCGAGAGATGGCGACAGCGACGTAGGGTCACCTTCGCCAGGCTAGTGCCGGGTTCGCCGTGTAGCAAAGCGGTCCGGATAGCCACGCTCTGCTGCTGTCTCGCTGTTTCGTGGACTCTTCTGCTGTGTGCAAGGTCATGCATCCACTTTTCTCTGCCTTCGAGTGCTGCAGGAATACAGCATTGCACCAACTGGTAAGTGCCAGCTTTGCTTTGTCCTTCCGGCTATCGCTGCGTAGTATTCAGCTGCTTTGAGGCTTGTAAAAAATAGTGATAGCACAAATGTGTTTATTAAGCGTCAATACTGCAATAGTAATGTTCGATGCACGCCTGTGCTTTCTGGACTGCAATGCTAATTGCTTCCCTGCCTAGCTCGTCTGCGTAGTGTGTTAGTGTGCTCCTGCGAAGCATTTTTTTTGCAGTATGCGCGAATTATGAAAATTTCTGATAATATAGAAACACAAGATTTACCTATTGTGAAGATTACTACTTTAAAGTGAGTTAAACCAAATCTAGTAAAGCTTATATTAGTTTCCCTTCTCGCACTCAACCGCATTAAGGCCTGTGAGAAATAATTACAGCACCAGAAGTGTGTTTATTACGCGTCAGTAATGTAATAACAATATTAAATGTGCACGTGTATTTTCTGGACTGCGATGCGAACTTCCTCCCTGGTTAGCTCGTCTGTATGGTATGTTACGTGTGCTCCAGCGCAGTATTTTTTGTTTCGCTAACTGCGCAATTCTGTGAAAAAATAAAAACGAGCTTTGCCTATTGTAACGATTACTTTATAGTGATCGAAACAGAAAGATGCAACGCGTATATTTGTCTTTCCTTGTTTTTCTAGTTAAAAAACGTTTGTACGACGCGCTGAATCATTGGAAGTAATAGCTGATACCAAAATTTTTCTCCTTACAGATCTCAATGGCATACTGCGATGCAGTTGTTAAAATCATCTGTAAATCAAGCTGGCTTCTGAAGTGCTATCAGTGACAGCAGTCACCGTGAACTTCTTTCCCTACTTGTGGCAGCTATTCATCACACCACTTCTACATGGTACTCTTGAAGCACAATTGCTGTTGTGAAATGTGTAAATAAATGCTGGTGCCTTTCTTCTTAAATTTTGGTTAATTGCAGCGTATACTAGCATTGTAATTTTCTATTACCATTGACGCTAGCGGAGCAGTCATGCAGTTTTTTGATCCATGCGTAATTTCTTGAAACTGCCTGACATTGGCATAAAATGTCATATAGCGTTGATGTTATTGCCGAAAAAGTATCATGATCACTTGTTATGCTTAGTGGATGTCGGCCTTACAAGTAAATATGCTGAGTATGCACGACTCATGCTTAGGAACAGTTATCCCGCTAGCGAATAACAGCCCTCCCGCCCCGCGCCGACATTCCTACCCGTGCGCCTCGACCCCTACGTCAGCGGCGCCCTCAGCGAGGGGACCGCACAACTTTACTCGACGGCGCCGCTCTATTGTTCGCGCGGCGCGTTGACAGGCACAGAGTATAAAGGAGGCTATGCCACAGGTGAACTTGATCTTGTAGATAACACCTACTGCACATGGGTAGATAGAATTTTCGTGTTTTTCATTTTTTTGCCACAGACTATACTTTCTTACCCCTTCATGGATCACTGCCTTCTCGTGGCGGAGGGGCTTGCGAAACTCGATGAAGTCGTGAGCTCTGCTGTGTAGGGCCACCCAAGATAGACAGGTCACGGCAGAGAGTTCTGACAAAATGTGATTCACTGGAGAAGGTAATGGCAACCCACTCCAGTATTTCCTGCCAAGAAAACCCTATGGCCAGTCACAATACCATTATCGATATGGCGCCGGAAGATGAGCCCCCCAGGTTGGAAGGCGTCCCACATGTTACTGGGGATGAACAAAGGGCGATTCCTAGTAGCTCCAGGACGAATGAAGCGGCTGGGCTAAAGCCAAAAGGACGCTCAGTTGTGGATGTGTCGGGAAGCGACCGGAAAGTCCGATGTTGCAAGGAGATATATCACATAGCAACATGGAATGTAAGATCTATGACGCAAGGTAAACTGGATATCGTCAAGCGAGAAATGGACAGATTGAACATTGATATCTTGGGTATCAGCGAACTCAAGTGGACCGGAATGGGAGAATTTAACTCCGGCGACCATTATGTCTTTTATTGTGGGCACGAATCCAAGAGAAGGAATGGGGTCGCTCTCATAGTAAACAGAAGAATGGGCAAAGCAGTGCTAGGGTACAACCCCAAAAACGACCGAATGATTTCACTTCGGATCCAAGGTCACCCTTTCAACATAACAGTTATCCAAGTCTATGCACCGACCACTGCTGCTGAAGAAGCTGACGTTGAGAGATTTTATGCGGACCTACAATGCCTTTTAGACCGCACCCCATCATCAGACGTCGTTTTTCTCATAGGAGACTGGAATGCTAAGGTCGGGAGTGAAGAAATATCCGGAATTACAGGCAAGTTCGGTCTTGGTGAGCCAAATGAAGCTGGGCAGAGGCTAGTAGAGTTCTGTCAAGAAAACAACCTGACCATAGCGAATACTCATTTTCAACAGCACAAGAGGCGCCTGTACACATGGATTTCACCGGACGGTCTGTACAGGAATCAGATCGATTATATTATTTGCCGGCAGAGATGGAGAAGCGCTATACAAGCAGTAAAAACAAGGCCTGGGGCCGATTGTGGCACCGATCATCAGCTTCTTGTTGCCAAAATTAAGCTTCGATTGAGGAAAACGCAGAAAACTAGAAGGCCTTTCAGGTATGATCTGGATCAGATTCCATTAGAATATGCTGTGGAAGTGAGGAATCGATTTCAAGAATTAGATCTAGAAGACAAAGAGCCCGAAGAGATGTGCACTGATGTTCGTGATATAATACAAGAAGTTGCTACTAAGGTAGTTCCAAAGCAAAAGAAATGCAAAAAAGCAAACTGGTTATCTGAAGAGGCTTTGCAAATAGCTGAGGAAAGGAGGATGGCAAAAGGTATGGGGGAAAGAGAAAGATACAAGGTTCTCAATGCGGATTTTCAGAAAATAGCAAGGAGAGATAAGAATGCCTTCCTGAACATACAGTGTCAAGCAGTTGAGGACAACAGCCAATTAAGGAACACAAGAGCTCTGTATAAGACAAAGATATCAAAGGAAGCTTCTGTGCTAAGCTGGGCGTGATAAAGGACAAACGAGGCAAGGACCTCACTGAAGCCTCAGAGATAAAGAAGAGGTGGCAGGAATACACAGAAGAACTGTACAAGAAGGACCCGGATGTGCAAACCCAACATAAGCCGGTTGTGATTACTGATCTCGAGCCGGGCATCCTGAAGAGTGAAGTTGAACGGGCCTTAGCCAGCCTTGCTAAGAACAAAGCTAGCGGAATTGATGGTATTCCAGCTGAGTTGCTTCAAAACCTCGACCACGACGCTGTTAACACACTGCATACATTATGTCAAAAGATTTGGACAACCCTGCAGTGGCCACAGGATTGGAGGAGGTCAGTTTACATCCCCATTCCAAAGAAAGGCAGTGCCAAATATTGTTCCAACTACCGCACGATCGCGCTTATTTCGCATGCTAGCAAGGTGATGTTAAAAATCCTGCAAGGTAGGCTGCAGCAGTATGTGGATCGGGAGCTTCCGGACGTGCAAGCTGGGTTTCGCAAGGGCAGAGGAACTAGAGACCAAATTGCCAACCTTCGCTGGATCATAGAAAAAGCAAGAGAGTTCCAGAAACCCATTTACTTCTGCTTTATTGATTATGCGAAAGCGTTTGACTGCGTAGATCACAGCAGATTGTGGCAAGCTCTCCAAGAGATGGGAGTTCCAATTCTCCTCATCTGTCTCCTCAGGAACCTTTATGAAGGGCAAGAGGCCACAGTCAGAACTGGGCATGGTCTTACTGATTGGTTTCCGATTGAGAAAGGGGTGAGGCAAGGCTGCATACTGTCGCCCTGCCTATTTAACCTATATGCAGAGTGCATCATGAGAAAGGCCGGTCTGGACGAGTCTTCAGCTGGAGTGAAGATTGCTGGAAAACGTATCAACAACCTTAGATATGCGGATGACACCACTTTAATGGCAGAAAGTGAAGTGGAACTCAAGAGACTTCTGATGCGCGCACAAGAAGAGAGTGAGAAGTTTGGGCTTAAACTGAACATTAAAAAGACGAAGATCATGGCGTCTTGCCCTATCAAGTCCTGGAGCATCAATGGACAAGAAGTGGAAGCTGTGACAGATTTTCTTTTCTTGGGCGCCAAGATTACCTCGGAAGGAGACTGCAGCCATGAAATTAGGAGACGCCTGCTTCTGGGAAAGAGAGCAATGGTTAGCCTTGACCGCCTAGTAAAGAGCAGAGACATTAGTCTGCCAACCAAGATCCGTATAACCCGTGCTATGGTCTTTCCAGTTGTGATGTATGGATGCGAGAGTTGGACTGTGAAAAAGGCTGACCGCCGAAGAATTGACGCGTTTGAATTGTGGTGCTGGCGAAGACTCTTAAGAGTTCCTTGGACTGCCAGAAGATCAAATCAGTCGATATTGTCGACCATAAACCCTGACTGCTCATTGGAGGGTAAAATTCTCAAGTTAAAGCTCAGCTACTTTGGTCATCTGATGAGAAGAGAGGAGTCGCTGGAGAAAGATTTGATGTTGGGAAAGGTTGAGGGTCGCCGGAGAAGGGGTAGGCAGCGAACGCGATGGTTAGATGGCATTCTCGAGGCATTGCAGATGAAGCTATGTGATGTTAAGAAGATAGTGAGAGACCGGAAAGCGTGGCGTGACATGGTCCATAGGGTCACGAAGAGTCGGACACGACTGAACGCCTGAACTGATACTTTCTCATTGCACCCTGCGAACCATGGGAATAGTTCTGACAGTTTACACGATGCCGTAAAAACGTCTTGTCCTTTCCTGCCGCGCCGAAGAATTCCTTGAAGTATTGATCATCAACTGTCCTACAATACAATCCTTCTTTAGTTCTACATTTGATTTCTTGTATCTTAGAAGAATGATCAAGTAGGTGCAAAATGATCATGCAGATGCGAAACGTGGCAGCAGAACGTACAGAGCTTTCTCAATATCAGTTACATCGAAATAGAACACAGGCTCCTTGAGTTCAGTTTTGATAAAACTGGGATTAATAAAGCTGTGTAGGATGCTATTGCTAGCACTACTAAGAAACTTCCATCCAAACTCTTGAAACGCTTTACTGAAAATTGTATCCACTAAAAACATAGCGGGCCACACAGTTTACGCATTCTAAAAGATTTGATGCTGTAGCCATACGTGAATCCCACACGCGCTGACATATTCAATAATAGCTGTAATGTGCATGAGGTACATCAAATATTTTACATCTGAGGCTGTCTGAAATTTTCGCCAAGATATTCAATACCCTGCATGCTTTCCTAGTTACATACTCGATATGAGTTCTCCTTGATATATTATCTCTAATATACACTCAAGGGCAATAAAAAACAGATTTTTCCAAAGGATTGGAATTTAAACAGTACATCGAGCTTCTTGGATTATGTTTTCGAGTCGCTAGAGCATATTTTCTTTCATTTCAATTCAGCGTTCATTTCTCCGTGATGCCTTATTGGTGATGCTTTCTGGATCGTAATGTGGCACAAAAACGTCGTATTCACTGATTGTCGGGCTGTACTCGATGCAGTCCTCTACGTACGAGCGGATTTTGCGAGACGCTTTATGAACAGTAAGTGCTGCTATGTATTATTAACAACAAAGGGGCAAGAAGAGACTCTTGCGGTAGGCTGTATGTAGCATCTTTTAGGACGTAATGAGGTCTACTAGATCGGTAGTGATCAGTAAGTATAATAGCACTCTGACTATAGCTCTATTATGAAGACATTTGCTTTCAGCTTAGGTTGCTTGAAAATGGCGTAGTTTTTTATCATTTCATTTTATTTATTAATACTGTCAGCCACCATAAGGGGCTGTAACAGGAGTGGAAAATACAAAACAAAAAATGAGCAATATAGAAGACGATGAAAATCAATATTTAATCAATAATTGTCTCTGAATACACACACAACCAAAACAAAAATGAATTACACAGGGATCAGAACAACAGCCATCCTACACAACAGCAATAGAACCTCATCACCCTGTGGTAGAGCCATAGATGAAATTTTGTAAATGGCGTACAAATTCAGGGCAATAAAAAACAGATTTTTCCAAAGGATTGGAATTTAAACAGTACATCGAGCTGTTCATGTACATGTACAGTACATGTCAGGAACGACAACCTTGAGAATGACGAGCTGCAACCACCGTTTAAGCTAGTCTCGCAGGGCAGGCTACGAGTAATAATGAAAATAATCGAACAAAGCTTCCGGCTGAAGGGGTCCCTGGGTACATCACCAACAAATTCACGTGGAGAGCCGACATTCACTTGGATGCCAAAGATATGTCGGCAGTCCTAAGTTTTCCTTTTCTGAGCGGCCCGACCATTATCCACCACACCGCAAAAGAAAGCTCTGCTTTTCCTTTTTTTCACCGTTATTTTTTCCGTTTCGTGCTAGGAAAGTAGCACTGCCATCCACCAATTTTGACTGCATGACCCCACTGGTCAAGAACAAGACACTATTAGATTGAGAATACACCAGCTTGATGTTGATGATTAGCGCAGAATAGATTGGGGGGGGGGGGGGGGGTGGAACATGCTCAAAGCACACAGTCAGAATTCTCCATGTAATTACACTCTCAATCAAGCGGGCCATGTCCGCATGTTCCACTTCTTAAATTCTCCGTGAATTAGAAAGCACAGCGACGGTCATTAAAGACAGAACAACACTCGCTAGACTAGATGCAGCAATTAGCCTTGTCGCCCTGCGGTATCGATCCCATCTTCCCTGCACTTATTTCGACTTAGAGCTAACATTTACAAAACACTATACATAGCCAGCACCTCAAAGTGTATAACGCTGCCAACATGTTGATAAAATGAGATGATTATTCAAAATAGAACCCCGAGGATCGAAAACGAGAACTAAACATTCTAACTCTACATGTAAAGCCGAAACCAAGCCTTGACAGTGCCGGACTCGCTCACGACTAGAGGCTCATCAAAGGTGACCAGCGCCAAACATCAGGCAGACTCCGTCGGGGCTACAATATCGGATACACATATTGCACGGAGCACGTGCGCATAGCACAGCTATAGTGAAAACAAAAAAGAGAGACACGCTTTCGTCACCATGATAATTATAACTTAAGCAAGCAAAAAGCAAGTCAGTCCGCTATCAAGTGACTAAAAGAAGCACCTGCAGTGGCAATGCAACGTAGATGAGCTCCTCAGGTTTGCCGCGAGAAGCACAAGCGCGACTTCACATGCGAGCCTATACCGGCAGTACGTGTTGGGTTCTCCAACGATTGGAGCTTAATATCAGGGCATACCGTAGGTGTTGTGTCCGCTAGCTAGAAGAATAAGCGGGGATTGTCAATTACGTCGAAATTCAGTATAAAACAGAATCTATCTGAAGAAGGATATACAATCGGGAAAGTTGGTATTGGTTCATATTGGAAAGGTACAGCGCAAAAAGACACAAGGCAAAAAGAAGGAGACGGATAGACGTGCGTTGACTCGCAAAACAATTTTATTGGGAAGAAACACTTTTTCATACAAGTCTTTCAAGCGATAACAGGAAGCCTATAGCATTTGCGCGAAGCACATTGCAAGGGGTCAAAACATATAAGTTACAACCACCCGATGATATATTTAAGAAAAAAAAGTGTTTTCATCCCTTCTCCCGTGAAAAGGACAAGATTATGAAATATCCGAAAACAACACCTCCTTATCTGCTAACATAACCGAAGGCTGGCTTAAACATTGCGACTGTCTTTTTCGGCTCAAGTAGCCCTCCATCAGTTCTCTTGTTGTTTTATCTCGGAGTCGAAATAAAATCTTAGTCTTCGCAACTGAAGGGCGTCAGTTTTTTTTTCTCATTTTTCATCTTTTTCACAGTTGTTACAGTTCGTCTTGTGTCTTTCCGAGTTTTACCTTTCCAATATGAACAACCTATTCGGTAAATGCGAAGAAAGCGATCAGCTTGTACTGCGGACGTAAACAAACTATTGTGACTAGAAGCAAGACATAGCCAAGCAAAGGCCAAAAAAACAACATAACAGAAGTGGTTCTGCTCTAGCTAAGACAAATAAACTGCTCTGGTTGCTATTCAGCCGGGGTATCAACTCCACTCAGAAATGCCCTGATGGCTTTTTTTTTTTTTTCTATCTTTCGCCTCAGTAGCGACATTCACAGGTTTGTTACTCACAGCCGATGTTACCCTTTGACAAACAACAAGCAAAAAATTCCGAGTGATACTTCTGCAGGTGATGTTTTATAGTTCTGGCTGCTTCTAGCACCTTGGTGGTAAGCTGGCTACATTCACGATATCGTGCCACTTCTTTTTTTGTACTTGAGTTTCTGTAGTGTTACCAGACATATAACATTTCCAGAGTAGGAAATCGCTAATTGCGATGCCACGTCACATCGCGATGGCACTTTGCAATCGCTTCAAACGCAGTTCGCAAATAATATAAGAAAGTTGCGAATTGTGTTCAGTGTGTGGTGGTCCACCAAGGAAAGGCAACATGTAAATCAAAGCGATAATAACGCTTATGCTAAGGGATATACATTTCATTTTTGCGCATTTTTGTAGTAGGATGCCTAGGTCGAAATAAGGTCTGGTTAGAGAAAGGGGTTATACCACGGCCGCACAATGGAGGCGCACTTGGTGCGGCCCCGTCGCGTCGCGCCTCAATGGCTGGGGAAGCGCGTATTGGGAGAAGTTACAGTTTCCGCCGTCATTCTCCGCGGGGGCGCCACCACTCCAGGACAAGGCGCCGCCGGCACGGACGAGCAGACGACGCGGAAGGAGCGCGCTGGCTGGGTTGGCGCGTGTTATCGTTTTGACTACTCAGCATAACCACGTGGTTCTGATAGTTCTGCATGCTTGTCATCGGTGCCTGTGTCAACAGCATCCTAAGCGTATGCAGCACATGCCAGTTAACTGCTGTGTGCCGCTGTGCTCCACGAAAGCAAGAAATGATCGGTTACCATGGGTTCCCGTGCGATTCACAACGTCGAGCAGCATGGATGAAAAACATATCTTGGGAAGGTTAAGACGGAAAAGGAAGCTAGTGGGAGCCGAGTGACAAGTCACCGGTATACTCACTGCACTTCACAGATGACGATTACAGGAAGAACATAAAACTGAAGATCCTGCTTCCTTCAGCTGTCCCCTCCGTGTTCCCGAAGTGCCCACATTACAAGTTAAGTTACTCACGCGGGCTCATGTTGAGCCAAACAACTTTTAAAAAATTAATGTGCGCAGGTCAATAGCTTTATTTTCCCCACTTGTTATAGCTACACTTCATTTCCTCCTGGACAACCCCCCGTGTCATCCTGAAGCATGTGTGTTTCAAGATAGCTGTGCCACGATCACTTTTATGACGATGATATCAAAATGGTATGCCTTGCCCAACATCGCATAAGTGAAGCCATAGAGACCCCAAGAGGAGCCGCTCTATTTGTCAGATGACGAGTGACTCTCTTGGTTAGAGTTGGACTTTGCCATATCGAAGACATTCAGGTCCAAGGAGGCACGTCGAAGCAAAGGCTAACCAAGCAAACGTACGAAGCAACAATCATGACAACCAGATCCACAGTGGCGCAAATTAAGTACCTTCTTGATCACATCAAGTATCTTACAACGTCTTCTATGTGCCTTACAAGTGCATTGCGTTTAACCGAATCTTATTTTCAGCTTCCGATACGCCCTAAAGCAGGCCCTCAACAGCAGGCCTGTAGTATCGCTTTTTAGCAGCCTAAGGCAATTCAAAGGCAGGAACGACAGAGCTGACGCGAGGGCTGCAGTTTTCACCTCGGAGAAAATACTGAAGGTACAACTAGCGAAAAAATATATATATCGACTGAGATTATACACATTTTGCCATGCTTTGTGCATGTTGGCATCTTGCAAGCATCAGTCTGCAAATGCACCTATCAACAATAGACAGCTATAAAACTTGGCATTCGTGATTATGAAAGTCGTACCTTGCCAACTGCCATATCACGTCTGCTGCGAGAGAGTTTTCGAGTCAGCTTGGATTCATTCATGTGTGGTGTGAACCAGCAGCTGGCAGAGTTAGCACCGATTGAATTCTTGGCTGGTTACCTTGCACGTCCATTTGAAGAGAAAGTATGAATAGTTTTACAGAACCTCATGAAACATTTTTATTGATTCTGTTTTCAGTGCCTGCCCGTGTTTTCATTATTTATATATTACCAAAGTTTAAATGACTTCTAGTGCTTACTTTAGAGTGTCAATAATTTTATTTTATTAGTCCCCATCCATTTATTAACTTTGTGCCTTGTGATTCCTGGAAAACCCTGGACTTATCAAATTTCTTGATGATGGACGCCTAAGGTATCTGAAAATCACCATGCACCTTTGTTAGCAAGGTGATGAAGTTCCTGCAGGTCATAAGAAGCAGCAAGCTATGCAACATGTTAATTTCATCCCTTCTTCCCTATTTTGTGCAATTTACGGAGTTGATTTGCGAGAGAGAAGACCGCAGTCACACTAAGGACCTAAATAAACTAATGCGACCACTGCTGACCAACTGGACAGGCAACATCAATCAGACAGTGGAAAAAATCACGCTTGCACATAAACCTTTTTCGAGAAAAGTTCTTCGCTTGTAAAATGAGCTTACGTGTCTTCTGTGCATCACGCGGCTTCATAATCAAACGAGAAAAAAATTGCCAGAGCCTGCGGGCGTGTCGTTGAACTGGCTGTCTTGTGTTGTTTCTTTTGCAACAGTTTGTGTTAGCTAGTATGTTTTGGTGGTGGTACCCACTTGAATATTATTTCCAGTGAAAACGGAGGAACAGGCCTGAATTGTAAGTTTCCAGAAAAGTGCACGCTGAATAAATGGCCCCAAACCATGTCCCGATTTCAAGATTGCAATATCTAATACGTTATTACAGTGGTTGAAACGCAACTAAATGCACACGACTGCCCCGTTCTCGTTGTAAACGGAAGACCACGAATGACTTGGAAAAGCCTAGCGATGATAACTTGCCGCTATCACCTTATCAATAGCAAACTTGCACATAGCATCACATACTGAGTGAAACGCCGCTCATAATCCTAAATTGAGCAAGCGCCGACCACGCGGACGCCGAAACGAAAGCACAGCCACGGCCGCTGCACGCAGCTTTCCGCCCGGACTCGTTCCGGAGCGGTGGCGCCGCAGCGGTGGCGATGAGAACTAGGCGCAATACGGCTCTTCTGGGCGACGCGACGGGCCGCACCCAAGTGCGCCTCCACTGAGCGGCCGTGGTTATACACACTGCTCTAAGGGACCTCTGATATTGGAGATAAAAGCTACTCCCAGTACATGTACTTTGTCGCCTAAATTATGATATCTGAGAACCTCAGTGAGGCCGACTATACTGATGTAAGGAAACCCCCAAATTCAGCAAATCTTGCGATTACCACCTGATGCCAAATAAAAAGTTAGGTTTGTACTCCAGTGATTTAACCTGAACCCATTTGATTTATCAAGGTTAAGGGACGCACCAGAACTCAGAAAAACTCTCTCAGTTACGCGCAAATTTTTTATCGTAACAGAAAAGGGCAATGCCATCAGCCTAAGCCAAAATGTTTATTTCACATTGCGATAGTGACAGACCACGAACTGCTTTGCTCCTGATGATACTACCTACGACATAAGGGTGAAACTATAATGCGAATAACAAAGGCAATAAGGACAGCCGCGTCGAACAGATGATTTAAGCGGAAAAGGGACGACGGCTCGACGTTTGAGCCTAAATAAAGGCGTGTCTTTTGAATACACGGAGTTATATATAGAAGAAGGCGTGGGAATGGGTTTCCCTATACGGCAGGTATTTATTGCTCTTTTCTTCTTCTGCATTCGCTAGTACAAAATGGTGTAGGTGACCACTCCTGTGTCCGTGGCACAGCGACACATTGCGGTGCGGAGGTGAGAACTTCCCTTCTCGGACTGTACACGTTTATTTACATATTTTACAACTCATTTACATCAACTTTGTCAGATGCGACATCGATATATAGAGGGCTAACTGCAAATGGGTGAACGACCGCAGGTCAGAGGCTAGCAGAATCAGGCCTTGGCCTTCTGCTAATCTTTAAGCCGGAGCTCCTTGAGACCTCCGTCAGCCAACCCGTCTGCCCAAGACTTTCGTCCAGACCCAACTCTCCTCCGTGCCCAACTTTACGAAACGTTTCCAAAATTAATTCTAGTTCATAGACCAATGAACGAATCACAGTTCTGACCAGTCACATGCTGTATTGTAAAATGGGCTGACCAATCACTGGGCTATATATGCCCCTCTCCTACGCATGATAAGTGAAACAAATACAAAGCACACTATAAGCAGTGAGTGGTTGGGCACGCAAGCACACATATCTGCGATTTGCGCTCTCCCGAAATCCTCCCACGGTTCATGCAAGAGGCGCCAAGAAGTCACAAAGATAACCCTCGCCGACGGTTGCGCTTCCAAAAACAAAACACCAGCCTAAGGCCCAAACATTCCGATGCGGTCCCTGGTCGATTGCGCGCGGGCGACGGTTTCAAAGGGATGTATGTTCAGGCTTCTTATCGAGCAGACATAAAACCCCTTAATAAACTAAAAGTAACGCCAGCTTGTGAAGATTGCCGCCCGCCTTCTCTCCAGCGCTCTCCTTCGCCGTTCAACCCTCCCATTGGCCGAGTGCCGTCACGTGTTTATGCGCGCTTTCCATCGGTGCAAAACGACTGGGGCCACGCCGAGCGCGCCGATCTAGGCGGCCGTGACCGGCGCCTTCTCCGGAGAGCGCGCGCTAGTCGTGCACCGCTTAGGTGGAGCCACGGTAGAAATACGAGAGGAGGAGCGGCGGCGCCGGGAGGAGGAGAGAGGAGATGACACTACTTGGGGTTTTAAGAAGTACCGACAGCGGTTCCCTATGCCGCGCATTCTCCCCACCACGTGTTTCTAGGATATATGGCCGTCCGCTCCCTCTTCACTCGAAGCGAGAAACAGAGCAGCTAGCGCCGATATCACAGCAACTGCACTTACGCAGTGCTCTGGGGTTTTAAGAAGTACCGACAGCGGTTCCCTATGCCGCGCATTCTCCCCACCGCGTGTTTCTAGGATATATGGCCGTCCGCTCCCTCTTCACTCGAAGCGAGAAACAGAGCAGCTAGCGCCGATATCACAGCAACTGCACTTACGCAGTGCTCTCTAACAGCTCTGTTTTGCCTGCCACGCGGCACGGCCAAAGGGCAACTCTGGGTCCATTTGCCGAGAATCGGAGACGAACTGCATGGCGGGGTCGCCCGTTCTTATGATATCGGATAACCATGTCGAATAGCAGCCGCCCGCACAACCGTTGCAAATAAACTCGTGTCAAGTTGCCCCTTGACCTTGGCGGCCCCTTCGGAATCTCCCCCGCAACAGTGGACCCGTGGTGAATGCTTCGTTTCTGGGAGAAGCACGCAAACTTAATCTTCCTCATCGAGAATGTTGCGCGTACACTTGCTGTACGCTCAACATATAAGTCTTGCAACAGGGGGAAACGGGGACATCGTAATGTCTCGCACACACAAAAAAATCAAAACAAAAGCTGCATGCAGAACAATCGTGCAACAGACAGGCCAACGATTTCCATGCAGAGGCGTACACCTTTCGCTTCGCGGCATGGTCAAAGCGCGACTCTCGGGCCATTATCCGAGAATCGGAACGGACCGCATGGCGGCGTCGCCCATTTCTATGTTTTTGAATACCACTTCCGAAGAGAAGCCGCCCGCGCGACCGTCGTAAATAAACTCGCGTCTAGTTGCCCCTTGACCCGTGGTGAACGCTTTGTTTCTGGGAAAAGGCCGCAATCTTAACTCGCGAGTCTCTTAGAAACACACATTCGAAATCTGTACTGAGGCACGCATGAGTAAATATCGACATGTAAATTGCAGATGTCAAAATTAAGCGTGTAGCGGACGTTTCTTGTGAATTCCTTCGGTGGTTCGCCTGCAGTCGTAGCGCCATCATGTGGCAACCAAAAAAATCAGCCCCCCCCCCTGCCCACTCTGCTTTTCGTCATGTATGGCTCCCATCAGATGGCGCCGGGCGGCATTTACCTTTCGCATTGCTCCAGTATAGGTACTAAAGTGCCTTCATGATTTTTGCTTTATGAGCTGCGACGGGCGACACGTTCAGCAGTTTTTCTGGACTCAAGCATTGAGGCAAAGAATTAAATTTTACATTTTGCATTTAACCTGGCGTATCCCACTTCCTCAGCCCACCTCGTCGCAGGACAAACGCCTGACACACTGTATTGTAGGAGATAATATAGGCGCTCGGCTACTGAGCTGCATGGTGTTACCGGAGTTCGATTTTGCCCGCGGAGACCGCGTTTCCACTCAGGTTAGATGACTTAGGGTAGGTATCTCGGATCTCTGCGCAATTTAAAGAAGCACATGACAAATAACTTGGAGCCATCGCTTTGAGGCGTTAAACCGCATAAGAACCTAAAAACCGGCGAGGCAATAACGCTCGTGTCTTTCCTAGATGCATACCGTATGGGTTCTGAAAGCAAAAAATAAGCCTAAACTGAATGTAAGTGCTCAAAAAATGTGATGATGACATTTAGAAATTTTAGATGGTTACTGACGCAAGAGCATCGCAGCCAAGTTCGAACGAGCTTTTGTGCACAACAAGGTGAAATCCCTGCATGCGAGTAATTGTTTGCTGAATTATGTTATACTAAGCACCAAACCGTTGTGAATTTCATGCGACACCATGATACTGTTGAAATAAGTAACACGGCGTTTTGCGATGTTGTCACACCGTGACATCATGCACCATGTGATAAAATAGTCACATGGTGCACGCCACATGGTCGACCTGTGACTATAAAGTGTACCAGGTGTGTGATGTTTCACGTTCTGGGTCATGAGCGAGTTGTTAGATGCCCTAACCGGGGCTATAGATTTCAAGTGCGTTGATCACTCTACATGGCTAAGTGCTGTGGCTGGATAGGCATCAATTACAGGTAGCGCTGGTCCCTGTGCAGACGTGTCTAAAATTGCTAAAAGCCTTACGGAATTATGGCAGCGGGTACACATGCTCGGCATATGCGGCGACCAGGAATTAAGAAAAAGAAGAAGCAGGCCGAGCAAATTTCCCTCTTCGTTACTATCACACTCTCGATATGTAATGCGATCCAGTCTCCTTAAAAACTTTTCTGGCGCTCTCTCTACCCCTATGTCAAATCATAGATTTTTGTTTATAGCTTGAGTGATACTTTAGGCGCCTACACTTGACAGTTTGACAAGGAAGACGAAGGGCCGTGTGCGACGACAAAGATGAAATTAATCGAACCAGCCTCGCCCCGCTCCTAGGCAGCAACGCTTCCTCAGGGCACGGAGCCAAACCGACCAGGAGATAGCCATCTCGACAAGGCCTACCAAGCGGCTGTGGACACGGCAATGTCGAACACGTCAAATCCCGAAGAATCTCGGGCAGATGACCAGGCACCGCTCATCCCAGATGAACGGGAAACGAGCTCCGAAATAGGTAGATGTGACCCGCATGATCGGAGCCTGACTTCAGTTCATCAAATCAGTGACAGCCCAACACCATTTGAAGCAAGTCCGGAGCCGGCCTCCGGACGTTGGCCTGGCGCCATACCGACCCGACGTTTTGTTGTCTTCGACGAAGAGCAAGGTTTGGAACTTGCTGCAGAAAAATTATCGCAAAAAGGAGCGTCTCCAGAAAACAGCATTGACTCTTCTGAGTGCTTCCGTGGAAACCAGGCTGACCGCGATGGCTTAAAGCGACCGCCATCGTCCATCCCACTTACCCTACGGACGGCAGAAGACCGTTTTCATGAACCACGCACTTGGTCGCCAGCGAGGGAGGTATCCATGTGCCTGCGAATCGAGAAAAAAGAAGGCGTAGTTGACAGCAAAGGTGTCGGTGAAGATTTTGATGAAAATGAAAAAGAGAATATTGCGCCGCCAGAGTGGGCGGGGAAAACCGCTGCACATCCAAAGCGGAGGGTCACCGACGTACTGCCTCTGCGCGACATCGAACCAGACGAATCGGTGAGTGGGATGCTGTGCGCACACTATGGGCGATTTGCGCAAAACTCAGGCTAAATAGCTGTGTTGCCAATTCAAATTTCCGTTAGGACGATAGTGTTATGAGAGCCATGAACGACAAAAGTTCGTTGGCGTTCCGTCGCGTTCGTGTGTAATAAGTGAACAACTTAATTCACTTAGAGTTTATGGACTAGGATTACCACGGCCCATTTGAATACAAGACGCGATCGCGAACAGAGAAATAAGAATGTATCCACAATTAGAAAAAAAGCAGCATTCGAATAAATTTGGTGTTGGCATAAAATGAGAATTATATTACTTGAAAGCGTACGAAATCAAACGAGACAATACGATGCGAGGAGAACTAAAACGACCATCACAATTCCGGAGAATCAATGCAGTTGATTCTATTTATTTCTTAACGCATGCAGTCTCCGGGATTTAGCGGAATTCTAGCAGCGGCCTCACGTTCTACAATTAGCATCCAAGTTGAGAGGGGCTTCTTTTTTTTTTTTTATCTAGGCAGCGCTCCTAAATGCAGCCATAACGTGACCCATTAGCCCTTTGCTTTTTCCGTTGATACGATAAGCGTCCCCGACTCTTAGGACCTCCTTAAGATTAGTTTTTTGTCACTATTGGGCCAGGTTCAACATGTGATTCTTCTATGTTATATCTTTGCGGGTCTTACATCTCAGAGGCTCAAGTGACCTTGTCACTATAGCAATGTTCAAAGCTAACTTTTTCTTCTGTAACCTGACTCCATTTTTTCCCCACAACGGCAGGTCAGCCCGATGTGGACCTTTAACGAGGATGAGTTCGGGGCACCACTCAACGCAGAACTACTAATGACATCTACTCCCATAAGACCTGAGGATTCCGGAAGGCGTATTCTTTGGGACACCAGCAGGTTGGAAGCGCTGCAAAGGCTGCCATCGATTATTCCATCAATCTCGGAAGCCACTTCATCTGGATCATCTCCGCCGGGAATACTGCTTTTACCTGACGCCGCCGATGTTACGCCATCGGATTCGGATGCCAGTCGATCGGCACTTAGCGAGGATGCAAAGTTGGACACGAGCGCCGGCCCTGTCGAGGATCATCAGACGCAGCCGCAGTGAATTCATAGTGCGTGGAAGCAGCTCTTGAAGCAGCTCCTCATCAGCAGCCCCCCCCCCCCCCCCCCCCCCCCCCCGCGCCCTCCAGAAAAAAAACCTTTCAACTTGTAGAGGGCTGGTGGGTTGCCTAATAAAATTGCCGCCTCTCCTCGAGCATGGCCGAGACCACCGCAGTTAAAGCTCTGAGTGAGTAGACACGGAAAGGCGGAAGAAAAAATTGCGTCCGATGTTAGGAAACAGCGTGGAAACCGGATGGTGTAATCTTATACGGAACAAGCATTACACGTTTAAATAGTTGGCGAGGGTCCAGTGGATGCATCTATAGCACAGCAGATTTAGGTGGAGGGATATGAGACAGGCCTTTTTCTTGTTCGGCTGATGGAAATGATGATGTCAACGATTACACATCGCCTTTTTGAGCATCACTGGCGTTAAGTGAAACGCCGAACATGATTTAATCGCAGCTAGAAACATAGAAAAATAATAGCTCGAAACGAAGACACAGACGCTATTCAATAACAATCACAGGCAGCGACTGCTGCGCTCTCGAAGAGAAAATCACCTCAAAACTCAGGGTACGTGTTTTGCTGCACGCGTTGTGTGCTTGCCTCATCTATGCCGAGACTCGTAAAACGGCTTGGTGAGCCAAGGCTGCCTTGTGAAATCTGGGGGACTTTTGTAACGTTTGCGGATTTGGGTTTTCAATACTTTAGTCGATAAGGCTATATGGCCTGCGCAGGTGAAATTTATAGCAAGCGGACAACACACGGGGGTAGAATTTCAGGGTTGAGTCATTCGCTAAAATTCACTAATTGATCACATTTTTAGTGTGTTGTAGGCAATATATAACCACGTAATTGAACCCCATCTGCGTGAACATCGAGTACAGTTTGATAATTTTATTAATCGGCAACGTGAGCCTTCGACATGCGAACGTGAAACATACGCATTCGAAACTGCGATAAAAATTATTTTCTTCTCGCATTGAAGAGTGGGAAATGCCGTCGCTTGCATTTTATACTCATCGAACAGTACGAGATTTATTTATTTGATTGCGTACGAGAAGTTTTTGCTATTTTCTTTCATTTAATACCCCTTTTTTATTATTTTTTTGCATATT
Organism: Amblyomma maculatum; assembly: GCF_055883805.1. NCBI lineage: Eukaryota > Metazoa > Arthropoda > Arachnida > Ixodida > Ixodidae > Amblyomma > Amblyomma maculatum. The sequence continues at coordinate 77,646,913 of NC_139350.1, forward strand.
TATTTATGCCTTGAGGCAATAACAGCGTTATTAAAAAAAGAAAAGTTACCATTTTTTCGGAACTCCGCTGCTGTGTCAGATTCGCACGCGTCTCAGATTGTGCCCGTATAGCGTGGCTGCGCTATACGGGCACAGTGGATCCCCGGGCACTGCGGCATAGAGGGAAACGAACGTGCCGACGAGCTCGCGACCGCAGCACATGAACTCCCTCCTAGCGACGAGCAACTCGCTTTGGAGGATGTGCGTGCGGTAATCGACGATCACCTCCGGATGCAGCACCCCGACCCACGCATCGCAAGAGGTGAGCGCATTCACAGTGTGAGCGGCCGCTCGCTGACTCGGCTGCAACGCGCAATGATCCTCCTTGCACGCATTGGATGTGTGTGGCCTGGGGAACGACGGATGCGCCACGGACTTGCCACTAGTGACATGTGTGATGGCTGTAGCGTGGTAGAAACTCTCGAACATCTTCTACTGCGCTGCACCGCGCTAGCCGAACCACGACGTGAGTTGCTGGCAGCTTACAGAGCGCAGGGGGTAATCCCCGACAGCGTATACCTGTGCTCCTGTGGCTACCGGGCAGTGCGCGCGTCCGCGAGCGAGCTCACGTGAGCCTGTGTGAATACATCGAAAAGGCGGGCTTGATGACCCGCATATTTCACCTCGCCAGATAGTGCGCGCTGTGACTGAACGCTCCACGTGGGCTATTTCCCACAATAACGGCCGATCGGCCACGACAGCCGTCAGTGTTTTGTACAGTGTGCCAGTGCATGCGTTGTGAACAGTTGCCTGGACGCAGAGCTATTGCGTAGGCCCGCCCGATGTGCCGAGTGCTCAGTGACCTAAGACATTTGCGGGTGGGCCTCAAGCAAACTACTGTATACTGTACCATAGTGTATATATTTCTGTTATTTTTACCTACCCTTTTCTTTCTGCCTATCACTCACCTCTTTGATTTCTTCTACCTTCTCCTCGCTATCCCTTTATTTCCGCCACCCCAGTTCAGGTGCTTCAGATATCAGATAGCAGATACCGGGGCTGGCAAACATCTTTTTTTTCCTTTTGTACATACAATAAATAACCACTACAACAACAACAACAACAAGCAATAAATAATCTTGGAAGGGATTGCCTAGAAAGTAGAGGAAAAAACAATCGCATATCACCGGCGAGGTCTGTACCCACGACCTCTGAACATCAGAGAAGTGGTTGATTTTGCCTTCTACGTTCTAGGCAATTATCTCACGATGACCTCGAATTCTTAAAACAAGGCATTTCCTTATGCTTTTCCTTTCGTAATTCGCTCTTGGCTCCTATCTAATGTATCTCACCTCATCCTCCCTGGATGTTTTTGCTGATTTCCTTTGATTAAGTTTCACTAAGGGCCGCAATGAGTAGCATTCATCTTTAATTGTTGGCTGTAATACGGCACCAGGCTTCGAGGCATCAAAGCTCGTGCGGAGCGTTTGTATGAGACCGACGAAAAACGCCAACGACAACTTACCACAAAACACGCAAGCTCACTGGGATACTGCATAATATTGTGCCCTTAGGTATGATAACCTGTCTGTCAATTTCACATCAGGACAATATTGAAGCATGGTCGCTGATGGCTGTGCAAATCCCACTGTCATATTCGAGCGATATTATTAGCGAAATGCAATTGTTCTGGTTTACGCGTCTAACGGCGGAAAAGCCGCCCAATATTCGTGCCAGCACCCGAACCTTCCTGTGAAAACGCAATCTCAAAGAGCGATAGCAAGCTATCTGATAAACGGAAACATTTGCTGCTTTGTCCTTTACCCTAGAATGAAAATTTTGCTAGGAGAGGCATCTGACTTCGGCTGGCTTTTAGAACTCTTTGTCAACCCGAGCTCGAAGAAGGGTTCAGTTTCAGCCCTTTTCACGTCATCTAATGAACCACAGGAGTTGCTGAGGAATAGCACCTATTTTAGCGGGCCGTTTCACCTCGTCGTCTATCCCACTGGGCAGTCGCTGTCTTGCCGCTGGCAGGCGGCACAGGCCCTGCAATACCTCCTTGGCGCATGCCTTAAATAGAACGCGCTCGCTCTCCTCGAATTTCGTGCATAAAGGCTATTAAATTCTTCGTCGTGTAGTTAACTTCGCAGGCACGTGAGAGCCCGCCTAATATTCTCTTATTTTTCCCATCACCTCTGCCTGAAGGCCTTGCACCAGCTGATCCCGCATCGCTCTCCCGATTGCCCAGCAGCACGGCAGCCCTTCCTCCCGTAATGTCATTCCCTGAAAACTCCAGCAACGAAAGTGCCGAATGGCGTCATTAAAAAATAAAACTCAACAAAAAGTAAGTAATTAAAGCTATATGTTTTTTTGTGTATACATTGCAGTGCATAAATTATTATCCATACACAGTAAAATCGTTTGCTGTGTTAATATTGCTTGCAGTAATCTGATCATGCCAGTGGCGTCCGTCGCGCCATCTTTAGTACGTTCAATGAGCACGAATAAGAGCGCATTTAAAGACCGCACTTCCCGTCGCTTCTGTGCCACAAATTACCCGGCATTACACTGTGGAAGCCCAGGGCAGGACGTTTTAAAAAGAGTTAAGAAAATGCCCGTGAGGCCATCTGCTAAAACGTTCCTTTTCAAACTTCACTCTAATACGCTCCCTGTTAAAACCTGGCTGAATGATATAGGTATCTTCGTCCCATGGACAACAAATTGCCTGTTGCGCAGAAAATCTGAAACAATTGAGCACGTTTCTTTATAGTTTTGGGGTGCTGTCTCTCTATGGGACGTCCTCCAATGGACAATTAAAAAGGAACTTCCCTTAACTGCTTACGGTATCAGATTCCTACCAGTGCAGAACGATGATGCACCTTATGATTCAATTATGCTTCTTGGCCTCCATAGTTTGTGGAAAACACAAATGTAGGTGCGTCACGCAGCTATATATACAAGATCTGCGCGTGAAAACGTCATTGAAAGTGCTGTGTATATACGCGGAACTTTCAGGATGCAGCAGGATCCATCACAATGGCATTGTCCATTTGATGAGTTGGTGCACTTGAAAAGACTTTAGCCGCGTACGCGTTAGCTCAAGTGCAGATGACGTGTTTTATCATGTGTAATTTTTGTGTCTCACGGCAATAAAGGAAAAAAAAAGCTTCTGTGGCGCAATGGATTAACACCACGCACCTGATTGTAAAACATGTGTTCAATTCCCGTAGGGCACCAATTTTTTATTTTTTTTAAATCCGAACATTCAAATAAATTACGACCATATTTCCTGGGGTATGCTCCCCTTTAGGTTGCTAATACCATGTTTTTTTCTTCTCAACAGCAGCAAAACCAGCCGCAAACGCAGTCAAGATGTGAAGGTATCACAACGGTTACAATTACATTCACCGTAATCAATCCCTGTCTTCAGTGAGTGCATGTTACCTTTAGGTTGCGTTCAGAGACAGCTCTCAGCAGTACTCGCCTTTTAACATGCTTTAAATGTTTTTTTTGCGGATTTACGCCGCGACGATTTTTCAGGTTAACTTATTCAACGTCTCAAAGATGGCGCGATGGTCGCCACCGATGTATTACGCTCGTTACAGCAAATAATTTTAGTCCATGAAACTATTTTATCAATATTGCATTTCAGTTTTTGTACTGGGCATTATGCTCGAAAAAAACATAATGTTGTGTTTTATTTTTGAGTGACGCAACTGGCACTTGCGTTGCTGTAGTTTTCGGGGAACGGCCCTTCCTCGTGGCTTCGTGCCCATGGTCTTTCTCTTCACGTCACGTGGCCTTCTCCGGTCATCTTCGCGCGTGTTACTTTTCCTGCTGCTGGCTTTACCCCACCTTCGTGCGCTTGCAGAAGCCGTATCCCGTCTGTGCCTATAGCAAGGTTTAGCCCGCAGGTTCACTGCACCTCGTGCGGTTTCATCGCTGCACGGTAGCTATCGCGCGTTTTTTTTTTTTTTTTTTCATCCACGGTTTTAGCATTTGATGCTATGGTAGCTTGTTTACTCAAGTGGATTGGAAACAGGCACAAATATGCAGATGTCTTTCGTATGCGGGTTACGTTTTGCAAAGTGTGAAAATTATTGTTTCTCTTGTCCTCTCTTCTCTTGGGCAGCACTGCCGCTCGGCGTTCTCTTCTGTGGGACGATCGTTGCATATGGTCGCTGGGCGTGCCACGCTTTCCCGCGCTTTCGGCAGACTGCGCAAGGGGAAATTCGACGTCCTGTCTCGCGGGTAAAGAACCAAATTTTCTTCTCCTCCTTCCTTTATGCAGACACTCTGCTCGGGGAACCAAAAGCTACGGATATTCGCGAGAAACCGCATTAGTTCCAGCGATGGCTGAAAATGACGGCGGGCGGGGCTGCCCTGAAACTAAGTTGGTTATATGCAAGCAAGAAAAGAGGAGAGCATATTTTAGCTATACGGTACGTAACCAAAGAAACAAACACGGTGATGAAAAAAGATGTGGAAGAAAACTATACCGCCAAGCATGAAGAGGCAAGGCGGTGATCACGCGAGAGGCGAAACGGCGCAGAAGACGAAGAAACGTAGCCCAGCTGATCCGAACTTAATAGGGTGATCTACGCGGCGAACTCGTCAATATTTATCTGTTTCGAACAGGGCACCGCAAACTAATTCCGGGTTCGCTTCGTGGATGCATAGCTCAGTTTTAACATGTGCTCACGGAAAAAACGTCTCTATCTTTTTATTGTGTGTCAACGGATCTGCGCCTCCTGCATACAGTTGCCGCCGGCCATTGTTCACCATTCCTGCTCTTATTTGATCGCTGGATAGGCCGCTGTTTCTACCTCGTGTCTTGATCTGAAGCAAATAAATCATCCCCGGATATTCCTCTCACCAACGACGTTGTGGACTCCCACGAATGGTTGAACAACGTCAGGTGCTGAGGTGATGGGGTTGCCTCACTAATCTAAAGTGGTGCACTGAAAATGGGGACCGCAGATAGTGTCCTATAAGTGCCGATAAAGAAAGCTGCAGACAAAATTACTTTTTTTTGGAAGCAGTCATACTGTTTTAATTCGGACTGCCTGAAAGATAAAATAAGGGTTCCATAGGCAGTCTTCATCGGAAATATGTACGCCGCTTCACAAATTGAAAGTGAAGTGAAGCAGAGAGAAAGATTTCGAAGCACGCATTTGTTTGCTTCAAGAGCATATGCAAAAGCGCTTTTAACATCACCTTTCAATTCGTGATTTCTCTTTTAAATTTAGTTTTGTTTTGTTTGTTGCTGAATTAGCTTACCTTTTTTTTTTTTTGAACTCGCTGTTAGTGTCGGCTTCTATGTGCTTATTTTTATTGTGCACTTGTTCGTACCTTGATAGCTGTAAATTGACAAAAGCTTATTATCTCACTGTTAATTTACCTTGCGTTGAAATGTACTTTTCTTTTTTAATCCATATGCCTGACTACAGTAGTGCTGTCAGAATAGGGATCCGCGTGCCTTTGTCAAGCTGTCAGGCGGCAGCTTTTACTCCGAGCTCCTGCCATAATTTGTACCAAGATGAAAATAAATATAATTTAATTAAAATTGTTGAAGTTATTGTTACTGAAACATTAGTGCACATCTCAAGCACACGTTACTAAGTTATGCGCACTGCAACATGTTCACTAGGTGCCTCTCCCATAAGCTTTGTACCAGCGACCTTTAGTGGCGTACAGAAGGTCGTTGTACCTACTGAAGTTTTGTGCTTTGTTTTGGTTTGCTTCCACCATATATGGAAAACAATAATGGCTGTGGAACACGCTGACGTGGATGCTCGCTCAGAGAATGAGTATCTAATTGAAAGTGTGACCTACCTGAAGGGAAGGCTATAATGCTGTAATGGCGGCTAGTTGGTTTTCCATCATCATGTAGGCACGCTGAACTTTAACTCAAGTCACGTACCAGTCTTGTCTTGTGTTAGTGATTTGTCGTGAGTTAAAGCTCAGCGCGCCTACATGATGAAACCTATAATGCCCAAAGTGAGGAACCAGAATAAAATCCAGTTTTAGTTCAGCTGGCTGACCTAAAGGATTTTTGAAACACCTCGCAGTCTTACTTTTCGCGGGAGATCTTTGTGGTATTGTGTTTGAAACGTTTACCCCACTGTATTCTTCATTGTGAGCTGGAAATACATGAGCGCCGGTCATGCGCAAGGCCAGGGTTTCAACCCGCATGGGGACAAATTATGTATCATTGTGCTGCGGATTTGTTGCCCTTCGTTTCCAAATTGCGGTTCTCATTTTTTGTGTACGGCTGAGCGACCCCACGCGCTATCACGCAAAAGCAAGCTTACCTTCCATGCAACAACCGCTACCCGCCAATCACCTCTACCACATTCTAGCTTTCTACCACCTTTCTAGGGGGGGGGGGGGGGGGGGGGGGCGTGCAGGTTTGTCCTTCGACGTTACCTTGCCAACCTGGCAGTCTGAACGCTGCGAAAACGGCGCTGGGCGCGGGTGAGAGTAATTCTTTACATCTGGACGCAATTTCGTAACAAATGAACCTAGTTATTCCCTGTCGCAATCAATATTAATACCATTGGACCACGTCAGCCGTCGAAAAGAAGCGTACCGCTGCTGTAGCTGAGTATACTGAATTCTCTAGTCTGAATAATTCTGTCTATGATCTCCTTCCTTTTACACCACTGCATCTTCCTATATTGTTACGTGGAAGATCTACAGTCCGAAAGCTCTCCGCAACGCTAACGTTAAAGAGGGCACCGATATCACAACACTCAGCGTCGTCGTCTTCTCGGAGTCTGTTGCACTTCTTCATTCTCATCACGAACAGCGAACACAGCTAAGTAACACTACCCCGCCCCCGCCCCCCCCCCCCCTTCCCGCGGGAAAAGCACAGTCCCGGTTCGGTCGTCGTGAGCGAAATAGAACGTTGATAATAGGGCTTTAGACGGGAACATGCACTATTTCGGAGGTTGGAGCAGTGGGTGGGGACTTCGGAAACACAGATTCAACTTCGTAGGTGAAGTCAGTCGCGGGGCTCAAAACACGGTAAGGACTAGTGTAACGGGGCAAAAGATTTTCATACAAGCCTACTCGACGGCAGGGGAGCCACAGCAAAACGAGAGATCCTGGAGTGTAGTAGACATCACGGTGGCGGCTGTCGTATCGGAACTTTTGTGACTCTTGGGATGCAGTGAGCCTGGCATGGGCTATCCGGCGGGCATCATGAGCGCGGGCGACGGCATTACTGGCCTAAGTACTGGTGGCGTCTGCCGTGGGTAGGGAGGTGTCGAAGGGTAGTAACGGGTGTCGGCCAAATAATAAATAAAATGGGGAGAATCCAGCGGTAGAATGGACAGATGAATTGTAAGCGAATGTCGCAAAGAGGAAATGAACGTCCCAATCTCGATGGTCGTCCGACACATACATGGCCAGCATGTCTGTGAGGATACGGTTTAGACGTTCCGTGAGGCCGTTGGTCTGGGGGTGATAGGCGGTGGTGAATTTGTGGCGGACGGAGCACGAACGGAGAATTTCGTCAACCACTCGCGACAGAAAACAGCGGCACGGTCAGTTGGTAGTTCACGAGGAGCACCATGATGAAGAATCACGTCTTCCAGAAGGAAGTCAGCGACGTCTGTGGCGCAGCTCATCGGGATGGCTCGCGTGCCGAGTAGCGTAATCGGTGGCGACGGCGATCCATTTGTTTCCCGAGGCGGAAACTGGAAAAAGGCCAAGGAGGTCAACGTCTATACGGGAAAACGGGTCAGTCGGTATCAGTATCGGCTGCATATGACTTGAAGGCAAAATTGTGGGCTTCTTCCGACGCTGACACAGTTCACCTGCGGCAATGTACTACTGGACAGAGCGGTAGAGCCCCGGCCAGTAGAAACGTCGGCGTAGGCTGTCGTATGTGCGAGAGGCACCCAGGTAGCCGGCCTTGGGAGCATCATGGGAACGACGAGCAGAAGGTCTGTGCCATATGATCGCATGTTATGTCGGTATTGGGTGTTCTCGTGGAGCACAAATAAGGAGAGAGATGGGTAAGGGCGGTCGGAGATAAGACGGAGGATAATGGAATGCAGAGAAGGACCTAAGTGCTGTTCCTTGGCAATGTTAGCTAAGGCCGAGACAGACAAGACACATGCATCATCGTCAGAGTCTGTAGGACTAGGGGAGTCGACGGGATGACGTGACAAACAGTCTGCATCTTGGTGAAGCCGGCCGGACTTGTAGACGACGGAAAAAGTGTATTCTTTTAATTGTAGCGCCCAGCGCCCCGAACGGCCAGTAGGATCTTTGGGAGAGGAAAGCCATCACAAGGCATGATGGTCTGTTATCACAGTAAAAGGGCGGCCAAACAAATAAGGGTGGAATTTCGTAATAGCCCAGACAAGGGCCAGGCACTCTCGCTCGTGATAGAATAATTTTGTTCGGGTGTTGAGAGGAGGCGGCTGGCATACGCAGTCACCCTTGTACGGCCGTGTTGTCGCTGAGGGAGTATAGCTCCTATTCCATGGCCACTTGCGGCCGTACGGAGTTCAGTATTGGCGGAAGGGTTGAAGTGGGCCAAGACTGGTGGTGTAGTTAGAGCAGCAATAAGCTCTCAGAAAGCTGCAGCTTGTTCAGGCCCCCAATAGAATGAAACGTCGTTTTTGAGGAGTTGGATGAGCGGACGAGCAAAGACTGCGAAGTTCGGGACGAATCGTCGGAAATAGGAACACAGGCCAATAAAGCTTCGATGAACGCGGAGTGGGAAAATCTCTGACGGCACGTGTCTTCTCAGGGTCAGGCTGAACGCCGGAAACATTAACCAAATGATCAAGGACTTTGATTTCCCAATGGCCAAAAATGCTCTTTTTTGAGTTTAGTTGAAGGCCGGCGGGGCGGAATAGCTCGAGAATGGTAGAAAGGCGAGAGAGGTGGCTGTCAAATGTGGACGAGAAAACAATGACGTTGTCAAAGTAACAAAGACAAGTCGTTCACTTGAAGCCGCGCAGCAACGAGTCCATCATCCGTTCGAATGTTGCAGGGGCGTTACATAGGCCAAAAGGCATGACTTTAAATTGATAGAGGCCGTCAGTAGTGATGAACGCTGTTTTACATGGTCTCTCTCATCGACAGAAATCTGCCAGTACCCGGAACGAAGGTCAATGGATGAAAAGTAGCTGGCTTTCCGCAAACTATCAAGCGCGTCGTCGATGCGCGGAAGAGGATATACATCTATTTTGGTTATCTTATTAAAATGACGGTAGTCGACGCAGAATCTCCAACTGTTATCCTTCTTGACCAACACGACAGGGGATGCCCAGGGGCTACTGGAAGGCTCGATTATGTCGTTCGCTAACATCTTTTCGACATCCGTTTGGATGACGCGTCATTCGGCAAGCGAAACACGATAAGGCCGCCTGTGAATAAGACTGGCGTCCTCGGTGTCAGTGCGGTGGGTGACAACTGTCGTTTGACCCAATGGGCGGGTATCGAAGTCAAAAAAGTAACTGTAGGTAAACAAAAGCTTGTGTAACTCAGCGCCGAATTCAGGTTGCAGATCAGCTGCAATCATGCTGTTAAGCGGATCAGGGCGCGATGTGGACGACGAGGGGGTGTTAGCAGGGACTGCAGTTGTATTATCTGTAGACAGAGCTGAAATGGCACAATCGGTAGTCGGAGACAGCGCTGTTAATGAAATTCCCTCGGGCAGAACTTGAGTTGAAAAGCTGAAGTTAAGGACAGGGGAGTGGTGCGGTTCCGGGAGATGTGCGCAATTAGATGAGGAAGGGTGACGTGCCGCTGCAGCATGACATCAGTAATGGGACAAGTGAGATAGTTGCCATCTGGGACGGGTGGAAATGGCGACATAGGGATGTAAACAGCAGTTTCAGGAGGAAGGCGGCTAAACTGTGCTGATCGAAGGCAGGATGAGCAAGAGGGGTCTTCAGAGCAGAGCGGAAGGTGCAAGCGAAGTAGGCCGCTAGAGCTGTCAATAAGGGCAGAGTGAGCTGTTAAGAAGTCAATGCCAAGGATAACGTCGTGGGGCATTCATGTAGGACGGTGAACAACACTGGGGCATGACGGTCAGCAATTATAACTCGCGCCGTACACATGCCAACCACGGCAGCAGGGCTGCCATTGGCGACGCGAACTGTGGACGAGAGGCTTCATTTCTGAGGCTTCTGAGGCTTCACTTTCTATGCTGCGACCTTCAACATCATTTTCTATGTGGTGCATAATCTTGCGCAGAAGCTTCTTAAGGAGCAAAGTTTTTTCCTCTGTTTGAAGGCACAATTTACAGCCAGCTTTCCTGGCAATGCCTTCAGCAGGCGCTCACAATCGCCCCCAGATAATGACGAGAATGTTTTTCCCTTGCCTCTTTCACTAACTTCCCAGACTCTAAATTTAACCCCACAGTTATATATGGCGTCAACGATGTCTTGAACACGTGCAGTTATGCATCGCGGATTGCAGACTTTTTCTCGGCCATCTCTGTCTTCAGCTTCTGCAAGCAATCCATCTACAAGACGGTTAACTATTTTCAGCTTCATATGCAAACATCAGGAATGATTTATTTAGAGTCCAAATAAATTAATGGCACGTATTTCATGCCGTTCGCCTCTGAGCAACAATCCTCTTTCATATTTTCAAGAGTACTAATCAAAGGAGGCTCGTTAAAAATTCGGTTGCTTGCTAGAGCTGCGGACCTTGTCTGCGGGTTTGCTCGACAAAATGGACAAGGATAGCGCGATGCAGCACACTGCATACCCTGGACAACAAGCAAAAATTTCAAGTCTGACCCTGGACAGACAGGAATCGCCAACTTGTGGCCCCCCACGGATATGCTAACCCTTTTTGCGACGATGTTAATTTCTGTTATCAAATCCCGAAAGCATTCTCTTATTTCAAAGTAACCCTCAGAGATCTCCGCCACACCAAGAAGACGATGGAGCTCATGACTTTGTAGCTGTCGAAGCTTGAATATTATCACAAATGATAATGTTCTCCAGGTCGTTCGTCTGCTCACAACGCAGCCATCACCCTCTATCTTTACCAGAAGAGGCTCTGTGCACAGCTCTTTCATATCCATGCCTACATCTTTACCTAGCTCTTCCACAGCTAACACTAAGTCTTCCTCAAATGAAACCTGTGCTCCAGGCACGGTGCCGGATGTTTTGAAGACTGTTATCCTGCTGTCGATGTGCTCTCTGTAGGAATTTATCAGTCCTATGAAGGGCAGATTAGGAACGCTCGCTGAAAGGTGCTCCCAGAAAACGTTGCTTACAAAATGCAAGTCTAAGAGGGCTGCAACTTTTCGCAACTTGTTTTTGTCTAGGGAACAAAGGGAATTATAGTTAACTTGACCATTGCTGCAGAAACCATTTTTTTGACAGTGTAATTAGAAATAATTTCTCCGTCTTCGTTGAATACTATTAAATGCAGCAGGCCCTTTAGACCAGTTACCAAAATCTGGCATACATCTAGGCCGTAACTCTCCAGTACATCTTGAATTGCTTGCGTGATGAAACAGCCAGCAGCATTAAGCTTTCTTTGATCAGTTTTTTGCACCCCTCGCCGGCCTTTATGCCTATGTTGAGTAGCCCTGCAGTCTGTCGCGAATTTAATTTTTCATTTTGCTGCTCAAGGTCAAGACACTTAGCCTCATAGGCAGAGATGTTGTCTCTGAGCTCATTTATCGTCTTTTCGAAACGATTTACACTTTCTCGAGCTCGTTTTGTAGAGCAGCAATTATGATATCCTCTATGAATTCTCCTGTCCTCGTGTCAGGTGGGCTGCATTGACACTCGAAGTCGATCTTTATGAGCTGCTTCTTGTTTAGAAAGGACGCTTTTGCACGGCCTGTCAAACCTTTGTAGCGCTTATCGGCACCATCGCACAGTGACGCAAATCGGTACTCAAAATATTTGCCTGCAATTGCAAGCCTAACATTCGCTGGTAAAAATGATTGCACGATTTCAAAATACGTTTTTTGAAGAAGGCCCTTTTCGTGTCTTATCTTTATAGCTGTCGCATTGCTAAGCGTGAAAGTGACAGTGTTACTTTTGAATACAGCAGACAAGTTACTATCTTGCTTAGCCATGTCGCAGAACTGTTAGAACGAAACGAATGAAAAGAAAGAATTTTGAGGAACAAGAAATTAAAGCAATGGCCTACACAGTAGCTCTCATACAACCACACGATTTGCATTACAAGCCAGAACATCAAGAAAGCAGAGCAAATCGAACAAAAGTACAGCGCTATTAGAATAAAAAACTTATAATGTCCTTGTCATAGGCCAGCAATCACCTTTGTCACAAAAAAAACAACAACAAGGTTTCACGAGGAAATCTACTTGGAAACCTCTTGCAAGACTTCTGACGCGTTACCACACCCTTAATTCTTACTGGAAACTCAATGGCTAACCGCGTTTCCAAGTTTTCTTTCCCACACAGACCTACAGACGGACGTTGGAGCCTCGAAAAGTACGCTTCCTCACAGAGTAGCCAACTTTTTTCCAATGGCTGGCCTTTACCGTGAAAAACCCACTGAAAAATGTCTTGCTCAAAGTTCACCTTGAGTAGTCCGCTTGATCGTCGGCAGTTTGAGAGCTTTTTCTGGATTTCGTAAAGAAAATCTTCAGATGAAGACTGCGGGCATCTGTTGGATGGTTTCCTTGGTGTTGTGAACTCTCGGAGGCATGTCTCGTTGAGATTTCTTTTAGACTCCAGGGTGCAATGCCACTTCCAGAAACCTTTCCATTGCACCAGGTAGCCTTTGCCCTACACGAAAGAGAAACGGGGATGTTTTCTCAAGACTACAGGAAAGGATATAGCTTATCTGAAAGTTTGAGGGAGGTGGTAAAACCAAGAGAGGAAAACTGAAACTGATTTTCATCATTTTGGTTCTTTTATATTTATTATGGTTTTAAGATACACATACGCAAGTGAGAGTAATTATACATTTTCTTGCGAGGCAAATCTGCGTTTTACTCATAAAACAAAAATGTGTTGCTGTGAATATGAAGGCAGTACTGTACAGGACCTTAAAGTTCAAGGCGTCGGAAATCCCATTCGACACTGTACACGATTACACACAGATTGAAATCAAAGAGCAGACAATTGCGCACGCATTAAGAAGCACTGCAAGGACACATCGTGGCACGCGAATGAGCTGGTGACGTGGTTTTATTTGCATTTCTCGGGCTTTCTTCTGAGCCCGGAAAAAAAAGATATATGTGATGCTTTCGTTTTCGCATTTCCTGGAATGGGGGTTTCTGAAAGCGATATCTAACTTTCCCATTCATATTTTTCTAATTTAATATATAATAAATAAAAAAATGAACATAATTAGCTAATTAGGCAATTTCACAACAAAAATTGCCTGTGGTGCGCAAGGCGGCTGGAAATTGTATTGTATGCAACTGATTTTCCTGGCATACTTTATATATGTTTTTTTTAACCCTTGGTTCAAGTTTGCTGGGACACACACACACATATATCAGACTGCGAGAGCAAAGCAAACGTCGGGTTTCTTCCTTTTTTTTATCTTTATACTGTTGGCATTTGACAAGAATTAGGCTTATGGTGATTATCGGGATAAAGCACATTAAATGCAAAGCAGAAGGATAAACAACGCACCGATGGCATGATTTCCTCCTCCCTCTTACAGTAGACAAATTGCGGCTGCGCCTAACATCAAAATAGGCTAAATGAAAAGGCAGCTATTGTCCTTACAGTCGGGAAGTTTAATACTCAATGGGTGTAATAGGCGTTTCACTAACGACTAAGGCGCAAATTATGCAGTCATTTCACTTTTCACAAAGATGCAACACGATCTGAACCGCTTTCATCTCGTCATCACGTGGCCTATCGTCTCTGATCCCAGAAAAACCTACACTCATGCGGTTAACAGCCAGGACGATCATTTTTACGTATGTGGGCTTCGAGCATCGAAAATACCAAAAACACAGTTTTCAAGTTGCACTGATTTAATTTTTTTTTTTCAAGGAATGCTCCAGCCTCAAAAAACTAAGTTACATTTCTCTGTGCTGATACTTAGACATTTTCCTTAAAATATAATTGAAAGCTGAAAATGGGCATGCAATCACAGCCAACTTATCTGAGCAAGCCTATAGGTGCAAACATATTGCGAAGCATATAAACAAAAAAAAAAAAACAGCTGACAGATTGTAACTTACCGTCATGGCGATGACTCTCTCAACTATATGGTGCATCGAAACTTGGCATGGGATGGACTTCGAAAACTGGTGAGGGTGATGCAGTTTAATGCAGACTATACAGCACTATTGCTGAAGGGTGCCGAAAGTTGTGGCTCGAGCTTCCAGGTGGCGCAGGAACAACGGCACGGAACGGCGGACGATCACGTTCAGGAATAAGCGGGCAAACAAACAGGGCCTGCATAAATAAGCACGCCTGTAGTGTTGGCGCCTTTTTTGCCCAATCAGCAAAATTGCTTTCTGTTATTTTCAGGTCTGTCTTAAGTTTGTGCAGCTGTACCCGATTGGTGCACATACCCTCGCCGGAGATCTCTCCACAGTCTACTTTATATTATAGATTTCAGCCTCGAATGTCAAAAATGACATGTCTGTCACTTGCGCACGCGCGCTCGTACCTGTGCGTGTCACGTGGTCGTGGAGCCTGATATATGTATATGTTTATTTATCCACTGCACAGACGAGAGAGAGAGTTTTCTTCTTGGTCTCAAATTTAGTGCGCCGCCTGTGCTACGCTATGAGAAAAGAGGGCAGGCGTGTACAGCTCAGAATGCTTCTTTAGAAGTCCTAAATATACATACTGCAGGTTCACTACTCTCAAAAGCACGATTCAGCCTCATGTCCCATTTCGTTTTTCTGTGTGTGTACACGAAGTACCCCTCTCCACCCATAAAAACTGGGCATTAAATCGCGCCTACTTAAAGCACTCGAATTCTGCACCCTTCGTTCTCTTCGCGCGTCTGTCCTGACTCTTGGTGTCATACATCAATATGTTATCGGGAAGGCCAAGTCAGGCAGCCATGTCAGTCACATAGAATTGACAAAATGAATGGCGATGTCTGCTCCCTGTGATGGCGTAGATGCGCTCTGTCATGCCAAGCGCTCTGTTGATCGGTAACCCTCCACGAATAGGCCACGCCCATGGCACTCCTCTTTACCCGCTATATGGCCGTTTACCACGCGTTTGGCAGGGATTCTTAGAATGTGCGAATACGCTTCCACAAAGAAAACGATTCCCCTAGCCGCAGAGGCCCATGTGTCCGAAACCCACTTTGTGAAGACAGACATCTCCGTTTTAAAAGAAAGCCTTATTGAAGTTAAGGATATAGACGCGACCTCTTTCTGCAGCTGGTCGCGTGCTCGAATTCTCGGTAGCAGCAAGGAGAAAGCTAGCACACCAGTTCTGTAGCTTCGAGTCAAGCGTAGACGTTTCGGCACCGACACTCTTTACTTGACCAATGCTTCCGATGTTTCAAGCTCGTCAGGGGAGAAGCACACTGGGCTTTAAATCAAGAGATGTCAGTTGTACTGCCGCTAGGTCGTCTGGACAGCGAATGCTCTCGTCTTTGACCATGCAGGGGCACAGGCATTCAGAAGGAAGACGTCAGTGGTGAAAGTGAGGCCCTGCACGGAGCGAACGGGAACAGGATACAAAGAGCGAGGTCTCCCTATTTCTTTATTTCTCTCCCCATGTTGGCATTCATCGACAGCAGTCCACAAGAGCAAATAAAAGTCGGGCAGAAAGAAGGTACGACCGTTTGGAGAGAGCGGCAGGCCTACATCGTTGCTCTAGTGCCGAACAATGGTAGAATCTGTTTGTTCAGCTGCAGTCGCGACAACCCTGAGGGGAGCGACTGGGTGCATAGGACATTTTAAATGAAAACGTTCCAGGAAAGTGTTGCTTAGAACACGAGCCTAATTGGTGACTGGCAGTCGGGCGCGCAACTGACTCAACGCACTGAAAGCCCCCAAGGGAGCCGTTGAGGATTCTGAAGCGGCTATTACACATTAGGATAAACATGGAAAGAAAATGTGTTTGTCGGCCTCAGCCGCTGCTGTTTTACTCCGCAAGCACCTGAGCTGGAGCCGATGCAAAGCAAAAGGGACAAAAGAAGTTAGTAGCATGATTGCAGAAGAAAAGGCAGAGACGAACTATATACATTAATTACACTATTTAAAACTACATGTAAAAAACGAGAAAAGACAGAGTGACACCTCCACCCTGTGTTTGCATCACTGTTCCACGCGGAAGGCTGTACTAGAGCCCTCCACGGGATCGGCCTTATCCAGAAGCTGGAGCCCCGGCCAGGCACGGAAGTCGGACTGGACTAGGTGGCGCACTTTGTGTGTGTGTGTTTTTTTTGCCGTGCCTAGGCCAGGTTCGAGCTGGAACGCGCGTAATCCCTGACTGGCCTGGACTGACGTCATGATTAAGAACTAGACGGGAACTAAACGTCGGGGGGGGGGGGGGGGTCGTGAATATCGACGCCGTAATCTAACCATTCTGCCTCTGCATGTGAGGCGCGGAACTTTTCAATGTGAGAAATAGCCATGAGTACGTATTCACTTTTTAATCAGTGCTGAACGATTCCTACATCCTTCGAAGGCATTATTGCAAGCGCTAAGAAGAATGATATGAAGCGCTACGAATGTCAGAGCCAGATGATGGGCTATTCAAACACATGAAACAGCCACAGCCATAGACATAAGAAAATCACACTCGCGCACATAGTGCTACGTAATTTTTGTATAAAATCAATTGATGAATAAATTCGCGTTACGTTCCCAGATATGTGCAGTCAGTCGCGTCTTTAGGCAGTTTGTTCCTCAGAGATATGACATGTAGAAAGAATGAATTCTGATAAGCTTTAGTTCTATACTTCCAGAAAGGCTTCCGCGCGAAGGGCAAGGACAAGACGTTGAAAACACACCGCAGAGCGCCAGCTAAAAACTGATTTTATTGAAACCCGCGTCAGCGAATATATGCCTTGCTCTCACCAACGACAAAAAAGATAAAAATACAGTGAAGAGAGCCCTAGGCACGAAATAATTAGCAAACACGGAACGTGTGACCCAGCGAACATTGTCTGCACCAAATGTAGTCATTATGATAGAAAGTTATAATTTTTTGTTCAGCAGTGTCACAGATGGATTGCTCACGCTTGTGTTTGTCCCCGAATGAAGAATGATGTTCCTTCGAAGATTTTTCTTTCAAGTTGGTTTTTCCTGAAGCCTAAAATAACTGTACCGCCGAAAAGCGAGAAAAAGTCGCATCCTTTGCAGTTCGCCGGCAGGTGCTCCCCAGTGCTGTTCATGAGAGAGTCTGAGAGACCTCTTAGTCTGTCATTTACGCACCTGCCGGTTTGTACAACATAAAACTTACCACAGGCATAGCCTCCTTTATACACTCTGTGCCTGTCAACTCCGCGCTTAGTGGCCGTCGCCGCCGCTCCTCCTCAGTTGACAAGTTACGCCGCTGACTGCCGAGAGATGGCGACAGCGACGTAGGGTCACCTTCGCCAGGCGAGTGCCGGGTGCGCCGTGTAGCAAAGCGGTCCGGATAGCCACGCGCTGCCGCTGTCTCGCTGTTTCGTGGACTGTTCTGCTGTGTGCAAGGTCATGCTTCCACTTTTCTCTGCCTTCGGGTGCTGCAGGAATACAGCATTGCACCAACTGGTAAGTGCCAGCTTTGCTTTGTCCTTCCGGCTATCGCTGCGTAGTATTCAGCTGCTTTGAGGCTTGTAAAAAATAGTGACAGCACAAATGTGTTTATTAAGCGTCAATACTGCAATAGTAATGTTCGATGTACACCTGTGCTTTCTGGACTGCAATGCTAATTGCTTCCCTGCCTAGCTCGTCTGCGTAGTGTGTTAGTGTGCTCCTGCGAAGCTTTATTTTGCAGTATGCGCGAATTACGAAAATTTGTGATAAAATAGAAACACAAGAGTTACCTATTGTGAAGATGACTACTTTAAAGTGAGTTAAACCAAATCTACTAAAGCCTATATTAGTTTCCCTTCTCGCACTCAACCGCATTAAGGCCTGTGAGAAAAAATTACAGCACCAGAAGTGTGTTTATTACGTGTCAGTAAGGTAATAACAATATTAAATGTGAACGTGTATTTTCTGGACTGCGATGCGAACTTCCTCCCTGTTTAGCTCGTCTGTGTGGTATGTTACGTGTGCTCCAGCGCAGTATTTTTTGTTTCGCTAACTGCGCAATTCTGTGAAAAAATAAACACACGAGCTTTGCCTATTGTGACGATTACTTTGGAGTGATCGAAACAGACAGATGCAACGCGTATATTTGTCTTTCCTTGTTTTTCTAGTTAAAAAAAACGTTTGTACGACGCGCTGAATCATTGGAAGTAACAGCTGATACCAAAATTTTTCTCCTTACAGATCTCAATGGCATACTGCGATGCAGTTGTTCCAATCATCTGTAAATCAAGCTGGCTTCTGAAGTGCTATCAGTGACAGCAGTCACCGTGAAGTTCTTTCCCTACTAGTGGCAGCTATTCATCACACCACTTCTACATGGTACTCTTGAAGCACAATTGCTGTTGTGAAATGTGTAAATAAATGCTGGTGCCTTTCTTCTTAAATTTTGTTTAATCGCAGCGTATACTAGCATTGTAATTTTTCTATTACCATTGACGCTAGCGGAGCAGTCATGCAGTTTTTCGATCCCGCAATTTCTTGAAACTGCCTGACATTGACATAAAATGTCATATAGCGTTGATGTTATTCCCGAACAAGTAGCATGATCACTTGTTATGCTTAGTGGATGTCGGCCTTACAAGTACATATGCTGAATATGCACGACTCATGCTTAGAATCAGTTATCCCGCTAGCGAATAACAGCCCTCCCGCCCCGCGCCGACATTCGTACCCGTGCGCCTCGACCCCTACGTCAGCGGCGCCCTCAGCGAGGGGACCGCACAACTTTACTCGACGGCGCCGCTCTATTGTTCGCGCGGCGCGTTGACAGGCACAGAGTATAAAGGAGGCTATGCCACAGGTGAACTTGATCTTGTAGATAACACCTACTGCACATGGGTAGATAGAATTTTCGTGTTTTTCATTTTTTTGCCACAGACTATACTTTCTCATTGCACCCTGCGAACCATGGGAATAGTTCTGACAGTTTACACGATGCCGTAAAAACGTCTTGTCCTTTCCTGCCGCGCCGAAGAATTCCTTGAAGTATTGATCATCAACTGTCCTACAATACAATCCTTCTTTAGTTCTGCATTTGATTTCTTGTATCTTAGAAGCATGATCAAGTAGGTGCAAAATGATCATGCAGATGCGAAACGTGGCAGCAGAACGTACAGAGCTTTCTCAATATCAGTTACATCAAAATAGAACACAGGCTCCTGGAGTTCAGTTTTGATAAAACTGGAATAATAAAGCTGTGTAGGATGCCATTGCTAGCACTACTAAGAAACTTCCATCCAAACTCTTGAAACGCTTTACTGAAAATTGTATCCACTAAAAACATAGTGGGCCACACAGTTTACGCATTCTAAGAGATTTGATGCTGTAGCCATACGTGAATCCCACACGCGCTGACATATTCAAGAATAGCTGTAATGTCCATGAGGTACATCAGATATTTTACATCTGAGGCTGTGTGAAATTTTCGCCAAGATATTCAATACCCTGCATGCTTTCCTAGTTACATACTCGATATGAGTTCTCCTTGATATATTATCTCTAATATAATTAAGGCAATAAAAAACAGATTTTTCCAAAGATTGGAATTTAAACAGTACATCGAGCTTCTTGGATTATGTTTTCGAGTCGCTACAGCATGTTTTCTTTCATTTCAATTCAGCGTTCATTTCTTCGTGATGCGGTATTGGTGATGCTTTCTAGATCGTACTGTGGCACAAAAACGTCGTATTCACTGATGGTCGGGCTGTACTCGATGCAGTCCTCTACGTACGAGCGGATTTTGCGAGACGCTTTATGAACAGTAAGTGCTGCTATGTATTATTAACAACAAAGGGGCAAGAGGAGACTCTTGCGGTAGGCTGTATGTAGCATCTTTTAGGACGTAATGAGGTCTACTAGATCGGTAATGATCAGTAAGTATAATAGCACTCTGACTATAGCTGTATTATGAAGGCATTTGCTTTCAGCTTACGTTTCTTGAAAATGGCGTAGTTTTTCACCATGGTAAATGTCAGGAAAGACAACCTTGAGAATGACGAGCTGCAACCACCGTTTAAGCTAGTCTCGCAGGGCAGGCTGCGAGTAATAATGAAAATAATGGAACAAAGCTTCCGGCTGAAGGGGTCCCTGGGTACATCACCAACAAATTCACGTGGAGAGCCGACATTCACTTGGATGCCAAAGATATGTCGGCAGTCCTCAGTTTTCCTTTTCTGAGCGGCCCGACCATTATCCACCACACCGCAAAAGAAAGCTCTGCATTTCCTTTTTTTCACCGTTAGTTTTTCCGTTTCGTGCTAGGAAAGGAGCACTGCCATCCACCAGTTTTGACTGCATGACCCCACTGGTCAAGAACAAGGCACTATTAGATTGAGAGTACACCAGCTTGATGTTGATGATTAGCGCAGAATAGACTGGGGGGGGGGGGGGGGGGGAACATGCTCAAAGCACACAGTCAGAATTCTCCATGTAATTACACTCTCAATCAAGCGAGCCATGTCCGCATGTTCCACTTCTTAAATTCTCCGTGAGTTAGAAAGCACTGCGACGGTCATTAAAGGCAGAACAACACTCGCTAGACTAGATGCAGCAATCAGCCTTGTCGCCCTGCGGTATCGATCCCATCTTCTCTGCACTTATTTCGACTTAGAGCTAAGATTTACAAAACACTATACATAGCCAGCACCTCAAAGCGTATGTTGATAAAATCAGATGATTATTCAAAATAGAACCCCGAGGATCGAAAACGAGAACTAAACATTCTAACTCTACATGTAAAGCCGAAACCAAGCTTTGACAGTGTCGGACTCGCGCACGACAAGACGCTCATCAAAGGTGACCAGCGCCAAATATCAGGCAGACTCTGTCGGGGCTACAATATCGGATACACACATTGCACGGAGCACGTGCTCATAGCACAGCTATAGTGAAAACAAAAAAGAGAGACACGCTTTCGTCACCATGATAATCATAACTTAAGCAAGCAAAAAGCAAGTCAGTCCGCTATCAAATGACTAAAAGAAGCACCTGCAGTGGGAATGCAACGTAGATGAGCTCCTCAGGTTTGCCGCGAGAAGAAGAAGCGCGACTTCACATGCGAGCCTATACCGGCAGTACGTGTTGGGTTCTCCAACGATTGGAGCTTAATATCAGGGCATACCGTAGGTGTTGTGTCCGCTAGCTAGAAGAATAAGCGGGAATCGTCAATTACGTCGAAATTCAGTATAAAACAGAATCTATCTAAAGAAGGATGTACAATCGGGAAAGTAGGTATTGGTTCATATTGGAAAGGTACAGCGCAAAAAGACACAAGGCAAAAAGAAGGAGACGGATAGACGTGCGTTGACTCGCAAAACAATTTTATTGGGAAGAAACACATTTTCATACAATTCTTTCAAGCGATAACAGGAAGCCTATAGCATTTGCGCGAAGCACATTGCAAGGGGTCAAAACATATCATAAGTTACAACCACCAGATGATATATTTAAAAAAAAAAGTGTTTTCATCCCTTCTCCCGTGAAAAGGACAAGATTATGAAATATCCGAAAACAACACCTCCTTATCTGCTAACATAACCGAAGGCTGGCTTAAACATTGCGACTGTCTTTTTCGGCTTAAGTAGCCCTCCATCAGTTCTCTTGTTGTTTTATCTCGGAGTCGAAATAAAATCTTAGTCTTCGCAACTAAAGGGCGTCACTTTTTTTTTCTCATTTTTCGTCTTTTTCACAGTTGTTACAGTTCGTCTTGTGTCTTTTTGAGTTTTACCTTTCCAATATGAACAACCTATCCGGTAAATGCGAAGAAAACGATCAGCTTGTGCTGCTGACGTAAACAAACCATTCTGACTAGAAGCAAGACATAGCCAAGCAAAGGCCAAAAAAACAACATAACAGAAGTGGTTCTGCTCTAGCTAAGACAAACAAACTGCTCTGGTTGCTATTCAGCCGGGGTATCAACTCCACTCAGAAATGCCCTGATGGCTTTTTTTTCTATCTTTCGCCTCAGTAGCGACATTCACAGGTTTGTTACTCACAGCCGATGTTACCCTTTGACAAACAAGCAAAAAATTCCGAGTGATACTTCTGCAGGAGATGTTTTATAGTTCTGGCTGCTTCAAGCACCTTGGTGGTAAGCTGGCTACATTCACGATATCGTGGCACTTTTTTTTTGTACTTGAGTTTCTGTAGTGTTCCCAGACATATAAATTTTTCCAGAGTAGGAAATCGCTAATTGCGATGCCACGTCACATCGCGATGGCACTTTGCAATCGCTTCAAACGCAGTTCGCAAATAATATAAGAAAGTTGCGAATTGTGTTCAGTGTTTGGTGGTCCACCAAGGAAAGGCAACATGTAAATCAAAGCGATAATGACGCTTATGCTAAGGGATATACATTTAATTTTTGCGCATTTTTGTAGTAGGATGCTTAGGTCGAAATAAGGTCTGGTTAGTGAATGGGGTTATATACACTGCTTTAAGGGACCTCTGATATTGGAGATAAACGCTACTCCCAGTACATGTACTTTGTCCCCTAAATTATGATATCTGAGGACCTCAGTGAGGCCGACTATACTGATGTAAGGAAACCCCCAAATTCAGCAAATCTTGCGATTACCACCTGATGCCGGATAAAAAATTAGGTTTGTACTCCAGTGATTTAACCTGAACCCATTTGATTTATCAAGGTTAAGGGACGCACCCGAACTCAGAAAAACTCTCTCAGTTACGCGCCAATTTTTTATCGTAACAGAAAAGGGCAATGCCATCAGCCTAAGCCAAAATGTTTATTTCACATTGCGATAGTGACAGACCACGAACTGCTTTGCTCCTGATGATACTACCTACGACATAAGGGTGAAACTATAATGCGAATAACAAAGGCAATAAGGACAGCCGCGTCGAACAGATGATTTAAGCGGAAAAGGGACGACGGCTCGACGTTTGAGCCTAAATAAAGGCGTGTCTTTTGAATACACGGAGTTATATATAGAAGAAGGCGTGGGAATGGGTTTCCCTATACGGCAGGTATTTATTGCTCTTTTCTTCTTCTGCATTCGCTAGTACAAAATGGTGTAGGTGACCACTCCTGTGTCCGTGGCACAGCGACACATTGCGGTGCGGAGGTGAGAACTTCCCTTCTCGGACTGTACACGTTTATTTACATATTTTACAACTCATTTACATCAACTTTGTCAGATGCGACATCGATATATAGAGGGCTAACTGCAAATGGGTGAACGACCGCAGGTCAGAGGCTAGCAGAATCAGGCCTTGGCCTTCTGCTAATCTTTAAGCCGGAGCTCCTTGAGACCTCCGTCAGCCAACCCGTCTGCCCAAGACTTTCGTCCAGACCCAACTCTCCTCCGTGCCCAACTTTACGAAACGTATCCAAAATTAATTCTAGTTCATAGACCAATGAACGAATCACAGTTCTGACCAGTCACATGCTGTATTGTAAAATGGGCTGACCAATCACTGGGCTATATATGCCCCTCTCCTACGCATGATAAGCGAAACAAATACAAAGCACACTATAAGCAGTGAGTGGTTGGGCACGCAAGCACACATATCTGCGATTTGCACTCTCCCGAAATCCTCCCACGGTTCATGCAAGAGGCGCCAAGAAGTCACAAAGATAACCCTCGCCGACGGTTGCGCTTCCAAAAACAAAACACCAGCCTAAGGCCCAAACATTCCGATGCGGTCCCTGGTCGATTGCGCGCGGGCGACGGTTTCAAAGGGATGTATGTTCAGGCTTCTTATCAGCAGACATAAAACCCCTTAATAAACTAAAAGTAACGCCAGCTTGTGAAGGTATATCTACCTTGGATTGCCGCCCGCCTTCTCTCCGGCGCTCTCCTTCGCCGTTCAACCCTCCCATTGGCCGAGTGCCGTCACGTGTTTATGCGCGCTTTCCATCGGTGCAAAACGACTGGGGCCACACCGAGCGCGCCGATCTAGGCGGCCGTGACCGGCGCCTTCTCCGGAGAGCGCGCGCTAGTCGTGCACCGCTTAGGTGGAGCCACGGTCGAAATACGAGAGGAGGAGCGGCGGCGCCGGAGGAGGAGAGAGGAGATGACACTACTTGGGGTTTTAAGAAGTACCGACACCGGTTCCCTATGCCGCGCATTCTCCCCACCGCGTGTTTCTAGGATTTATGGCCATCCGCTCCCTCTTCACTCGAAGCGAGAAACAGAGCAGCTAGCGCCGATATCACAGCAACTGCACTTACGCAGTGCTCTCTAACAGCTCTGTTTTGCCTGCCACGCGGCACGGCCAAAGGGCAACTCTGGGTCCATTTGCCGAGAATCGGAGACGAACTGCATGGCGGGGTCGCCCGTTCTTATGATATCGGATAACCATGCCGAATAGCAGCCGCCCGCACAACCGTTGCAAATAAACTCGTGTCAAGTTGCCCCTTGACCTTGGCGGCCTCTTCGGAATCTCCCCCGCAACAGTGGACCCGTGGTGAATGCTTCGTTTCTGGGAGAAGCACGCAAACTTAATCTTCCTCATCGAGAATGTTGCGCGTACACTTGCTGTACGCTCAACATATAAGTCTTGCAACAGGGGGAAACGGGGACATCGTAATGTCTCGCACACACAAAAAAATCAAAACAAAAGCTGCATGCAGAACAATCGTGCAACAGACAGGCCAACGATTTCCATGCAGAGGCGTACACCTTTCGCTTCGCGGCATGGTCAAAGCGCGACTCTCGGGCCATTATCCGAGAATCGGAACGGACCGCATGGCGGCGTCGCCCATTTCTATGTTTTTGAATACCACTTCCGAAGAGAAGCCGCCCGCGCGACCGTCGTAAATAAACTCGCGTCTAGTTGCCCCTTGACCCGTGGTGAACGCTTTGTTTCTGGGAAAAGGCCGCAATCTTAACTCGCGAGTCTCTTAGAAACACACATTCGAAATCTGTACTGAGGCACGCATGAGTAAATATCGACATGTAAATTGCAGATGTCAAAATTAAGCGTGTAGCGGACGTTTCTTGTGAATTCCTTCGGTGGTTCGCCTGCAGTCGTAGCGCCATCATGTGGCAACCAAAAAAATCAGCCCCCCCCCTGCCCACTCTGCTTTTCGTCATGTATGGCTCCCATCAGATGGCGCCGGGCGGCATTTACCTTTCGCATTGCTCCAGTATAGGTACTAAAGTGCTTTCATGATTTTTGCTTTATGAGCTGCGACGGGCGACACGTTCAGCAGTTTTTCTGGACTCAAGCATTGAGGCAAAGAATTAAATTTTACATTTTGCATTTAACCTGGCGTATCCCACTTCCTCAGCCCACCTCGTCGCAGGACAAACGCCTGACACACTGTATTGTAGGAGATAATATAGACGCTCGGCTACTGAGCTGCATGGTGTTACCGGAGTTCGATTTTGCCCGCGGAGACCGCGTTTCCACTCAGGTTAGATGACTTAGGGTAGGTATCTCGGATCTCTGCGCAATTTAAAGAAGCACATGACAAATAACTTGGAGCCATCGCTTTGAGGCGTTAAACCGCATAAGAACCTAAAAACCGGCGATGGCAATAACGCTCGTGTCTTTCCTAGATGCATACCGTATGGGTTCTGAAAGCAAAAAATAAGCCTAAACTGAATGTAAGTGCTCAAAAAATGTGATGATGACATTTAGAAATTTTAGATGGTTACTGACGCAAGAGCATCGCAGCCAAGTTCGAACGAGCTTTTGTGCACAACAAGGTGAAATCCCTGCATGCGAGTAATTGTTTGCTGAATTATGTTATACTAAGCACCAAACCGTTGTGAATTTCATGCGACACCATGATACTGTTGAAATAAGTAACACGGCGTTTTGCGATGTTGTCACACCGTGACATCATGCACCATGTGATAAAATAGTCACATGGTGCACGCCACATGGTCGACCTGTGACTATAAAGTGTACCAGGTGTGTGATGTTTCACGTTCTGGGTCATGAGCGAGTTGTTAGATGCCCTAACCGGGGCTATAGATATCAAGTGCGTTGATCACTCTACATGGCTAAGTGCTGTGGCTGGATAGGCATCAATTACAGGTAGCGCTGGTCCCTGTGCAGACGTGTCTAAAATTGCTAAAAGCCTTACGGAATTATGGCAGCGGGTACACATGCTCGGCATATGCGGCGACCAGGAATTAAGAAAAAGAAGAAGCAGGCCGAGCAAATTTCACTCTTCGTGACTATCACACTCTCGATATGTAATGCGATCCAGTCTCCTTAAAAACTTTTCTGGCGCTCTCTCTACCCCTATGTCAAATCATAGATTTTTATTTAATGCTTGAGTGATACTTTAGGCGCCTACACTTGACAGTTTGACAAGGAAGACGAAGGGCCGTGTGCGACGACAAAGATGAAATTAATCGAACCAGCCTCGCCCCGCTCCTAGGCAGCAACGCTTCCTCAGGGCACGGAGCCAAACCGACCAGGAGTTAGCCATCTCGACAAGGCCTACCAAGCGGCTGTGGACACGGCAATGTCGAACACGTCAGATCCCGAAGAATCTCGGGCAGATGACCAGGCACCGCTCATCCCAGATGAACGGGAAACGAGCTCCGAAATAGGTAGATGTGACCCGCATGATCGGAGCCTGACTTCAGTTCATCAAATCAGTGACAGCCCAACACCATTTGAAGCAAGTCCGGAGCCGGCCTCCGGACGTTGGCCTGGCGCCATACCGACCCGACGTTTTGTTGTCTTCGACGAAGAGCAAGGTTTGGAACTTGCTGCAGAAAAATTATCGCAAAAAGGAGCGTCTCCAGAAAACAGCATTGACTCTTCTGAGTGCTTCCGTGGAAACCAGGCTGACCGCGATGGCTTAAAGCGACCGCCATCGTCCATCCCACTTACCCTACGGACGGCAGAAGACCGTTTTCATGAACCACGCACTTGGTCGCCAGCGAGGGAGGTATCCACGTGCCTGCGAATCGAGAAAAAAGAAGGCGTAGTTGACAGCAAAGGTGTCGGTGAAGATTTTGATGAAAATGAAAAAGAGAATATTGCGCCGCCAGAGTGGGCGGGGAAAACCGCTGCACATCCAAAGCGGAGGGTCACCGACGTACTGCCTCTGCGCGACATCGAACCAGACGAATCGGTGAGTGGGATGCTGTGCGCACACTATGGGCGAATTGCGCAAAACTCAGGCTAAATAGCTGTGTTGCCAATTCAAATTTCCGTTAGGACGATAGTGTTATGAGAGCCATGAACGACAAAAGTTCGTTGGCGTTCCGTCGCGTTCGTGTGTAATAAGTGAACAACTTAATTCACTTAGTGTTTATGGACTAGGATTACCACGGCCCATTTGAATACAAGACGCGATCGCGAACAGAGAAATAAGAATGTATCCACAATTAGAAAAAAAAAGCAGCATTCGAATAAATTTGGTGTTGGCATAAAATGAGAATTATATTACTTGAAAGAGTACGAAATCAAACGAGACAATACGATGCGAGGAGAACTAAAACGACCATCACAATTCCGGAGAATCAATGCAGTTGATTCTATTTATTTCTTAACGCATGCAGTCTCCGGGATTTAGCGGAATTCTAGCAGCGGCCTCACGTTCTACAATTAGCATCCAAGTTGAGAGGGGCTTCTTTTTTTTTTATCTAGGCAGCGCTCCTAAATGCAGCCATAACGTGACCCATTAGCCCTTTGCTTTTTCCGTTGATACGATAAGCGTCCCCGACTCTTAGGACCTCCTTAAGATTAGTTTTTTGTCACTATTGGGCCAGGTTCAACATGTGATTCTTCTATGTTATATCTTTGCGGGTCTTACATCTCAGAGGCTCAAGTGACCTTGTCGCTATAGCAATGTTCAAAGCTAACTTTTTCTTCTGTAACCTGACTCCATTTTTTCCCCACAACGGCAGGTCAGCCCGATGTGGACCTTTAACGAGGATGAGTTCGGGGCACCACTCAACGCAGAACTACTAATGACATCTACTCCCATAAGACCTGAGGATTCCGGGAGGCGTATTCTTTGGGACACCAGCAGGTTGGAAGCGCTGCAAAGGCTGCCATCGATTATTCCATCAATCTCGGAAGCCACTTCATCTGGATCATCTCCGCCGGGAATACTGCTTTTACCTGACGCCACCGATGTTACGCCATCGGATTCGGATGCCAGTCGATCGGCACTTAGCGAGGATGCAAAGTTGGACACGAGCGCCGGCCCTGTCGAGGATCATCAGACGCAGCCGCAGTGAATTCATAGTGCGTGGAAGCAGCTCTTGAAGCAGCTCCTCATCAGCAGCCCCCCCCCCCCCCCCCCCCCCCCC
This sequence comes from Amblyomma maculatum, assembly GCF_055883805.1. Taxonomy (NCBI): domain Eukaryota; kingdom Metazoa; phylum Arthropoda; class Arachnida; order Ixodida; family Ixodidae; genus Amblyomma; species Amblyomma maculatum. The sequence continues at coordinate 77,675,347 of NC_139350.1, forward strand.
CCCCCACCGCGCCCTCCAGAAAAAAAACCTTTCAACTTGTAGAGGGCTGGTGGGTTGCCTAATAAAATTGCCGCCTCTCCTCGAGCATGGCCGAGACCACCGCAGTTAAAGCTCTGAGTGAGTAGACACGGAAAGGCGGAAGAAAAAATTGCGTCCGATGTTAGGAAGCAGCGTGGAAACCGGATGGTGTAATCTTATACGGAACAAGCATTACACGTTTAAATAGTTGGCGAGGGTCCAGTGGATGCATCTATAGCACAGTAGATTTAGGTGGAGGGATATGAGACAGGCCTTTTTCTTGCAGTGGGTATAGTTCGGCTGATGGAAATGATGATGTCAACGATTACACATCGCCTTTTTGAGCATCACTGGCGTTAAGTGAAACGCCGAACATGATTTAATCGCAGCAGCAAACATAGAAAAATAATAGCTCGAAACGAAGACACAGACGCTATTCAATAACAATCACAGGCAGCGACTGCTGCGCTCTCGAAGAGAAAATCACCTCAAAACTCAGGGTACGTGTTTTGCTGCACGCGTTGTGTGCTTGCCTCATCTATGCCGAGACTTGTAAAACGGCTTGGTGAGCCAAGGCTGTCTTGTGAAATCTGGGGGACTTTTGTAACGTTTGCGGATTTGGGTTTTCAATACTTTAGTCGATAAGGCTATATGGCCTGCGCAGGTGAAATTTATAGCAAGCGGACAACACACGGGGGTAGAATTTCAGGGTTGAGTCATTCGCTAAAATTCACTAATTGATCACATTTTTAGTGTGTTGTAGGCAATATATAACCACGTAATTGAACCCCATCTGCGTGAACATCGAGTACAGTTTGATAATTTTATTAATCGGCAACGTGAGCCTTCGACATGCGAACGTCAAACATACGCATTCGAAACTGCGATAAAAATTATTTTCTTCTCGCATTGAAGAGTGGGAAATGGCGTCGCTTGCATTTTATACTCATCGAACAGTACGAGATTTATTTATTTGATTGCGTACGAGAAGTTTTTGCTATTTTCTTTCATTTAATACCCCTTTTTTATTATTTTTTTGCATATTTATTTATGCCTTGAGGCAATAACAGCGTTATTAAAAAAAGAAAAGTTACCATTTTTTCGGAACTCCGCTGCTGTGTCAGATTCGCACGCGTCTCAGATTGTGCCCGTATAGCGTGGCTGCGCTATACGGGCACAGTGGATCCCCGGGCACTGCGGCATAGAGGGAAACGAACGTGCCGACGAGCTCGCGACCGCAGCACATGAACTCCCTCCTAGCGACGAGCAACTCGCTTTGGAGGATGTGCGTGCGGTAATCGACGATCACCTCCGGATGCAGCACCCCGACCCACGCATCGCAAGAGGTGAGCGCATTCACAGTGTGAGCGGCCGCTCGCTGACTCGGCTGCAACGCGCAATGATCCTCCTTGCACGCATTGGATGTGTGTGGCCTGGGGAACGACGGATGCGCCACGGACTTGCCACTAGTGACATGTGTGATGGCTGTAGCGTGGTAGAAACTCTCGAACATCTTCTACTGCGCTGCACCGCGCTAGCCGAACCACGACGTGAGTTGCTGGCAGCTTACAGAGCGCAGGGGGTAATCCCGGACAGCGTATACCTGTGCTCCTGTGGCTACCGGGCAGTGCGCGCGTCCGCGAGCGAGCTCACGTGAGCCTGTGTGAATACATCGAAAAGGCGGGCTTGATGACCCGCATATTTCACCTCGCCAGATAGTGCGCGCTGTGACTGAACGCTCCACGTGGGCTATTTCCCACAATAACGGCCGATCGGCCACGACAGCCGTCAGTGTTTTGTACAGTGTGCCAGTGCATGCGTTGTGAACAGTTGCCTGGACGCAGAGCTATTGCGTAGGCCCGCCCGATGTGCCGAGTGCTCAGTGACCTAAGACATTTGCGGGTGGGCCTCAAGCAAACTACTGTATACTGTACCATAGTGTATATATTTCTGTTATTTTTACCTACCCTTTTCTTTCTGCCTATCACTCACCTCTTTGATTTCTTCTACCTTCTCCTCGCTATCCCTTTATTTCCGCCACCCCAGTTCAGGTGCTTCAGATATCAGATAGCAGATACCGGGGCTGGCAAACATCTTTTTTTTTCCTTTTGTACATACAATATATAACCACTACAACAACAACAACAACAACAAGCAATAAATAATCTTGGAAGGGATTGCCTAGAAAGTAGAGGAAAAAACAGTCGCATATCACCGCCGAGGTCTGTACCCACGACCTCTGAACATCAGAGAAGTGGTTGATTTTGCCTTCTACGTTCTAGGCAATTATCTCACGATGACCTCGAATTCTTAAAACAAGGCATTTCCTTATGCTTTTCTTTTCGTAATTCGCTCTTGGCTCCTATCTAATGTATCTCACCTCATCCTCCCTGGATGTTTTTGCTGATTTCCTTTGATTAAGTTTCACTAAGGGCCGCAATGAGTAGCATTCATCTTTAATTGTTGGCTGTAATACGGCACCAGGCTTCGAGGCATCAAAGCTCGTGCGGAGCGTTTGTATGAGACCGACGAAAAACGCCAACGACAACTTACCACAAAACACGCAAGCTCACTGGGATACTGCATAATATTGTGCCCTTAGGTATGATAACCTGTCTGTCAATTTCACATCAGGACAATATTGAAGCATGGTCGCTGATGGCTGTGCAAATCCCACTGTCATATTCGAGCGATATTATTAGCGAAATGCAATTGTTCTGGTTTACGCGTCTAACGGCGGAAAAGCCGCCCAATATTCGTGCCAGCACCCGAACCTTCCTGTGAAAACGCAATCTCAAAGAGCGATAGCAAGCTATCTGATAAACGGAAACATTCGCTGCTTTGTCCTTTACCCTAGAACGAAAATTTTGCTAGGAGAGGCATCTGACTTCGGCTGGCTTTTAGAACTTTTTGTCAACCCGAGCTCGAAGAAGGGTTCAGTTTCAGCCCTTTTCACGTCATCTAATGAACCACAGGAGTTGCTGAGGAATAGCACCTATTTTAGCGGGCCGTTTCACCTCGTCGTCTATCCCACTGGGCAGTCGCAGTCTTGCCGCTGGCAGGCGGCACAGGCCCTGCAATACCTCCTTGGCGCATGCCTTAAATAGAACGCGCTCGCTCTCCTCGAATTTCGTGCATAAAGGCTATTAAATTCTTCGTCGTGTAGTTAACTTCGCAGGCACGTGAGAGCCCGCCTAATATTCTCTTATTTTTCCCATCACCTCTGCCTGAAGGCCTTGCACCAGCTGATCCCGCATCGCTCTCCCGATTGCCCAGCAGCACGGCAGCCCTTCCTCGCGTAATGTCATTCCCTGAAAACTCCAGCAACGAAAGTGCCGAATGGCGTCATTAAAAAATAAAACTCAACAAAAAGTAAGTAATTAAAGCTATATGTTTTTTTTGTGTATACATTGCAGTGCATAAATTATTATCCATACACAGTAAAATCGTTTGCTGTGTTAATATTGCTTGCAGTAATCTGATCATGCCAGTGGCGTCCGTCGCGCCATCTTTAGTACGTTCAATGAGCACGAATAAGAGCGCATTTAAAGACCGCACTTCCCGTCGCTTCTGTGCCACAAATTACCCGGCATTACACTGTGGAAGCCCAGGGCAGGACGTTTTAAAAAGAGTTAAGAAAATGCCCGTGAGGCCATCTGCTAAAACGTTCCTTTTCAAACTTCACTCTAATACGCTCCCTGTTAAAACCTGGCTGAATGATATAGGTATCTTCGTCCCATGGACAACAAATTGCCTGTTGCGCAGAAAATCTGAAACAATTGAGCACGTTTCTTTATAGTTTTGGGGTGCTGTCTCTCTATGGGACGTCCTCCAATGGACAATTAAAAAGGAACTTCCCTTAACTGCTTACGGTATCAGATTCCTACCAGTGCAGAACGATGATGCACCTTATGATTCAATTATGCTTCTTGGCCTCCATAGTTTGTGGAAAACACGAATGTAGGTGCGTCACGCAGATATATATACAAGATCTGCGCGTGAAAACGTCATTGAAAGTGCTGTGTATATACGCGGAACTTTCAGGATGCAGCAGGATCCATCACAATGGCATTGTCCATTTGATGAGTTGGTGCACTTGAAAAGACTTTAGCCGCGTACGCGTTAGCTCAAGTGCAGTTGACGTGTTTTATCATGTGTAATTTTTGTGTCTCACGGCAATAAAGGAAAAAAAAAAGCTTCTGTGGCGCAATGGATTAACACCACGCACCTGATTGTAAAACATGTGTTCAATTCCTGTAGGGCGCCAATTTTTTATTTTTTTTTAAATCCGAACATTCAAATAAATTACGACCATATTTCCTGGGGTATGCTCCCCTTTAGGTTGCTAATACCATGTTTTTTTCTTCTCAACAGCAGCAAAAGCAGCCGCAAACGCAGCCAAGATGTGAAGGTATCACAACGGTTACAATTACATTCACCGTAATCAATCCCTGTCTTCAGTGAGTGCATGTTACCTTTAGGTTGCGTTCAGAGACAGCTCTCAGCAGTACTCGCCTTTTAACATGATTTAAATTTACTCCGCGACGAATTTTCAGGTTAACTTATTCAACGTCTCAAAGATGGCGCGATGGTCGCCACCGATGTATTACGCTCGTTACAGCAAATAATTTTAGTCCATGAAACTATTTTATCAATATTGCATTTCAGTTTTTGTACTGGGCATTATGCTCGAAAAAAACATAATGTTGTGTTTTATTTTTGATTGACGCAACTGGCACTTGCGTTGCTGTAGTTTTCGGGGAACGGCCCTTCCTCGTGGCTTCGTGCCCATGGTCTTTCTCTTCACGTCACGTGGCCTTCTCCGGCCATCTTCGCGCGTGTTACTTTTCCTGCTGCTGGCTTTACCCCACCTTCGTGCGCTTGCAGAAGCCGTATCCCGTCTGTGCCTATAGCAAGGTTTAGCCCGCAGGTTCACTGCACCTCGCGCGGTTTCATCGCTGCACGGTAGCTATCGCGCGTCTTTTTTTTTTTTTTTTCGTCCACGGTTTTAGCATTTGATGCTATGGTAGCTTGTTTACTCAAGTGGATTGGAAACAGGCACAAATATGCAGATGTCTTTCGTATGCGGGTTACTTTTTGCAAAATGTGAAAATTATTGTTTCTCTTGTCCTCTCTCCTCTTGGGCAGCACTGCCGCTCGGCGTTCTCTTCTGTGGGACGATCGTTGCATATGGTCGCTCGGCTTGCCACGCTTTCCCGGGCTTTGGACAGACTGCGCAGGGGGATATTCGACGTCCTGTCTCGCGGGTAAAGAACCAAATTTTCTTCTCCTCCTTCCTTTATGCAGATCACTCTGCTGGGGGAATCAAACGCTACCGATATTCGCGAGAAGCCGCATTCGTTCCAGCGATGGCTGAAAATGCCGGCGGGAGGTGCTGCCCTGAAACTAAGTTGGTTATATGCAAGCAAGAAAAGAGGGGAGCATATTTTAGCTATACGGTACGTAACCAAAGAAACAAACACGATGATGAAAAAAGATGTGGAAGAAAACTGTGCCGCCAGGCATGAAGAGGCAAGGCGGTGATCACGCGGAAGGCGAAACGGCGCAGAAGACGAAGAAACCTAGCCCAGCTGATCCGAACATATAGACGGATGGATGGAATATAGGAGCGCCCCCTTTAAAACGGGGTAGTAGCAGTAGCTATCATGCTCCTTTTTCTCCCTGTATCTTAATTATTGATTTAGATTGGTGAACTAAACCATCATTCTATTTATTAAATTTTTGTTTCTACATTACTCATATTATGTCCCTTCTCTGCTTTTAAGCCACCAATCTCTCCAGTCGTTTTTGGCTAGTTTCCACCGCCGGTTTATTCACCCGGCCACTGGTATCTCTAAACCCCAGAGCTTCAGGAACAGTGATGTCGCCTGCATCAACTTCCGGATGGATACCATTACCATTCAATTGTTTCACTGGAGTTTCCACATACAGCACATGCGTCATCTCCATTGTTAAATTTCTTTTTGTAGCTGCGTGTTCTAAGGCACCCTGATCTAGCTTTAAAAAATAGGGCACTTTATGCAAAATTGCTGCCATCTATCGGCCGCCGCGCGCGTTTCCGCCATGTTCAAGGGTAGCTGCATTGAGGAGCGGCAAGCGGCAAAGGGGATGCGGAGCCGGCTGCGTTAATGCTCGTTGTTACCGATAATATCGACATACTGCTGTGCCCCTTGTTGTACTCAAAATTAAAATAAGGGTGTAGAAGAAAAGCAGAAGTTACATCCCTTGAGCTTTTCATTTTTCTTGAGGCTTGTGTTAATCTGCTCTCGCGTGTTGTCGCGCTGGGCGCACTTTAGATCAACGGCGCGCTTGAATTGTAAAATATCTTATTTAGCGTGCATTAGAAGATTGCAAATCAGTACCTGGTGCTAAGGCAGACGAAATATATCGACCACTCGACCACGGTGCGTTGAATATGCTTGTAGACGGACTGCGCATCACCGTTTCGCATAAACGATGTGTAAGAGTGTTGTTCCTGATTTCACTTGTTGCGCTAATTCACATCAGCTTTTATGGTTTCATGCATACAAGCTGTCAACAGATTTCGCCGGTATGTCCAGGTATCCAGATAGAACAGGTTTCGGCACTTAAAAGGCGCCGGACTGCTCACCTGAATTCCAGCGCGATATTATAACGTCTCTACGCATTCGATTCATCGATGAATTGAATATAGTCGACTACGTCCAGGCTTCAGTTGCTGAGATACGTCTCCAGAACACGACTTGCAAACGAAATGAGTCAGAGTATATGCGTGGCAGCAACTGCCCCTACCGTTTAGCTGCTCTCGTCTGCCGCGAGTTCGCATGATTGTTGTTGCTGTTTGCCTTTTTTTTTTTTATTACTGCGGGATTTGTTTTCGGCGAGTTGTGTGAGGTGCATCAAAAAGGAGTTACGCCTTAATTTGGACCACGGCAGTATTCTTTTCTCTCATCCATATTACTGAATAATGCCGTTTCTTCGTTGAACCTTCATGGTGCGCCATGAAAACAGTGTAATGAGGTAGGGTTTTAAACTATCAACCATTTGACACTATCCACAGAGCAATATCGTTTGTAGCGAGCCTCACCGCCCTTAGCAGTGAGGTTTGCTATGGCGGCTATCGCAGTAGAAGCAAGAATGAGCGCATACATGTCTTCCAACTTTATTTGTCTAAAAGTACCCAGCTCTATACATGTATGCATCACATTTTCTGTATGACCATTGCTTGGTACATTTTACTACTGCCCTGAATTGCTGCAATATAGCAAAAAAAAAAAAAAATCCCATGCATCACAGCTCCACACTGTAAACATTTGTGTTCTTTCAGGCGTCATCTAACTGCACAGAGCAAAACAGCGCAAACTTCACAATGGACAGAGAAGGGCAGACGAGACACAGGTCAGTACATGAGTCGCAAGCGACTCATGTACTGACATACACACGCAAGCCCTTGCGTTTACGCTGGGACACTGGTCACGCTCGAGCGAGAGCGTTCGCAACCTGCCCGTCCGCTTCTGTCCAAATGAAGACTCGGTACTGTATTCTTCGTCATGAGAGCTCGCCAAAATGATAGTGCTCGCAATTAATTCACCCTGTCACACTCGTGAGCAAGATTTCAATGACAATTAACGTTGTTTAGTAAAAGCTGACAATATTCAAGCTGCTAAAAACAGTTTATACTTGAGAGGCAAATTCCTAATTTTGACGCGAAATGGGCGGCTCTGCTGTAAAGACCACTCTCTCCACATTATTCGTGACCATGGCGGCAGCCATTACGGTTAAGCCTCTTTACAGCCAGATGTTACTGTGACGAGAAATATGCAACCATACCACGAGCGTAATACGAAAGCCATGAATTTTACATCAGGTGATTGTAATAACCGTAGCCAGATGACATTTCAAACTGCACCTCTGCCACGTTTCTTAACAACATATTCATGAAAAGGGCGCACATGTTATGGTTAAATCTTGTGAAATCACGGAGTCCTTGATTTCATTTCTATGCATGCGCAAGCATCTTTAGCAGTAAAATGAAAACGCCTCAGGGACTTAGCTGGACCTCTTCTCCGCTTTAGCCCATGCACCAAAGAATGTTCGTCGGTCACCGATGGTCTCAGTTCTGAAGCCTAGCAACCAAAACAGAGGAGCAAGTCAGCTCTGCCTGATGGTACATAGGGCCGGTTTTGATGTGTTCGGAGAGAAAGAAAAAAAAAAAAAGAACGGGAAAGCGTTCAGGAGATCTTGGCTTCAGAAGACTGGTAGCATGACCGTAGAGCTCACTTGTAAGCTTTTAGTATACGCTTTTCTATGCCTTTTAATGCGAAACCATTTCTTCCCTCATGTGTGGCGGGTAGAGAAGCAGTCGACGGAACGTGTCATCAGAGCATTTTCGAGCGAAGTGTAAATCATCTATTATAGGAATTTATAGAAATATTTGCATAAAATATCGAAATAATTCAATTCAGTTAATAAACAGACTAATAGGTAATTGAATTGTATTATTACATAAGGATTTAAGTTCAATTACTGCGAGCTGCCTCATTTTCTCCTGCAGAGGTTTTATCTATGCTGCAGACATGTCACCAAAATGATTACTTGATAAACAATAAATAATTGCCAAAATAAAATAAATGGTTAGTTCATTCATTCAATTATTGACAAATTAATCGGTAATTTATTCTAATGGTTGAACCAGTAACTGAATAAAATAATTAATTATTTAATCAATTACATTTTATTAAACCAGTAACAATGACAGAAGCATTATGAATTTGGGTAATTAATTGGCGGAATTATTGACATTCAATTAGTGAATTTCTTGATACATTATTCGACAATTCTGGGAGACATTACGAGAAAAGACTTCGACGTCGCGATAGTAACGGACATCGACATAATTCAGCCGTCTTCGCTATAAACATGATCGGCAGCAGAACAGAGAAATGCTTTCGCATTACTCCGTCCGGAAGACTGAAGTTCACCCCTGGAATTTTTAGATATGCGGCCAGCGATGTTATCACAGCAAAAACGCCACACGAACTTCTGCAACTCTATACCAGCAGTTCTGTTTTGTACTGTTTTCATTCATTACCACTGTGAAATACCAGACCTTTAATGCACTCACTACTGCCGTAGACTGGAAGGGTTGCTAGTCTGCAGAATTGTGATGCAACATCAAAAAGCGTAAGTAACAGTGCACCATAGCCTGGAATGAAAGGAAGTTTTGGAAAAGCGGCCACTTGGCTTGCAAGTAACTGCCTATTTTTACGAGCCCAGAAATTGCGACTGGTGCAACATCTCTTCTACAACCGTGGAAGAACAATCAGTTCCTGCTGATAGTCCAGTGCACTGCGTGCCTATTTACTGCATACCGAAATTATCCGCGTCTTACTGCAACAAGCAACGACTTAATTGTGTGCAGGCTTTCAACATTTATGATTTCTTGCGGTCAGGCTTTGGCGCCACCATGTAAATGTGCTGATCTGATATTGGCTGTCTTTCCTGCGGGCCAGCGGAAGCACCTCTTCTGTTCTTGCCCTAATTTGGCCTGGGACAGAATTTTTGAAAAAAAAAAAAATGCGCTCATCTACTGCTGCATGTGGGTAGCCAACACACTGCGATGTACCTCTGACTGTACACGAGTTACATATTCCACTTCACTAAAGATATGCAACAGCTATACGAGAGCAGCCCCTTTTACTCTGAGAACAGAGCTTCGGTTGCGATGGAATGAAACCACGGCGGCGACGTGATTTCAGAGCCGCAGAGAGAAAGATTTCGAAGCACGCATTTGCTTGCTTCAAGACCATACGCAAAAGCGCTTTTAACATCACCTTTTCAATTCGTGATTTCTCCTTTAAATTTAGTTTTGTTTTGTTTGTTGTTGAACTAGCTTGCCTTTTTTTTGAACTCGCTGTTAGTGTCGGCTTCTATCTGCTTATTTTTATTGTCTACTTGTTCGTACCTTGATAGCTGTAAATTGACGAGAGCTTATTATCTCACTGTTAATTTACCTTGCGTTGAAATGTACTTTTCTTTTTTAATCCATATGCCTGACTACAGTAGTGCTGTCAGAGTGGGGATCCGCGTGGCTTGGTCAAGCTGTGAGGCGGCAGCTTTTACCCCAAACTCCTGCCATATTTTTTTACCATGATGGCAAATAAATTGAATTTAATTTGAATTGTGGAAGTTATTGTTACTGAAACATGAGGGCACATCTCAAGCACCCGTTACTAAGTTATGCGCACTGCAACGCGTTCACTAGGTGCCTCTCCAATACGCTTTGTACCAGCGAAATTTAGTGGCGTAGAGAAGGTTGTTGGTACAAAGCGTGTTGGAGACGCACCGACTGAAGTTTTGTGCTTTGTTTTGGTTTGCTTCCACAGTGTATGCAAAACGATAATGGCTCTGGAACACGCTGACGTGGATGCTCGCTCAGAGAATGAGTATCTAATTGAAAGTGTGACCTACCTGAAGGGAAAGCTATAATGCTGTAATGGAGGCTAGTTGGCTTTCCATCATCATGTAGGCGCGCTGAACTTTAACTCAGAACAATTCGCTAACACAAGAAAAGACTGGTACGTGCGGACGTACCAGTCCTGTTTTGTGTTAGTGATTTCTCTTGAGTTCAAGTTCAGCCCGCCTACATGAAGAAAGCTATAATTCCCAAAGTGAGGAACCAGAATGAAATCCAGTTTTAGTTCAGCTGGCTTACCTAAAAGATTTTTGAAACACGTCGCAGTCTTACTTTTCGCGGGACATCTTTGTGGTATTGTTCTTTGAAACGTTTACCCCACTGTATTCTGCATTGTGAGCAGGGAATACATGAGAACGCAAATCCTTTGCAGCCTACGCTTTACGTTCCCGCCTGTCATGCGCAAGGCCGGGATTTCAACCCGCATGGGGACAAATAATGTATCATTGTGCTGCGGATTTGTTGCCCTTCGCTTCCAAATTGCGGTTCTCATTTTTTTGTGTACGGCTGAGCGACCCCACGCGCTATCACGCAAAAGCAAGCTTACCTTCCCTGCACAATCACTACTCGCCAGTCACCTCTACCTCCTTCTAGCTTTCTACCACTTTTCTAGAGGAGGGCAGGGGGGGGGGGGGGGGGGGGGGGGCGTGCAGGTTTGTCCTTTGACGTTACCTTGCCAACCTTGCAGCCTGAACGCCGCGAAAACGCCGCTGGGAGCGGGTGAGAGTAATTCTTTACATCTGCATGCAATTTCGTAACAAATGAATCTAGTTATTCCCTGGCGCAATCAATGTTTATACCCTTGGACGATGTCAGCCGTCGTAAACAAGCGAACCGCAGCTGTAGCTGAGTATACCGAATTCTCTAGTCTGAATAATTCTGCCTATGGGCTCCCTCCTTTTAGAGCACTGCTTCTTTCTATATTGTTGCGTGGAAGATCTATTGTCCGAAAGCTCTCCGCAATGCTAACGTTGGTGAGGGCACCGATTTCACAACACTCAGTGTCGACGTCTTCTCGGAGTCTGTTGCACTTCTTCATTCTCATCACGAGCAGCGAATAAAGCTAACACTGCACCCCCCCCCCCCCCCCCCCCCCACCCCGCGAGAAAAGCACAGTCCCGGTGCGGTCTACGTTAGCGAAATAGAACGTTGATAATAGGGCTTTAGACGCGACACGTGCACTATTTCGGAGGTTGGGACGGGGACTACGGAAACACAGATTCAACTTGGTAGGTGACGCCGGTCACGGGGCGCAGAACACGGTAAGGGCTAGTGTAACGGGGCGCGTATCGACAAACCATATCCTGTAGGAGCACTCAAGCAGATGACGCTCTGACGCGCTAGCACGTGACTCAATGTCACTTCCGCGAGTAGCAGCGACGCTGTTTCTCCCCAGCGCCTTGTGGCGAGACTACTCATGGTTTCAGTTTCGGTTCACTCAGGGCTCGCATTTAGTTTTTTTTCCCGCTGGTGATTGTCAAAGGTACTCATTTTTCGGTGTCGTTTTCACGCAGCGCCCGTATTTTCGCACGGCTATCGGCTGAAGTTCACGTAAAAATAACGCGAATTGCCGTCGGCTAAAAGTTCGGGCGCGCCTTATGACGAGATTCCTCATGCTTTCAGTTTCGAGTTTTAGTTTCGTTTCGCGCAGGGCTCGCATTTACGTTTTTTTCCCCACTGGTGTTTGTTAAACGTACGATGTTTCGTTGTCGTTTTCGCGCAGGGCTCGTACTTCCGCACGGCTGTCAGCTGAAGTTCACGTAAAAGTCACGCAAATTGCCGTCGGCTAAAAGTTCGGTCACGCGATCACGTTAATTTCGGTCCACTGACCACTGCGCGGGCTTTTTGCTCTGGTGCTCTGTAAACGTCGGTCGATTACCGGTCACGTGTCACGTAAATTTCAGTCCAGTGGTCACTTTCGCGGCTGTTTTTGTTCTGGTATGTTCTGGAATGGTCGCTCGGCTCGGCTACACCCCGAAGTTTGCACTTCTCCCCATCCGCATAGCTCCGCGCACTTCGTCCGGTGCTTCTGGGTTGTACGCACGTGCACTTGGCTCATCCGTAGCGCGCTGCGCTAACCAGGGTGATTTTGTGCTTGGCGAACTTATGTGTCAATTGCGGATAATTAGAGATGATGGACGAGCTCCCAGAGCCGCTCGAGCTCGTAAAAGATGAACTCGCGTCAAAAGGGCACGGATCAGTGTATCGGGCGAACCTGGCAAACGAGGCAGCCGTCAACGAATGGCTGGAAGCCTACAGCGTCGAAACCAACACGTCTTGGATCGTGCAAAAGGTTCAAAGGGATGGAGAAAGGTACGTACATTGCCGATCAGCCCGTATTGCTCTTAGCAATATATTTCAATCATTGTCAAATAATTTATACTCGGCTAGTGCTATATGGGGGTTGAATTTTAGTCAATTTAATAAAAAGCGGAGCTACATTTCTCGCTTATACTGGAGTCGAAAGTACACGAGCGCAATATATTAGGCGATAGTTTTCATGCAGACCTATGCAGTTAGCTGGCAAGCAAGAGAGAAGAGACTTTTTAAGGAAGTCATCACCTCGAAGCTAAATGACTAATTGTAGAAATGATGACACGAAGTGCTAGTCACATGCCGTCAATCTGATAACTTTCCCTTGTAAACGTTCGTAAAATCAGTTAACAAAAAAAAATCTTAGCCAAAGAACTTTACTCAGTGAACATCCAGTGAATATCTACCGCAAATATTAATCATATATCATTATAGTATACATTGTAATGTCCACGTTGAAGAGAGTAGAAAGTGGACATGTACCAAATACCCACATATGCCCACACATCTCTTGATGAGATATTAAATGATATTCTGTAGATATGTAGCCAACATCTTTTTATGGGTTGTGAGCTGTGTAGTAAGAGTACAGCACTTTATAATAAGAGCAATCAGAGCAATTGCTGAAAAATGCCGAAGATGATAATTGTTTATCCAAGGTAAAAGTTTCCTACTTGTTTCTTGCTGGGATCCTACTAGTTCCAGTAGTACTGGTACATCAACACATTCCCCATAGCCACTGGAATCGGCAGCAGCTGGGTCTCCCTGCAGAAGGTCGGTTGGGTGCATTGGTTCTGGTGGGCCTGTTGACCTATGAAAATCTTGGTGCAGCAGCTGCCTAGGGCCGCACTATCAAAACGAAGACAAGGGCAAAGGTTTCATAAGTATGAATCATACTTTATTATTTTCCATGTCTACAAAAGTTCTGCAATCTGCATGGACACTTTTGTCTTGTTGTCTGGTACTGCTTCAGGTGTTCCAGCTTCAATCAGATGTTGCAATGAAGTTAGCTGCACAGAAAGATTTTTTCAGAAAAACATGCTAGCAACACCACACTACTTTAATTTAAATATCAACAATTTGGAAAGCAGCCATTCAAGAACAATGCATTTGGATTACATTTGTGTACTTGCATCGCCAAGGGCTTAGATTACTTCCAACCAAAGCCGTCATCTCAGCTTTTAGACATTAGTTGATGGCATGGTACCCTGTCAATTTAACAGTCAAACCATTCCATATGTGACACACCACAAATTGTAAGTGCTGTGCTTCGCATGCCTATACAGCTGCTTACAGTGCGATCAATCATGTTTCTGTCTAGTTTGAGCTTATTCAGAATCAGGGTGTGACGAGCCTGTGTATGCATTTGGACCAGAATATGAGAGTGAAAGTGTGTGCAATGACAACTGGTGCATGTGGAGAACATGCACTTCGTGTGTTATACGTCGACTATGCGAGACGAGTGCAATCCACTTTGTGCGTGATCTTCTCTATAACGCGAACCAATTCACTGCACTACAACATTGCCATCAACCATTTGTATCCTCATTCTCCTTTTATTTCCTTTTTCTCCCTTCTCTAGTGTGGAGCAGCACGCTAGGGTCATATTGCTGCTGGCCGAACTCTCCACCTTTCTTTTCATTGAATTATTTTCATCACTATCTTGCTTATTCACTCTGCTTTGGGCCTCCTTGCAAACACAAATATGGCTATTTGCAATTCAAAGTAGGTTCTTTGATGGCTGCATGGCTGCCCAGTGTCATTTGCAGAACTACAGTCACATCTGCCACTTTTTCTTGCCAAAAAGTTGAAGGCATTTGCCAGTAAAACAAACTGCTTCTGCATAAATGGTTTACAATGTATTGCTCGCCATGCATTTACTAAACAGTAAAGGCATTGTTTCACCTAAATTTAGAAGCAGTGCATTTCAGTTTTGTTTAGTATAGTGTCCCAAATTTACTTAGGCTCTACAGGATTCTGTAGTGTAGGTCTCCGGCTCATTTTTGACTAATTATTTTTTTTTAACACGCACTGACATCACACAGTAAATGGGTGCCTTACATTTTACTCTATCAAAACATGGTCGCTATGGCTGGAATCGAACTCAGGTTCCTTAAATTTAAATGCCTAAAACTGGTTGTTTCATACTATTTCCTAGACTACTTTCATCGGGGTAGCCTTGTAGTGCCTAATTTACTACCACAAGTCCTTGTAGTAACTAATTTACTATAAACACACTTCTGGCACATGATGATGACATTAACAAGCGTTTCTTGTGCCAGAAGTGCGTTTATAGTAAATTAAGTACTATAAACACACTTCTGGCACATGATGATGACATAAACAAGCGTTTCTTCTTGATTTCCTTTACCTTTTCCTTGCTATCCCTTTATTTCCGCCGTCCCAGTTCAGGTGCTTCAGATAGCAGACACCGGGTCTGGCAAACATCTTTTTTTTCCTTTTGTATATACAATAAATAACCACTGCCACCACCACCACAAGCGTTTCTTGAAATGTTGGATTGATAGCTGACCAGTGTGCAAACCATAAGGGAGTGATGTCAAAATACTCTGGTTCTCCCCTCTTCAAGTGGTGCTATAATTTGTGAGCTTAGTCCTTTTATTTTGTAGCAATGCTTCCTTCTTCAAAAATATTGGTAGGCATAATGGTGCAAGTACAACATGTCACCTAATTCAGAAGCTTTTCAAGTGGCTGTAAGATAGTTTGTAATTCAAGTTAGCCAAGGTCACTTTGAGATATATACAAGGAATGAACAGTTGTGAAAGCCAGCACTTATTTATTTGGCTCAATATTGAACTGCACTATTCTGCGTAAGCATGTTATGAGGTGCCCACGGCATCAAAAATAAACACTCTTGTTTCTTCTTGCCATGACACTTGAGCAGAATACCAATCACATACCATAAAGAGTTACAAAAAACAAATTACACAGCATGCTATGCCACTGCCTCTGCTTAACAGGTGCAGTTAAGTTAGCTGCTGCGCTCAACAAATGCCTATTCAACGCAGTGCTCTCAAACAAGCGTGAGTACTTTAAGAGGGTGGAAATTCTGGCTGGTTGGTGCATGATCTGTGGCTAAAAACAACGCTAATACGAGACGAAGCAGACGAAACAGCGTCGTGTCCCCTCTGCTTCGTCTCGTGTCAGCACAGTTTTTAGCCACAGAAGCGTGAGTACTTGGTTATCGAGTTCACGTAATATCCCACTATTTTCAGAATCAATAGTTTGACGTCGCCAGATTATGGGCTTCAGAAAAGGGCGGTTGCCGCTATGACCAGGGCTCCGTAATCATGCGTGCGTTCACAAAACGAGGGCATGTTTTCATTTCAAGGATTATTACCGCTAATTTCAGAAAACTGGCTTCGCTGTCCCAGCATGTTGACATATAGAAACATTTCCGTGTTTAAATTCCCGAAACTGGAAAAAAAAA
The DNA here is from genome assembly GCF_055883805.1 of Amblyomma maculatum. Lineage (NCBI taxonomy): Eukaryota > Metazoa > Arthropoda > Arachnida > Ixodida > Ixodidae > Amblyomma > Amblyomma maculatum. The sequence continues at coordinate 77,691,603 of NC_139350.1, forward strand.
TCCTGAGTGCAAAGAGCTGCTCACAAGGTAGCATAAAATGAGAGATGGTCTTTGAGATGCAAGTTACCATCGGTAGTAGTCTACATACGCCCTTGGGTAGGCCAGTAGCTTTAGCATCCTTAGCGAAGACCCCCTCGAGCAGCGATGCAGCATGACAGCAAATGTTTCACAAATACGCCACGTAACCATGTTTTTTTTCTCTTTTTCCCCCTTTTTACCCCCCATATTCCAGCGATACTTATCCAAATATTGCAGTGCTACTAACCAAGGCACTCTCAGCGACTAGTGGCTCCAAGGCGAGCATCCAACGGCGCTGCGCAGCTTTCTTGGAATCGAGGCACTTGCACATCCAGCACAGTCGGCATCCAGCATGCTTAGGCAGCAAGAGTTCAGCAGTCGTGGCTTCACAAAATCGCTTGATGTCAGAGTCAAACACCAGACTTCGAGATGACGGCCCAAACACTTGTTTCGAACTGCAAGCATCACAGTATCCAGCATCCAAGTGGCACGGCTTGGGCCACTGCGTTTATAAAGCCTAAAAACTGCGGCCGCAGCACCCCTTAAGCCACAGGCACTACCTCTAAGCCATGATAGAAAGATACGCGCTTGTCTGACTAACCAACGCCCCAACGTTAGCGTCAGCGAAACAACGGCGCGCGCGTGTGCGTAGCCATCTATCTTTTGGCGTAAAAAAGATAGAAACAAGAAAAAAACAACTTAAAGGAAGTTATGTCGTGTCACGTGCTTGGGCGTCAGAGCGTCGTCTGCTCGATTGCTCCTACGGGATATGGTTTGTCAATACGCTAACGGGGCAAAAGCTTTTCACACAAGCCTACTCGACGGCACGGGAGCCACAGCAAAACGAGAGATCCAGGAGTGTAGTAGACATCACGGTGGCAGCTGTCGTACCAGAACTTTTGGGAGTCTTGGGATGCAGTGAGCCTGGCATGGGCTATCCGGCGGGCATCATGAGCGCGGGCGACGGCATCACTGGCGTAAGTACTGGTGGCGTCTGCCGTGGGTAGGGAGGTGTCGAAGAGTAGTAACGGGTGTCGGCCAAATAATATATAATATGGGGAGTATCCAGCAGTGGAATGGACAGCTGATTTGTAGTCGAATGTCACAAAGGGGAGATGACCATCAAAATCTCGATGGTCGTCAGACACATACATGGCCAGCATGTCTGTGAGGGTACGGTTTAGACGTTCCGTGAGGCAGTTGGTCTGGGGGTTATAGGCGGGGGTGAATTTGTGGCGGACGGAGCACTAACGGACAATTTCGTCAACCACTCGCCACAGGAAACAGCGGTCACGGTCAGTTAGTAGTTCACGAGGAGCACCATGATGAAGAATCAGTTTTCTAGAAGGAAGTCAGCGACGTCTATGGCGCAGCTGGTCGGGATGGCACGGGTAATAGCGTACCGAGTAGAGTAATCTGAAGCGACGGCTTTCAATTTTTCCCCGAGCCGGAAACTGGTAAAGGGCCAAGGAGGTCAACGCCTATACGGGAAAACGGATCAGTCGGTATGGGTATCGGCTGCATATGGCCTGAAGGCAAAATTGTGGGCTTCCTCCGACGCTGACACAGTTCACATGCGGCAATGTACTACTGGACAGAGCGGTAGAGCCCCGGACAGTAGAAACGTCGGCGCAGGATGTCGTATGTGCGAGAGGCACCCAGATAGCCAGCATGGGAGCAACACGGAACTGTTCAAGGATGGTGGAACGCAAGTGTTGGGGAACGACGAGCAAAAGGACTGTGCCATCTGGTCGCATGTTATGTGGGTATAGGCTGTTCTCGTGGAGTACAAATAAGGCTCGAGATGGGTCAGGGTGGTCGGAGATAGGACAGAGGATAGTGGAATGCAGAGAAGGATCTAAGTGCTGTTCCTTGGCGATGTTAGCAAAGGTCGAGACAGACACGACACATGCACCATCGTCAGAGTCTCTAGGACTAGGCGAGTCGACGGGATGACGTGACAAACAGTCTGTATCTTGGAGAAGCCGGCCTGACTTGTAGATGACGGAAAAGGAGTATTCTTGTAATCGTAGCGCCCAGCGCTCCAAACAGCCTGTAGGATATTTGAGAGAGGAAAGCCAGCACAAGGCATGATGGTCTGTTATCGCAGTAAAAGGGCGGACAAACAAATACGGGCGGAATTTCGTAATAGCCAGACAAGCGCCAGGCACACTCGCTCTGTGATAGAATAATTTTGTTCGGGTGTTGAGAGGAGGCGGCTGGCATACGCAATCACCCTTGTGCGGCCGTGTTGTCGCTGAGCGAGTATAGCTCCTATTCCATGGCCACGTGCGTCGGTACGGAGTTCGGTATTGGCGGAAGGGTTGAAGTGGGCCAAGACTGGTGGAGTAGTTAGAGCAGCAATAAGCTCTTAGAAAGCTGCAACTTGTTCAGGCCCCCAATATAATGAAGCGTCTTTCTTGAGGAGTTGGGTGAGCGGACGAGCAAAGACTGCGAAGTTCGGGACGAATCGTCGGAAATAGTAACATAGGCCTATAAAGCTTCGGACATCGCTGGATGAACGCGGAGTGGGAAACTCTCTGACGGCACGTATCTTGTCAGGGTTAGGCTGAACGCCGGAAGCATTAACCAAGCGACCAAGGACTCTGATTTCCCGATGGCCGAAACTGCACTTCTTTGAGTTGAGTTGAAGGCCGGTGCGGCGGAATAGCTCGAGAATGGTAGAAAGGCAAGGGAGGTGGCTGTCAAAAGTGGACGAAAAAACAATGACGTCGTCTAAGTAACAAAAACAAGTCGTCCACTTGAAGCTGTACAGCAACGAGTCCATCATCCGTTCGAAAGTTTCAGGGGCGTTACATATGCCAAAAGGCATGATTTTAAATTGATAGAGGCCGTCAGTGGTTATGAACGCTGTTTTTCACGGTCTTTCTTGTCGACAGAAATCTGCCAGTAGCCGGAACGAAGGTCGATGGATGAAAAATAGCTGGCTCCTTGCAAACTATCAAGCGCGTCGTCGATGCGCGAAAGAGGATATACATCTTTTTTGGTTATCTTATTCAAATGACGGTAGTCGACGCAGAATCTCCAACTGTTATCCTTCTTCTTGACCAACACGACAGGGGATGCGCAGGGGCTACTAACATCTTTTCGACCTCCGTTTGGATGACGCGTCTCTCGGCAAGCCAAACACGATAGGGTCGCCTGTGAATAGGACTGGCGTCCCCGGTATCAATGCGGTTGGTGAAAACTGTCGTTTGACCCAATGCGCGGGTACCGAAGTCAAAAAGGTCACTGTAGGTTGTAGGGCCCGTGGCGCGCCGCGCATTCGAAGGCCGCGCCACTTCCCAATGCTCCCTGCACGCTGCCTGTTTCCCTCTCCCCGCTCGTTCGGGGATAACCGGTACCGCGCGATGGGGCTATAAAAGAAGGCACGCGCCGCTGTCTCGCCCTCTCTTGGTCCCTGCCTCTTCGTTCCTGCTTCGCGCCTGGAGCTTCTGCCCGGAAGACGACCCGCAGGCTGCAGCCCCCCGGACGACGACCTAGCACCGACTTCGACGATCCCTGTGAGGTTAAAGATGTTTGTTACACGGCCCGCTGTGTATTTGTCGTGCGCATCCCTCGGGCAGAGGAATCGCCCACGACTGGCACCCAACTGGGGCTGAATTAGCACCTATGTGGACGATTTTTCTGCCAACGTGGCAGCGCACGGCAACACGACGGGCCGGTCCTTTGTATGTTAGGCGCGACGCCATTTTGAGTTTAGGGCTATCGTGTGTGCAGATGACAAGGAGTGTAGTATAGAAGTGTTTGTACAGTGTTTTAATTTTGTTTTGGGTTATGTGTGTGTTTGTTAGTGTCGGGCGGTTTGTGTTTTATTTTTTTGTGCATATGTTAGTTTTATGAAGTGTTTAGCCTTTGTGACTAGCCTCATGATACGGGCTAGGTGGTAGTTGTGCGCGTGTAGGCTCCCGGCTGGCCTTAGTTGTTGAGTGCAATGCTTCCGAGAAAAGACGTGCCAGATAGGGCCGCCGCTTCGGATGCCAGTGCGTCCGGAAGTGAGGTAAAGGACGCGGTAGAGTCTGCGCAGGTTACCGATGCGGCCGCCCTGATGAGGCAGATGAACGAAATGTTGTCGGTGTTCACCCGTCAACTCGGTTCGGTGGCTAGCGCCAACCAAGCCACAGCAGCGGCGACAGTCTCGCGTCCGCGGATAAATGTAGAGGTTTCCTCCTTTTCCGGCTACACGGCCGTGAAGTCAGTGCACGTGTTCTTGCAAGAACTCGAGAATTATCAGACGGCACTGGGTTCCCCAGACGACGTGGTGCTAGCGCAGGTAATCCCCGTGGCACTTGTTGAGAGCGCGGCAAGATGGAGACGCTGTCAGCCGGCCTTCCAGTCGATGGCAGACTTCACCGATCGCTTCCGCGCCGAGTTCATGCCTCCCTACTACGAGCGCCGGATGCTTGAGGAGCTAGCGTTGAGCACACAGCACCCAGAGGAAAGCCTCCTCGAGTATGTACGCGCAATGCAGGAGCTCTACAAGAGGGCAGATCCCACGGCAACCGATCTTGAACAGGTCGCGCGCGTGATGAGGCAATGCCATCCGCGCATCAAGCCGTATTTGCGGGGACGTGGTTTTGCAAACCTCGAGGCCCTAGCACAGGAAGCAAATGTAGTACAGGCGGATTTACTTGCTGAATTGCGCTACCAGCCACTCCCCAGGCCAGCCGAATCGCTAGAGCCGCGATGCGCCTGGGCCGGAGGCCAAGACTCCGCGCCGCGCGCCAGGGGCGCAGACTTAATGACGGTTGGGCAGGAAAGGCCAGCGGAAGGCTCCGCTATTCCTCGCGCTCTTGACCCGTACGCGTTCGAGCAACGGCGTCGAGCTGGGCTCGCCAGCGACGTCCGCAAAGGCGCGGAGAGAGGGGAAAGACGTCCCCAACCGCTTCGTGGAACGCGGCATTCCCCGACCGCGCGGCAGGTGAACGATCGGCTTTGCTGGAATTGCAACCAGCCGGGCCACGTGGCACGAGAGTGTCAAGCAAGGCGTATGCAGGGAAACGCGGACCGCCGGCGGCCATAATTGGTAACACCAGCCTGTCGCCGTCGGCGGGAGAATTTCGTGGTAGCCACGGCGGAAAAGGGAAAATGTACTCCCACGCCGCGTCATCGGGCGACCGCCCCGGGGGCGCAGAGGCTTTTGTCCCCCTCGCCTGTAGAGCCGAAGGAATGTTGTTGCGCTCGAGCCCTTTTATGCCAGTGCGGTTAGCTGGTCAAAGCTACTCGGCACTCGTTGACACAGGTTCAACTCTGTCACTGGTCAGTGATGATGTGTTCGAGGCCTGCCGTAGATGTAACATCCGTGTCAGGCCAGCTGAAACCCCTTTGAGTTTAGCAGCAGAGACGACAAAAGCGGAGGGAGCGGTACGTCTGGTCCTGCGTTTTGATGGCAGGAAGCCGAGGCATCTCTTCGTCTAGCTGCCCGGCTTAACCATACCAGTTATTTTGGGAAGAGATTTTCTTTCAAGCGAAGGCATTGTGCTTGACATGGGGGAGAACGGCTATCGCTACAGCCCCTTCACCCCCTAATTCCCTTTGTTAGCGGACCCAAACAGGAAATCGTCGCCCAGCGGGCGAGCGTCCACGCTTGTGTGGCAGACAGCTTCACCGCGACACTTAATGGTAGCCCATTAAAAGCAATTATCGCGTCCTTCTCAGGAACCGGTAGTCAGCACCGAAGGCTCGTGGAAACTTTACTCCTGTTTTCGGATTGCTTCACAGAGAAACCAGGCAGAACCGACTTGCTTCAGCACGAGATCGAAACGGGTGATGCGCGCCCTTTCAGATGTAACCCGCGGGCGTTAAGCGCGCATAAGAGACAGCTTCTCGACAGCAACGTTGACGAGATGATACATACCGGCGCGGTGAGACCCTCACAAAGTCCCTGGGCGTCCCCAGTGGTTCTAGCGCCAAAGAAAGATGGTTCGATCAGGCTGTGTGTTGATTATCGAAAGCTCAACTCACTGACGCCTATGGTTGCGTACCCTTTCCAGTCGATCGAGGCTGTGATGTACGCGTTAGGAAACGCAAGGTTCTTCAGAGTCCTGGATGCAAGCAGAGGGTATCTGCAGATTGAGGTGGCGGAAGGTGACATTCAGAAAACCGCATTCACCTGTCACCGCGGGCTTTTCGAATTTACTCGACTCCCGTTTGGTTTGTCTAATGCACCGAGCACGTTCATGCAATTTATGGACATCGTGCTGTGCGATGAAAGGTTCAACTACGCGATGGCGTACCTCAACGACGTCGTGATATTCTCACAGTCGTTCGAAGAGCATCTCATTCACCTGAATTCCGTTCTTGAAAGAATGAGACGTGCGGGTATAACGATCAACCCAAAGAAAGTGCAGTTGGCATCAAAGAGAGTGAACCTCGTGGGATTTGTGGTTGATGATGGCACTTTGAGACCGAACGATGACAAACTGCCGGCAATTCTGTACTACCCCTGCCCGACGGACGTGAAAAGCTTGCAGAGGTTTTTAGGTACGGTTGCCTTCTACAGACAATTCATCCCTAGTTGTTCAGAGCTCGCTAGGCCGTTGAACGAGCTGTTGCGGAAAGGCTCGAAGTGGGTCTGGGGCAAGGAACTGAACGACGCTTTTGTTGCCTTGGCTCGCGCGATAGCGAACACCACTAGTTAGCGCCTCTCCGACCTGAACAAGCCGTTTGTCTTGCAGACAGATGCTAGTGATGCCGGTGTAGGAGCTGTTTTGTTGCAGGAACACGAGGGCAAGCTGCGCCCTGTCGCGTTCGCTAGCCGCACGCTCACATCGGCGGAGCGGAATTACTCCGTGACCGAAAAGGAATGCATGGCAATAATGATCGCATTGTCAAAGTTCGACGTGTACCTAGACGGAGCGGTTTTAACCGTGCAGACAGATCACCAGGAACTTTCGTGGTTAAATAGGCTGAAAAGCCCCGCAGGCAGACTCGCGAGATGGGCGCTGACGTTGCAACGTTACGCGTACGCCATTGAGTACCGCCGGGGCAGCATGAATAAGGTGGCCGATGCGTTATCGCGCGCACCGTTGAAGGCTGGCAGAAGCGCAGAAGAGGCGCAGACCAGCATTGCTGAAAGCGGCGTCGCCGCTAGTGGAGAGGAGGAGAGGGTGGACGCGAGTGTCTCGTCCTGCGTAGTTAAAAAGAGAAAGGAGGCGGACAGAGTTGCCGCGCGGTGCTGCGAGAGAGAGAAGGCGCAGTAGCTAGTGGCGGCGACTACTCGCCTGCCAAGAAGCGAGGCAGAGAGAAATCTGTCATGGGGAGTAGCGGTCAGTAGGGAAGAGCTAATTGAGGCCCAGAAAGCAGACGGTCTATGCCAGCGGGTGCTGACAGAGCTTGCGACTAGTGCAGCTTGCACCGGGAACGCTGAGGGCAAGTACGACGCGTATCTGCTGGGCGATGACGGCTTACTGCTCCGCTACATCCCCCAACTTGATGAGGAAGAGGCGATTGCATCCCCCTTCCGAGTCGTGGTCCCGAGGAGGTTGCGGAAACGATTCCTCCAGTACTTCCATGACTCAGTGCTGGCAGGCCATGGCAGCGGCAGTAAGACTTACGACAAGTTATGCCGTGTGGCGACCTGGCCAGGTATGAGAAAGGATGTACTGGGTTACGCCTGTACATGTCCTGTTTGCCAGGTAGCCAAGCCTCGGGCGGTGAAACCGACTGGCATGATGAAGCCGGTAGTTAGCAACTATCCGTGGCAAGTGGTCGCGTGCGATATCATGGGACCCCTCCCTCGCTCCGCGCGCGGACACCAATATATCCTGGTAATAACGGACCACTATTCCAAGTGGGTTGAGGTTTTCCCCCTTAGGAAGCTTGTGTCAGAACGGATTTGGGAGAAACTGTTGGAGACATTCACTCGTTTCGGTTTCCCTTCCGACCTGATTACAGACAATGCCTCGTATTTCACAAGCAAAGTCTTTGTTGATTCCTGTCGGGCGCTTCAAATCCGCCACAAGAAAACGAGTCCCTACCACGCTCACAGCAACATAACCGAGAGAGAGAATCGGAATGTTAAGAGTATGCTGGTTGCGACGACCGAGCAGCACAGAGATTGGGACGCACGGCTGTCCGAACTGGCTTTCGCCACTAGAACAACCGTGAACAGGTCGGTGGGTATGACACCTGCTTACTGGAATTTTGGGAAAGAGGTCGCTTTTCCGCTAGAGAACGCCCTACTTGACGCGACGGGGCCCGCGCCCTCTCCGCTTACGCAGTACGATAGTATACTGGTTGCGACGACCGAGCAGCACAGAGATTGGGACGCACGGCTGTCCGAACTGGCTTTCGCCACTAGAACAACCGTGAACAGGTCGGTGGCTATGACACCTGCTTACTGGAATTTTGGGAAAGAGATCGCTTTTCCGCTAGAGAACGCCCTAATTGACGCGGCGGGGCCCGCGCTCCCTCCGCTTACGCAGTACGCGGCAAAGCTCCGCGAGCGCCTTGAGGCAGCGCAGCGCGCAGCTCGTGAAAACCTCGATGTCGCGCGCATGGAGCAAGCGGATCAGTACAACAAAGGTCGTAGTCACGTCGTTTTCAACACGGGCCACTTGGTACTGAAAAGAACGCACCCGCTTAGTAACGCAGCGCGTGGTTTCGCCGCGTCGCTAGCGCACAAGTGGGTTGGACCGTTCGAAGTTACGGCACGGACTACGCCACTCACCTACCAGCTGCGGTTGTTGGCGAGTGGTGCACGTCGCAGACTTGAAAGCTTACCACCTTCGCAAGGACGATAACTACGAAGCGGGGGAAGCTCAGAGCAATGCAGCGATCTCCCCCAAAGTAAGGTGTACAGGTAGCAACCCGGTTCGCAACCGATGCTATAACCTAAGGCCAAGGTAGTGCACTACTTTGTCTAACGTCTTTGCTTCTTTCAGAATGCATTCTGATAAGATTTTGCAGCAGCCAGATGAACCACAGTCGCTGGGGCGGGAAACCGCATCCAGCGCATGGTTCAAGGAGGGGCCACTTAAACAGAGGGTACCCCCCTAGTTTGTAGTGGTTTGTGGCCCATCATTGTGAACAGCGCAGCCATGCTGGCCATCTTCAACGAATCTGGATTGGAGCCCGCTGCCCAGGCCTGGAGTACGGGCCTCAGGAAGCCAGGTGTGCCCGGGGCGGAAATGCCTGCTGCAATGTGCATCCAGCACGGCGCCACGTGGAAAGGGGTCAACGATGTAGAGTAGCAGCTCAGGGCCGCTGCCAGACGTATCCGTGGCCGAGCCCAGCTGCGCTGTGACCCCGAGGATGTGGCCGCTGCCGGAGAGGGACCAGCCGGAACAGTCCCGCCATACCTGCTGCTTCTCCCGTCCCACGGACCAGCTGAGATGGCATCCCGTCAGAGCCAGGCGACAAGCCTTCATATTTTACGCCGACCCGGGCTCGGACATGGACATGGCCCGGCTGTTGGCGGAGCCCGGGTCGGACGCTGAGGGGGGGAAGGTGTAGGGCCCGTGGCGCGCCGCGCATTCGAAAGCCGCGCCACTTCCCAATGCTCCCTGCGCGCTGCCTGTTTCCCTCTCCCCGCTCGTTCGGGGATAACCGGTCCCACGCGAGGGGGTTATAAAAGAAGGCACGCGCCGCCATCTCGCCCTCTCTCGGTCCCTGCCTCTTCGTTCCTGCTTCATGCCTGGAGCTTCTGCCCGGAAGACGACCCGCAGGCTGCAGCCGCCCGGATGACGACCTAGCACCGACTTCGACGATCCCTGTGAGATTAAAGATGTTTGTTACACGGCCCGCTGTGTATTTGTCGTGCGCATCCCTCGAGCAGAGGAATCGCCCACAAAGTAAACAAAAGTTTGTGTAACTCAGCGGCGAATTCAGGTTCCAGATCAGCTTCAATCACGCTGTTAAGCGGATCAGGGCGCGATGAGGACGACATGGGGGTGTTAGCAGGGACTGCAGTTATATGATCTGTATACAGAGCTGAAATGGCACAATCGTTCATCGGAGACAGCGCTGCTAATGAAATTACCTCGGGCAGAACTTGAATTGAAAAGCTGAAGTTAAGGACAGGGAGAGTGGTGCGGTTCTGGGAGATGTGCACAATTAGATAAGGAAGGGTGACATGCCGCTGCAGCATGGCATCAGTACTGGGGCAAGTGAGATAGTCGCCATCTGGGACGGGTGGAAATGGCGACATAGGGATGTAAACGGCAGTTTCAGGAGGAAGGCGGCTAAACTTTGCTGATCGGAGGCAGGGTGAGCAGGGGGGGTCTTCATTGCAGAGCGGAAGGTCCAAGCGAAATAGGCCGCTAGAGCAGTCAATAAGGGCAGAGTGGGCTGATAAGAAGTCAATGCCAAGGATAACATCATGGGGGCATTCATGTACGACAGTGAACAACACTGTGGCATGAAGGTCAGCAATTGTAACTCGCGCCGTACAAATGCCAACCACGGCAGCAGGGCTGCCATTGGCGACGCGAACTGTGGATGAAACGGCTGACGTAAGGACTTTCTTGAGGCGACGCCGAAATGAGGAGCTGAGAACGGACAGTTGGGCGCCTGTATCAATTAGAGCAGAAACGGGACCTCCATCCACGAGGACGTCGATACGGTTATATTATAAGGCAGCCCTATTGCAAAAACCAGCGTCTCCAGTGCGAAACCAGTAAGATTTTCGCACTGGTTTTGCACTGGATCTGCTGTGCACGCTGGAGGTCTGCGATATTCACTGGAACAGTAACGGGAAGACACTGGCTGCACTGGTGCGATGGGAGAAAAACGCTGGGATTAGCCTTTTGACGCTGGGTGTGTCGCTGGCATCCGCGATGCACTGGGAGAAGCGCTGTATGTGCGCTGGGGCCGCACTGGTCCCAGTGCCCCAGTATAGCCGGTGCGGCCTGCGGCGTCAGCCGGATTAGCATCCCTCAGGGGCCAACAGGGCAACAGCGTACTCGCAATCGACCATCGGGGCGCATATAAAAAATATGGTTCAAGCAAGCGCTTTCTGCTGCGAAGTCATGCGCATTTGTAAGAAAACAAAGGCAGTATCTTTTTTCTAGAGCTTCCATGTTTCGATAGGTCATTTCGAGCGTTTCGAGAGAGAGTGCACGACCGCCGTGCCTCTATCTCATATGACACACTGACGATTAACGCACAACTAAAGCTGGAATTGAATAATGTGGGCTACCATGCATAACCAACTTCACAGCTGATCTTAAGGGCACTCAAACACAATTATTACTGCCAAAATGTTCAATGCGGGCTCAATCGCAGTCGAGCGTAGCCTGCACCACGGCCCAGTATAAACAGCAGAAAGAAAAACTAAAACGAGCAAGAGAGTAGTTTACCGAGCGATGGGCCCATGAGAGAAAAAACAACATACAGCGCTTGTAATGCATAATATTTGGCGTGTTTCTCAAGCTTTTGCGCAACTTCTTACTTTGCGTATGGAGCAGCCGAGCCCTCGGTCATCGCAACGCTTCCCGAAATGTTTACATACAAATAAGGTTTAGTTACACGCAATATAGGGTCATCGCTGCGGCGCTTGCCGGTATTGAAGCTTGGTCGCACTTTTTTCCTTGAAGGTTTGTACTAAAGCTCCGTGTTCAGCGAAACTTACGCCCACGGTAGCAGAGCACCACCCAAGAGCCGGCGTTGGTAAATTTGCCAGCGATGTCAAACTGCACATGGGAAAATTATTCCAGTGCACAAAATAGCACGCATAGGCACCCAGAACATTAGTTGCAAGTCGTGAGAGCAGACAGCAAGCTCCAATGATCAAGAAGTTGTAAATGTTACAGCGGTAGCAATGGCCTGTAGACTGCGAAACATGAAGTCCCAACCTTATAAATACGTGTCATGACATAAAATACAACAATATTTCAAAGGAAATCTGTTCTCGGCGTGGCCGAGTGGTTAGCGTGCTGAGCTAGTAATTGAAATGCACGTACGGACTGAGTTCGAAGCGTGCTTAGTGCGTTTATTTTTTTTTCTTTTTTTTCCTTTTTTTAGGTTTTTTTATGTACTTAACTTGTTTCGTTACTTTTTAATTTTTATCCCATGCCTTTTTTCTCCGGGCGAACAGTACCGCCAGTGCGAAGCGGCCCAGTATGCCGCGTCCCAGTGCGCCCAGTTTCCAGTGTCATACTGGGACCATAATCAGGTATGGCGCTGGCGCGCTGGGCCCAGTGGCACTGGTTTTTGCAATAGGGAGGGGTCAACAGAGGTTTTTCGGTCCGGGTCAGAAATGCAGTGTCACCTCCGGGAGCTGCATTGGCTAGTTTTCCGGTCAGTGGCCAGAATAGTAAGGTGGCGAACTGCAGCGAGGAAGAGGAGAACGCGAAAATCGTGCTTGCGGGGTTGGTGAATGGTTGGCAGTACGGACAGTGGATCCGGGGTCAGCGCGGGTCTGGTCGGGGTGACGTGAGGAATAGCGAGGGGCATAGTTTCTGCGGCGGCCGAAGTAGATGTAGTGACGAGATGGCGTATACCAGCGACTACGGCAGTGACGGGACATGTGGCCAACGCGAGAACAAGTAAAACAGATGGGGCGATTGTCATGTGTAGCCATTCATTTGGGTTGCGGTACCGATATCGGCGCGAGAAATCGGCGCTGGATGAAGCTGCAGCAATCACTGGAGGGACAGGTCCTGAATCCACGGTGTCGGTGGCGCTGGCAGAAGGGAACCCCATATTCGCAACATCTTAGGGAACAACAGCCTTAATAAGTGATGTAGTAGCCAGGGTGTTGTCGGGTGCATGCGACAGTGATGCCGCGGAAGTCATTGCGTCAAGCTCTTGGCGGACAATGCGTGTCAAAGTGCTGGCGTTAACAGGCGGTCGAGGAGTCGGGAGATCGATAAAGAAGAAGCTAGCAGCCGTGTTCGGCAGCCGGTCGAAACGGTGAGATATGCGCCTCTGTTTCGCCTGCTCAAAACGGCGGCACACCTGCAGCACAGAGTCCACGGGGGAGCAATCCCTGCACAACAAGAGGTTGAAGGCATCGTCGGAAATGCCTTTTTATTATATGGCCGACTTTATTCTCCTCAGCCATGCCTTGGTTGACTTTGCGGCATAGCGACAGGGCTCTTGAATGTGAGATAAGACTCCGTAGAAGTTTGGGTGCGAGAGGCGAGCGCTTTCTTGGCGGTCATGTGACGGCCAATAGGCTTTCCGAACAGGTTGTGTAGCTTCTGTTTGCAGATATCCCAAGATGTTAGGTCGTCTTCGTGGATTTCAAACCACGCCCGCACGGTCCCAGCCAAGTAAAGGATTAGATTCGCGAGCATGAGTGTGGGATCCCACCGATTGTGCTTGCTCACGCGCTCGTATAGGGCTAGGCAGTCGTCTACGTAGACGTCGCCATTCCCGCAGAAGGTTTCGGGGTCACGGGGGGGGCATGACAACTGCAGCTGCGGCGGCTGCAGAGGTAGAGGCGTCTGTAGTCATTGTAGTGGTTCCGACATGGCGGCCGCTGTGGAGATCCAGCTTGTGACAGGGGATCGAATAGATTTACCTCCACCAAGAGATGTTACGTGGAAGATCTACAGTCCGAATGCTCTCCGCACAACTAACGTTGATGAGGGCACCGATTTCACAACACTCAGCGTCGTCGTCTTCTCGGAGTCTGTTGCACTTCTTCATTCTCATCACGAACAACGAATACAGCTAAGTAACAATATATTCACGTGACGGGGAAACGGGGAAAACGTGAAAGAGGAACCGTTCATAAAAAAGGTTGTACAAGGCCACAACATTCTCTTCTCTGTGCCAAGTGAAGATGGTATTCAAAATGAATACCAAATTTTGCTTGCCTGTTTTCATGTAGTGAATGATGCGTAAGTCGTTTCAATTACGCGGACCTCCACGTGGCTTTCAGCTACAGCTTCTAAATAGTTAATAACCGGATTTTATTTTCGCTCTTGTTTCGGCTTCAAAATCCGAGTAATGGCCAATTCAAAGTTGCGTGTAGGCCACGTGAGGGACGAACAAAATTTCAATGCGATTAGTTTTTCGTCTTTCTAATTGCCTACAACGCTAAAGCCAACCTGCTTCAAGAGCCGCAGTCACAGATTGTGAAGAAGCGGCGATTGTATAGCATTTGTCTCCATCACGTGACCTGTGTGGAACGATGACTATTTTTATGGCACAGCCATCTCTGAACTGTTGAAATTAAAACCGAAACAGAGTGAGGCGAAATTCAGTTTTAAATTATTTAGCGGTCGCCCGCAAACCAGGAAGGGGAACCGTGTAAAACAATCTCTTGGACATCGTTGCAAATTAAAACGCATTTAACTAAATTTGCTTGTCCACAACCCTTTAAGTATTCCCTCCTGCTCACCAACGTGGGCATAGAAACGCAAAGCAAAGTTTTCCAGTGCATGGGAAAGAACTGGAACAGCACAGTGTGGGAAAATAGATTTAACTAATATTGAAATTTAACTTGAAATACTTATTACACTCTGTCTAAAAGTGTTTGCACCGCATCAAATTTAAGTAACTGGAGCAGAGAGTAACTGGGGAAACGCATGGAAATTTACATTTTGCCCTCTAACTGTGCTACTGTGGCATGAAAGAACATGAAATGGGAAGACAACATCCGAAAAGATTTCGTTGACGATATGAGTGCATTTTCACTTATGCATCACTGAATTCTGAAAGTTCCGTCGGGGCTTTAAACGAAGAAGCGAATTGTGGGAACCCGCGGCCACGAACACTGACAGCGAGGAACTCTAAAGTCGCCTCTCCTTAGCATTGCGGTGCGTCAGTCTAGCCTACGTGCTTGTCAGCGGAACTTGTTAGCTGTAGTATTCAGTTCGTAATAAATGTGATGCTTTCCTTCCCCAAGCCACTGCGTAAATTAGTTCAATGGAAGCCAGTACGCCTTCCGCACTTAATTGCTCTCGATTGAAATCTTTTAACTTCTCACCCTGAGTGTAAGCACGAACCTCTCCTGAACGAGAATTCGCCAGCGTAGCCACACTGACACGGTGCCTCCTAATTATACTTTCACGCATAGCAATTTGTACCTGCGAGCGAATGGACCAGTTAGTATTTTAAAATATATGCAGCTAAAATTTCTTTAAAAAAGAAGCATTAGGTTGCATCTTGTTTTTCCTCTTCGTGTTATTTATGTTTGCAGCAACATTTGAATTATTTATTCAGAAATGCGCGAATTTCGGTTTTGGCCATTATTCAGTTGCTATAAATTTTCTTTGCCGAAACAAAAATACATCTTTTCAAAGCTCAAGTTAGAAATATAATCCGATTAACAATTTCGCTCGTAAATTTAGAAATATTGCTTCGCCATGTATATATATTCAAAACATTAAGCACTAAAATAACGCAAGAGCAAAATACCCGGTTAAAGAACTGCAAAAGAATGAGGTAAGATACAGACCCATTTCCGCTTATCGCGGTGATATAAGCTCCAAGAATCGACGGCTCCTCCAGCGCGCTGTATGGACATGGGAGCTAACGCTTGATTTAGCCCTGGCCGCCCCGAATGTCCGGCGACCATATGCACGAACATAAGTGGCGGTAGAGGGACCCGAACGATAGAAGGGGAGAAGACAGAAAAATGAGAGAGGACGGTGACTGCCGTCCGGTTGCGACCGCCGTCCCGTTGCGACCGCCAACGAAGGGAAGCCTCGGGAAAGCGGCGGCGCATATCTGGACGGTTCTCGCGAACATTGTCCGCACAAAATCTAATCATTTTGATAGAAATTATAAACCTTTGTTTAGCAGTGTCACAGATGAATTGCTCACGCTTGTGTTTGTCCCCGAACGAAGAATGATGTTGCTTCAAAGATTTTTCTTTCAAGCTGGTCTTTTCTGCAGCCTAAAATAACTGTACCGCTGAAAAGCGGGAAACAGCCGCATCCTTTGCAGTTCTACGGAAGGTGCTCCCCAGTACTGTTCTTGAGAGAGTTTGAGAGTTATCGTAGTCTGTCATTTACGCACCTGCCGGTTTGTACAACATAAAACTTACCACAGGTGAACTTGATCTTGTAGATCACTCCTACTGCACATGGGATGAAAGAATTTTCGAACAGAACGGCGACGATAGGTCTGGGAGAACTCAGATCCGAAAAATTCAATACCCCAAACAAAGGCACGCCGCAAGGCTCAGTGATCTCGCCCAGGCTCTTTAACGTGGCTATGATCGGCTTAGAAAGAAGCTAAAAGAGATAGATAGGATAGAACACGCCCCATACGCGGACGATATCACCATCTGAACGACTACAGGATCACTAAAAGAAAAGGAAGAGAAGCTTCAACTAGCAGCCTCCTGCGAAGAAGGATATGTCAAATCAAGGGGACTCCAATGTTCCACCGATAAATCGGGGCTACTAAGAATATGGCGAGGGAAAAGGAACAAAGAACCACCCACTGACGAAGATCTAAAGCTAAAAGTATACCTAGAAGGGGAACTCATTTCGGAGAAAACAATAATCAGAGTACTCGGAATGTGGATACAATCGAATCAACGCTGCACCCATATACTAGCCCAGCTGAGGGCATCGACCCTCCAGGTGGCACGCATGATAACACGAGTAGCACACCGGAGGTCGGGCATGAGGGAGGAGGACACGCTCAAACTGGTCACGAGCCAAGTGGTCAGCCGAGTGGCATACAGCCTTCCGTATTACTACCCTCTCAAGAGCGAAATACAGCAGGCAGACACGATCCTGAGAAAAGCGTACAAGACGGCACTTCACCTACCGCACAACACCTCCACGGAGAAACTCCTAGCGCTGGGATTGCACAACACTTTCGACGAGCTGCGAGAAGCAACTGCGCAGGTTGCAACAAACACCGACGGGCAGAGAACTTCTGAAGAAGCTAGGATGGCCAGACCAATTTAAAGAAATACAGAGAACCGCCGACATTCCGGACGAATATCGCAAAACAATAAGGATAGCACCAATCCCAAAGATAATGGACTCAAACCTTCATACGTACCATGAGAGGCAAGAGACGCATACTTGCAGAAGGTAATAGCCCCAGAAGAAACGACGGTATATGTGGATGCGGCCACATACGTCAGGACGAGTGGGCAGGAACACTGTAGCGACGCTTGTTGACTCGAATCTACGAGAAGTGATCAGCGCATCGCTGAACGACTGCTCGGTCGTCGAGCCCGAGGAGGTAGCCTTAGCTATGGTCCTGGCGGAAGGCTACAGGAAGAAGCAGTCACTGACAATTTTGACAGACTCGCAGGCGACGTGCCGCAAATATCTGCGGGGCAGAATTGGTCATCGAGCGATCCGCCTAATTCGTTCGAGTGGCCACCCAATGAAACAACCTGAGGAAGAAGACTATAATCAGACACAAGATCGTGTGGACACCGGGATACACCGGGATAAGGCTAGGGGAAACCAGAAGGCGGACGAGATAGCTCGAGGTTACGTTCAATACCGGGCATCTAACACGTGCGACCCTTTGGACAACGACCCCATACCCCAAGAATACTCGGCAATCCTGAACAACTACAAAGGCTGCAGAATGCCGTATCCACCCCCGCACAGATCCCTCAGCAAGGAGGACTCCATCACGAGGAGGCAGCTACAGACAGGTTCCTTCCCGAACCTACAAACACTGTACAAAAAGTACCCCACACAATACACAAATAATGTCCATGGTGCTTAGACACCCACGCTATATCACACGACGAGGGAATGTCCGGGAATTCCAGGAGCGCCCATATAACAAACCCGAGTGTGGAGCAGTGGGAGGGAATGCTCTCCATCGACCGGCGGGAAGACCAAGAAGGTCTGACCCGACGGGCCCAGCTGGCGGCGGCATCCTACAGGGCCCTGGAATAAGGGTGGACGACCACCGCTACGGAAGATGGTAGACATATCTAACCACCACAAACTCTATAGAGGAAGTAAATGTTTATTCTCTCTCTCTCTCGTGTTTTTTTTTTTTTTTTGCCACAGACTATTTTTTTCTCATTCCACCCTGCGAACGATCGGGAATAGTTCTGACAGTTTACAAGATGCCGTAAAAACGCCTTGTCCTTTTCTGCCGCGCCGAAGAATTTCTTGAAGTATGGATCATCAGCTGTCCTACAAAACAACCCTTCTTTAGTTCTACATTTGATTTCCTGTATCTTAGAAGCATGATCAAGTAGGCGCAAAATGATCATGTAGATGCGAAACGTGGCAGCACAACGTACAGAGCTTCCTCAATATCAGTTATATCAAAATAGAGCACAGGCTCCTTGAGTTCAATTTTGATAAAACTGGGATTAATAAAGCTGTGTAGGCTGTTAGTTCTAGCACTACTAAGAAACTTCCATCTAAACTCTTGAAACGCTTTAATGAAAATTTTATCCACTAAAAACATAGCGGGCCACACAGTTTACGCATTCTAAGAGATTTGATGCTGTAGCCATACGTGAATCCCACACGCGCTGATACATTCAAGAATAGCTGTAATATGCATGAGGTACATCAGATATTTTACATCAGAGGCTATGTGAAATTTTCGCCCAGATATTCAACACCCTGCATGCTTTCCTAGTTACATACTCGATATGAGTTCTCCATGAAATATTGTCTCTAATATACACTCCAGGGCATTAAAAGCAGATTTTTCTAAAGGATTGGAATTTAAACAGTACACCGAGCTTCTTGGATTATGTTTTCGAGTCGCTCCAGCATATTTTCTTTCATTTCAATTTAGCGTTCATTTCTCCGTGATGCATTATTGGTGATGCTTTCTAGATCGTACTGTAACACGAAAACGTCGTATTCACTGATTGTCGGGCTGTACTTGATGCAGTCCTCTACGTACAAGCGGATTTTGCGAGAAGCTTTATGAACAGTAAGTGCTGCTATGTATTAATAACAATAAAGGAGCAAGAAGAGACTTTTGCGGTAGGCTGTATGTAGCATCTATTAGGACGTAATGAGGTCTACTAGATCGGTAGTGATTAGTGAGTATAATAGCACTCTGACTATAGCTGTATTATGAAGACATTTTCTTTCAGCTTACGTTGCTTGAAAATGGCGTAGTTTTTCATCATGGTAAATGTCAGGAAAGACAACCTTGAGAATGACGAGCTGTAACCCCCGTTTAAGCTAGTCTCGCAGGGCAGGCTGCGAGTAATCATGAAAACAAAGCTTCCGGCTGAAGTGGTCCCTGGGTACAGCACCAACAATTTCACGTGGAGAGCCGACATTCACTTAGATGCCAAAGATATTTCGACAGTCCTCAGTTTGCCTTCTCTGTGCGGCCCGACCAATACCCACCACACCGCAAAAGAAAGCTCTGCCTTTTCCTTTCTTTCAGCATTGTTTTTTCCGTTTCGTGCTAGGAAAGTAGCACGGACATCCGCCACGTCTGACTGCATGAATCTCACTGGTCAAGAACAAGACACTATTAGATTGAGAATACACCGGCTTGATGTTGATGTTGATGATTAGCGCAGAATAGGTTGGGGGTGGAACATGCTCAAGGCACACAGTCAGAATTCTTCATGTGATTACGCTCTCAATCAAGCGGACCATGTCCGCATGTTCCACTTCTTAAATTCTATGTGAGTTAGAAAGCACGGCGACGGTCATGAAAGACAGCACAACACTCGCTACACTAGATGCAGCAATGAGCCTTGCCGCCTTGCGTTATCAATTACATCTTCTTGACACTTATTTCGACTTAGAGCTAACATTTACAAAACACTACGTAGCCAGCACCTCAAAGCGTACAACTCGGCCAACATGCTGATGACATGAGAGGTTTATTCAAAATAGAACCCCGTGGATCGAAAACGAGAACTAAGCATTCTAACTCTACATCCAAAGCCGAAGCCAAGCTTTGACAGGGCCGGACTCGCGCACGACCAGACGCTCATCAAACGTGACCAGCGTCAAAGTTCAGGAAAACTCCTTCGGGGCTACGATATCGGACACACACCATGCACTGAGCACGTGCAAAAGGCACAGCGATAGTGAGAACAAAAAAGAGGGACACGCTTGCGTCATCATGATTAATTATAACTTCAGTAAGCAAAAAGCAAGTCAGACAGCTATCAAAGGACTAAAAGAAGCACCTGCAGTGGGAATGCAACGTAGATGAGCTCCTCAGGTTTGCCGCGAGGAGCACAAGTGTTGGGTTCTCCAATTATTGGAGCTTCCTATCAGGGCATACCGTAGGTTTTGTGTCCGCTAACTAGAAGAATGCAGCGGGAATTGTCAATTACGTTGAAATTCAGTATAAACAACAATCTATCCGAAGAAGGATATACAATCGGGCAAGTTGGTATTGGTTCATATTGGAAAGGTACAGCGCAAAAACACACAAGAAAAAATAAAGAACACGGATAGACGTGCATTGACTCGCACCTAAATTTTATTGGGAAGAAACTCATTTTCATACAAGTCTTTCAAGCGATAACAGGAAGCCTGTAGCATTTGCGCGAAGCACATTGCAAGGGGTCAAAACATATAGGTCACAACCACCGGATGATATATTTAAAAAAAAACGTTTTGCTCCCTTCTCCCGTGAAAACATTATGGAAAAGATTATGAATTACCAAGCAACGACACCTCCTTATCTGCTAACATAACCGAAGGCTGGCTTAAACATTGCGACTGTCTTTTTCGGATCAAGTAGGCCTCCATCAGCTCTCTTGTTGTTTTATCCCGGTGTCGAAATAAAATCTTAGTCTTCGCAACTAAAGGGCGGCAGTTTTTTTTCTTTCTCTTTGCATCTTTTTCACAGTTGCGACAGTTCGTCTTGTGTTTTTTTTTTTTTGAGCTTTACCTTTCCAATATGAACAACCTATGCGGTAAATGCGAAGAAAGCGATCAGCTTGTGTTGCTGACGTAAACAAACCATTGTGACTAGAAGCAAGACATAGCCAAGCTAAGGCCATAAGAAACAACATAACAGAAGTGGTTCTACTCTAGCTAAGACAAATAAACTGCTCTGGTTGCTATTCAATCGTGGTATCAACTCCACTCAGAAATGCCCTGTTGTTTTTTTTTTTTTTATCTTTCGCCTCAGTAGCGACATTCACAGGTTTGTTACTCACAGCCGATGTTACCCTTCGACAAACAATCAAAAACTTTCGAGTGATAGTTCTGCAGGTGACGTTTTATATTTCTGGCTTCTTCTTGCCCCTTGATGGTAAGCTGGCTACAATCACAATATCGTGGCGCTTTCTTTTTTTTTTGTTTACTTGAGTTCGTGTAGTGTTACCATACACATAACTTTTTCCGGAGTTGGGAATCACCAGTTGCGATGCCACGCCACATCGCGATGGCACTTTGCAATCGCTTCAAACCAGTTCGCAAATATTATAAGAAAGTTGCGAATTGTGTTCAGTGTGTGGTGGTCCATCAAGAAAATGCAGTATGTAAATTAAAGCGATAATAACACTTATTCTAAAGGATACATATTTTCTTTTTGCGCATTTTACCCGTAAGATGCCCAGGTCGAAAGAGGTTCTGCTTAGAAAATTGGATTGTATACCCTGCTTACAAGAGACCCGTGATAGCGGATATAAAAACTGCCCCCGCCCCCCCCCCCCCCCCCCCCCCGCCCAGAGCACATACCTTATAAAAGGGTTCAACTGTAGTTGTAATATTTGCAAAGGGAATCTTCAGGAGGTTGAGAAGTGATGTACCCCCGGGAAAGAAGGGCGCAGTGACACAGAGTGTGCCATGTCTCTCCCCGCAGAACCGTATATTTTCGTTGTGTAATACCAACTAGCCCAAAGCGCCACCTTAGTAAGGTCAGATTTACACCCATGATCAGAAGCCAAATTAAAGTTTATAAATATATTTACGCAGTCAATGATGCTGAAAGTAAGGATACCGGTGAAGCATCTTTGGGTGAAGGCAATGGGTAATGTCACCCATGGGTAATGTCGCCATCCTCGGTTAGAGCTGAATATCTATTCTGCAGCGAGTCCGACAGTATACAAGCTTGAATTCTGCTTTGCATGCAGGAGTTGGAATGTTTAGTTCTCGTTTTCGATGCACAGGGTCCTATTTTGGGTAATTACTGTCATGTTATCATTATGTAGGCAATATTGTACAGCTTGAAGTGATGGTTGCGTAGTGTTTTGCGAATGTTAGTCGAAGTGACTGTCAAACGGGTGTCATTGAGAACGGGAATATAGGCAAGGCGGCACGGCTTATTGCTGCATCTAGTGCAGTGAGCGTTGTGCTGTCTCCAACGACTTTGGTTGTGCTTTTTAAAACACGGAGAATTTATGAACTGGAACATATGAGATCATACTCCGCTTGATTGAGAGCGTAAGTGCGTGATGAATTCTGAATGTGTGCCTTGAGCTTGCTCTCCGCCCTCAACTCTCGCGGTGTGAGTCAAAAGCACTTACACCTGCGTGCGCGCTCATCATTTGCATCAGGCCGGTGTATTCCGAATCTAAATCTTGTACTTGACCAACGAGATTCATGCAGTCGAAAAGTGGCGCATCCTCATGCTGCTTTTCGAGAACCGAAAGGGAAAAATAATAGTGAAAAACAAAAAAGTAAACCTTTCAAGTGCGGTGTGGTGAGTAATGCTCTGACGGCACAGGAAAGGCAATCTCAGGTCTGCTGGCTTATCTTTGGCCTCCAAATGGATGTCGGCTGTCCACTTGAATTTTTTGGTGGAGCGCCCAGGGAACGCTTCAGCGGGAAGCTTTCTTCCATTCTGTACATTATTCCTTACAGCCTGCTCTGCGAGACTTCCTTATACGGTGGTTTCCGCGCGTAATTTGTCAGGGTTGTTTTTCCTGACTATTATCACGACGAAAATCCAGCCATTTTCATGCGTAAGCAACGTAATCTGAGCGGAAATACCTCCATAATGCAGCTCGTCAGAGTGCTGCTATAACTTAGTGAACTCTACCGGTCTAGTAGATCTCATTACGCCTTAAAAGATACTACATACAGTCTACCTCAGGGGTCTCTTCTGGCATCTTTATTGTTATTGATACATGGCAATACTATTGTTCATAAAGTTTCACGCAAAATCTGCTTGTACGGACAAGACTGCATCATGTGCAGCCTGACACTCAACGAATTACGTTTCCGCCTACAGGATGCGGTCTAGACCACTACCACAAATTGACGCGTCACGGCGGAATAGACGCTCAATTCAAATGAAGGCAATTATACTCCACTGACTAGAAACCGTATATTAAGAAGCTCGGCATGCGATTTCAATTCCAATCCTTTGGAAAGTGCTTCCGAATCTAAATTAGTGGGCGTGCATACCAAATTAGGATATTTCAGGAAAAACTCACGTCGAATATTTACCCAGCAAATTATACAGGATGTGGAATTTCTTGGCGAAAATTTCACACAGTCTGAGATGTATAAGAGCTGTCCCTCCCACTTATTACACGAATTTTTAATTATGTAATCACAGTGTAGGATCCACGTATGGCTACATTATCAGACTCTTAGAACGCACACAGGACCCTGTAGCCGCGTTTTTGTTAATGGATACAATTTTGAACACAACGTTTCATCAGTGATGTAATCTTTTGGCTGGGAATTTTATAGTATACTGGTATTATAGGCGGCTCTACTCCGTTTTGATAAAACTGGGATTGATAAAGCTTTGTAGGCTGCTACTAGCACTACTAAGAAACTCCCAGCCAAGCTCCTTAAACGCTTTGCAGAAATTTGTAGAACAAAGAGGGTTACACAATTTACGCGTTCTAAGATATCTTATAATGTAGCCATATTTGAATCCCACACGGCGCTGACATATTCAAGAATCGATGTAATATGTGTGAGGTACAGCTGATAGTTTACATCTGAGGCTGTGTGAAATTTTCGCCAAGATATTCATTAGCCTGCATGCTTTGCTAGCTGCATATTCTATATGAGTTCTCCATGAAATGTTCTTTCTGATATACACTCTAGGGTATTTAAATTCGGAAGCGTTTTCCAAAGGATTGTAATTTAAACAGTATGCCGAGCTTCTTGGATTACGTATTTTAGTGAGTGGAGCATAATTGCATTCATTTCAATTGAGCGTTCATTTCTGCGTGATGCGTCATTGGTGATGCTTTCTAGATCGTATAGATCGGTATCGTCAGAGTGATAATAGCACTCTGACGAGCTGTATTATGAAGGAATTTGTTTTCAGCTGACGTTGCTTACGCTTGAAAATGGCGTAGTTTTTCATCGTGGTAATTGTGTGCAAAGACAATCTTTAGAAATGACGCGCTGGGACCACCGTTTAAGCAAGTCACGCAGGGCATGTTGTGAGTAATGATGAAAAAAAATAGAACAAAGCTTCCCGCTGGTCTCTGTACGCCGTACCACGTGGAGAGCCGACATCCACTTGGATGCCAAAGATAAGTCGGCAGTCCTCACTTTGCCTTTTCTGTGCGGCCCGACCATTTCCCACCACACCGCACTAGAAAAGCTTGCTTTCTCCTTTTTTTTTCCATTATTTTTTCCGTTTCGTGCTAGGAAAGTAGCACGGCCATCCGCCACTTCTGACTGCATGAACCTCTCTGGTCAAGATCAAGACACTATTATATTGAGAATACACCGGCTTGATGTTTATGATGAGCGCCTCGCAGGTATAATTGCATGCTTTTTACTCACGCAGCGCAGGTTCGGGGTGGAGCATGTTCAAGGCACACAGTCAGAATTCTCCACGCGCTTACGCTCTCAATGAAGCGGGACAACGTGCGCATGTTCCACTTTTTAAATTTCTGTGAGTTAGAAAGCACAGCGACGGTCATTAAATATAGCACAACACTCGCTGCACTGGATGCAGCATTGAGCCTTACCGCCTTGCCTATACCCTTTCTCAATCACATCCTCTCGACACTTATTTCGACCACTACGTAACCAGCACCTCAGAGCGTACAACGCTGCCAACATGTTGATGACATGCGCGGATTATTCAAAATAGAATCTCGTGGATCGAAAGCGAGAACTAAACATTCTAACTCTACATGCAAAGCCGAAGTCAAGCTTTGGCAGTGTCGGACTCGAGCACGACCAGACGCTTATGACAGGTGACCAGCGTCAATCTTCAGGAAAAGTCCGACGGGGTTACGATATCTGATGGAATCGTTCTCGGCCACGCAGTCCAGCCATTGCGCCAACCTCGTCCAGCACACACTACACACCATGGACGGTGCACGTGCGCAAGCCCTGGGGCAAGAAGGTGAGGTCAGCAACAGCCATCACAAACAAAATTCTAACAGTACTCTACATATTGCAAGTAGCAGTCAACTGACGGCCTATTGTGCACCCACAAAAAAGAACAAAAGTAAAATAACGAAAACACCAACCCTCGCCCCACCAGGCTTACCCTCAACAGTAGGATCCAATTTCCCTCTCTCTCTTTTTTTTTTCGCACCCTCTGGGCGATGCCTCTCGCGCACAAGGCCTGAACATCTGCAGAGCGACCCGGCAGGAACAAGGCGCTCGCAAGCCCAGAGTAAGGGAAGAAAGACTGCGCGCTCGGAAGGAAAGGGCTTTGTACTCCGACTCCACTAGCTCCCCCTACTTCTCCGAGAAACAAGGGACCCGCGGACGACGCTTGAAGGGAGGGAAAATTACTTCTAGGCCCAGGCAGCTTTGGGTCAACTTCAAGGTAACCTTGTATTGTAAATTTAATGCTACTCACCACAGGAGTCGTGAAAAGTGCAGCCTATATTTTAATAAAGCGACATGCTTTGTTTCAGCGGAACAGAATATGACGTAATGTCGTAGGGGAATACTGAATTAAGTTTACATGCTTACGTTGCCGCTGGAACCGTTAAATTAAAATTGAACATTAGAACGCAAGCATTGTACATGAATTTGTTCGACAAATATGTAAAAGAACCAAGGAATAATCCTACTCGTGCTCTGTGCAGCTTTTTGCGAGAGCAGTGGTGGTGGTGGTTTCCATGGGGGGATTATCTTTACTCTATCTGCAGGCAATTCCGCGACCTGAGTACTTAAACTTGAAGATCGTGTTTCTACCACAGTCCGCTAAAGCCAAATGTCTCGAAAAACGTCGAGATTTTTTTTTTTTTTGTTACTGCTGGCCGCTCATTTCACGAACGCTCAGCGTGCACGAAGCGAGAGACGTCGTCTAACAAAACGTTGTTTCCTCAACTTGTACCGGAGTGTCTCACTACCGTCACAAAATTCGTGAAGAGCGCAGCTATCCTTGATGGTTGGTTCATATGAGATAAGTTATGTTCCGGACACGAAACTAGTACTAGCATCACGTCCATAAAACAGCTGATTCACTCAGCCACAGCAAAGACAAGCGAAAACAATTAAGAATCTTAGCGGCAACCTGCAACTCCCCTGAATGATTTTTGAGATTGGTCCGTTAGACGCCCTCATTGCCTTCTCCCAAAGATGCTTCTCCAAAGACCCGGTATCCCTGCTTTCAGCATCAGCTTCTGCGTAAATAGTTTTATAGACTTTAATTTGGCTTCTGACCACGGTTGTATATCTGAGCTTACTAAGGCGACGCTTTCGGCTATAGTTGGTATTACACAACGAAAATATACGTCCCTGCGTGGAGAGACATGGCACACTGTGTCACAGCGCCCTTCTTTCCCGGGGTGCATCACTTCTCAAACTCGTGGAGACGCGTTTTGCAAATCTTACAACTACAGTTAGATAGATAGATAATGTTTATTTGAGTGTGCCTCAACAGTCAAGTGGCCTGAAGGAGCGCACACTAAGTCAGATATATCAGAACACTTAACATTTAAAACCAGGCACGAAACCAACAATTAGGCAAATATGTCCGTGTCAATAAACGTTTTGTTATACAAGATTTGTATACGAGTCATTGGACAGTTGGCGTGCAAATCTGGATAAAATGTATCAAAACATTTTGCAGCCTTTGCACGCGGCACACTAAAATTCAGTGAAATCAGTAGGGTCTCACAGTTAATGAAACCGCGCACAATTATTTGCAGAAACTGCATGTCACGTGTGAGTCGCCTGTCGCCAACAGTACACATATTGAGGTCTGCCAAGAGAGAATCGTAGTCGTAGAAACGGCGGCGTCCAATATATCTGTCATAAAAGGTGCGTATGAACTTACGCTGGACATTTTCAATTTTTGCGCAATAGGTGGCAGATAAGTTATTCCAAGCTACTGACGCGAACTCAAGGCGTGGTCTCACAAGGACACAGTGTAGAGTGCGTAGACATTCGTGCCATTTAAAGTTTGTTGTTAGTCTAGAGATAAGGCCAATATGTCTCAATGCCCGTAACACAATTGAATTTACATGCAATCTAAAATCAAGCCTTGAATCAACAACAACACCAAGGTCTCGTACATGGGCCACACGAGAAATATGATCCGCCAAAAGTATATAATCAAACACAACTGCGTCGCGTTTCCTAGTTAGAGACAAGACGGAAGTCTTCTTAATATTCAACATTAAGCGATTCAACAAACACCATTTCTCGACGTTGTTAATGTCAGCTTGCAATTGGCGGCAGTCCTCAATATCTCCAAAATTACGGAATAATTTGAAATCATCTGCGAAGTGCAAAATTCTCGAGTCCTTGACATGTAACGGCAAATCATTAACAAACACTAAAAACAACAACGGTCCTAAGTTGGAGCCTTGAGGCACTCCCGAAGATGATAGAAATTCGTTGGACACACAGCCGGAAAATCGGACCATGTTACGGCGGCTGCCAAGGTAGCTTTTGAGCCACCTACAGTACAGTCCGTATTTTTCCATCTTCATCAGAAGTACCTCATGGGAAACCGTATCGAAAGCTTTAGTCATGTCAAAGTAGACTGCGTCTACCTGACCGCGATTAAATACATGTGGACCAGTATAATCAAGAAAGCTGCATAAATTCGTTTCCACAGATCAACCTTTTAAAAGCCCGTGCTGCAGAATTGAGATCTGCTTGAAGTATGAGCCCATGCGTTCGTACATAACCATTTCAAAAACTTTCGCAAAAGAACAAATCAGTGACACAGGTCATAAAGTTGTTCACATCACAAGCATCGCCAGACTTGAATACAGGAACAACTACTGACAATTTCCAATGACAAGAAAAAACACCAGTTCGCAATGATAAGTTGAACAAATGCGCTAAAACAGGGCCAAAAATGTCAGCGCATCCTTTGATTACGAAGCTAGGAATTTCATCAACTCCTGTTGAAAGTTTTGGCATAAGTTTCTGAATCTCCAAAAGAACCTCATGCTCGGTAACATTATCATAAGCCAAA
This sequence comes from Amblyomma maculatum, assembly GCF_055883805.1. Classification (NCBI taxonomy): domain Eukaryota; kingdom Metazoa; phylum Arthropoda; class Arachnida; order Ixodida; family Ixodidae; genus Amblyomma; species Amblyomma maculatum. The sequence goes on from NC_139350.1 coordinate 77,719,800, forward strand.
CAGGCAGCGCTGTCTTCAGAAGTGATAATAGCAGGTGCGTTATCATGGCGCACAAAACAAGAGCTGAAGTGATCAGCAAAAGCTTGGCACACATCTTGAGGTTTAAAACAGATACCATCGCGCGTCTTTATCACAGCAGCACTAACTTTATCATTTCTTTGCTTGCGCACAAAATCCCAAAAACTGTTTGGTTCCTTTTTCAAAGTTCTGTTCAAGAAGTTTGTGATACTCAGCTTCATCACGTGCAATCAGTTTTTTCACAATTTTTCTGCACAATGAATATCTTTGGTACCAATACTCACTTTCTGATTTCACGTAGAGTTTATGATACTTCTGTTTTTTCTTCAAGGGATGTCTCAAATCGCGCGAGAACCAGCAAGGAAATCTACACTTCCTCGATTTACGGCGTGGTATACATGTTTTCATTATACCCTGTACAACTGATGTAAGTATCTCGACGCCTGTGTTTGCATCATCAATCTCAAGCAATTCTGACCAGTGGTAGGCCTGAAGATCATTGTACAGCTTCAGGTAATTGCCATACGCGTATCTAAATTTTTCTGGCACCATCTCACGCACTGGACGAAAAGACAAAAAGAACGACAAGGTAAACGGGTAATGATATTTGTCTATCAGAACAAGAGGATCGCGCACCACTTGCACTCCAAAAAGAGGCACATTAGATAGAATTAGGTCTAAAATGTTTCCAGCACAGTTCTTCATTGCATTGCATTGATGTAAACCATGGAAATTACTAAACTAATTAAACATTCGGCTTTTTCTCGACTTGCTGTGCAGTTACTAGTGACTAAACCAGTGGACCAATCAACCTTAGGAAGATTAAAGTCTCCATAAATGTGAACCTTATATTTCGAAAAATCGATTTTTTCCCCAATATCTAAGAAATGATCGGTAAAAACGTTAGGAGCAGAATTTGGTGGAAAGTAGTAACAGCCTACTAGATAGTGCGATTTGTCACACGTTGGAATTTCCAACCACACACATTCTTCGTATGTCTCCAGGTCTGGTCTCCTAAACGCATTTAGCACAGAACGGCAGTTAAACCCTTTTATAAGGTACATGCACTGGGGAGCAGCTTTTATCTCCAATATCAGAGGTCCCTTAAAGCAAGGCATATAATCCCATTTTCTAACCAGACCTTATTTCGACCTAGGCATCCTACAACTAAAATGTGCAAAAACCAAATGTATATCCCTTAGCATAAGCGTTATTATCGCTTTGGTTTACATGTTGCATTTCCTTGATGGACCACCCAACACTGAACGCAATTCGCAACTTTCTTATAATGTTTGCGAACTGCTTTTGAAGTGATTGCAAAGTGCCATCGCGATGTGACGTGGCATCGCAACTAGCGATTCCCAACTCCGGAAAAAGTTATGTGTCTGGTAATACTACACAAACTCAAGTAAAAAAAAAAAGCGCCATGATATCGTGAATGTAGCCAGCTTACCACCAAGGTGCTAGAAGCAGCCAGAACTATAAAACATCACCTGCACAAATATCACTCGGAAGTTTTTGCTTGTTTGTCAAAGGGTAACACCGGCTGTGAGTAACAAACCTGCGAATGTCGCTACTGAGGCGAAAGATTTAAAAAAAGCCAACAGGGCATTTCTGAGTGGAGTTGATACCACGGTTGAATAGCAACCAGAGCTGTTTATTTGTCTTAGCTAGAGCAGAACCACTTCTGTTATCTTGTTTGTTTTGGCCTTAGCTTGGATAGTCTTGCTTTCTAGTCACAATGGTTTGTTTACGTCAGCAGCACAAGCTGATCGCTATCTTCGCATTTACCGGATAGGTTGTTCATATTGGAAAGGTAAAGCTCAAAAAGGCACAAGACGAACTTTCGCAACTGTGAAAAAGATTAAATAGAGAAAAAAGACTACCGCCCTTTAGTTGCGAAGACTAAGATTTTATTTCGACACCGGGATAAAACAACAAGAGAGCTGACGGAGGCCTACTTGATCCGAAAAAGACAGTCGCAATGTTGGGCAATGCGACTGATAGGGCGTGAAAGGGGAATAACGTACGAGGCAATTGCAAGTGCTGACCTAAGTTCAAAATCGAAGTGTTCACCTATATACCATGCAAGAATGCACCACCGTCGTGACAAGCAGGTACAAACGGCAGCGCGAAATCATTATGACAGACTAGCTGATTCCGGTGTTTGGAAGCCATCTATTGCTCTCTCTACAAAAGAACTGAAACATTTGCGTAGTCCCTGAACCTCTTGCATGGTGCGCTTGTGCAAAGTCAGGCCACGACTTGCCTTTCTTTAGCTAGGACGGCTAATTGGGCTAGTTGGTAAGAATCCACACTATAGGAACAGCGCAAAAATGCGACGGTCAAGAAATGAACACAAGAGTCTATCAACTGAATTTTATGGCAAAAAAAAAACGCATCTCTTTTTAAAAGTGTCGCTGTGCTGCAAGTCACGCGATTAAACAACGCATGCCTCTGGTCAATGAACTATCAACACGAGCCGTCAATAAACATGAATTTTTTTTTTTCATGCAAAGTAAATGTGGTGCGGCTAACGTACGAGTCCCTCGCTTTTTGTATTTAGTACGCCTCTGCCAGCTCTCGGGTTATTTTATCTCTATGCCAGAAAAGCACTATTCCTATCAAGAAAAAGCGAACACCCTTAGCATGAATTGCAGTGTTCGGTGAGGTTTCTAAAGGGCCGACATGACAGGGAACGACAATGCTCCCACAATCTCTTATTAAGGCCCGTTTGACCTATGTGTGCTCTTCCGCACTTCAGCGGAGTGCTGTAAACAACGCCTATAGCACATTCGACGTACTTGAACTTGTGCCTAATACTACAGCCTGCCTTGGCGTCCAAGGGGAAAGGCGTCCAAGGTTCAAATCCTGAGCCAGAAGCCTCACCTTTTCTTTTTCCTTTGAAGGTTTAAGAGAAAGAGGTACAAAATGTTTTCTAATAAAATGCGTTTTTCCCGATAAAATTCAGTTGATAGTCATTGCCTTTTGTGTTGTTTTCATGTCCCTTGTCTTTTTGCGCTGTTCCTATAGTATGATTGCCTTTATTTGTCGCTTACTGAGTCGAAATAAATAGTTGCAAGCTTTCACTCGCGTGCCATGCCCTTCCTCGTCTTCGCCTCAATGTGCGCTCATACTTCGATGTCACATGCCCACGGCGTTGTCGGGTCGCCGATCGCCTTCCCACGTGCCAAAAATGCTTAAGCATACCAAATTTTGGGGGTTTTCCATCTAAATTTGCAAGACACCATTAAGTTGGCCATAATCAGATGAGGCTGCACACTAACTTTGGCCCAATTTGGACGATGTCAAAATTTGGTTTCCAGAGCCATGCGCGGCGAATTGCTCTGCACGCGCCCTTCGTAGACTGATGGTCGCCACAGGGCGTTTCGTTTTTTTCTGCGGCATCCTATCTCTACGCATGTACTCTTTTTCTCTGCTCTTGGCTTGGCCGCGCAGACAGCGCGCCGCGTGCGTCCGGTTCTATTCCCTTCTTTTGCTTCCTTGTTTATTTTTTGTTTGCTTACTTTCGCTACTCCCCCCCCCCCTTTTTTTTTTGCATTGCAGTTTTCTTCGCGAAGCGTACTGGCAAGGTCTTGATCTGCGCACGCGGCTCAACTTGTTTTTTTTTTTTTTTTTGTATTTTGCTTGGTTGTGCACCAAGCAAGCACCTATATTTGCGGCCTGGTCCGCAGCAGTCTAGGCCTCTCTGGCTCAAAGTTGAAAAAAAAAAGAAGGTTAAAGTATTGATGGTCAGCAGAGCCTCCCTGATCTCTCCTGGATAAAAAAAAAAATGATAAAGTATTGCGCAGTGCTCACATACCAGCGGTACACGAGAAAGGTTATTAAAGTTAAAGGAGAACCCACAGCTGATATGGTCTCCCAACAAAAAGTACCATGGCGGTTCGGTTCGATATGGAGCTCCGGACACAGTTGGTTCGTGTGTATACAATGGTGCGCCGATGCAAATTAAAGTACAATGAGGGGCTAGTAACGAGATGGATACAAAGGGAGCCAACCGTCACTACTGACACAAAGGAAAATAAGTGTGTGTGTGTGTGAGGGGGGGGGGGGGGGCCTCTAAGTGAGCTCCGAATTTCACGTTCGAGTAGAAATTAGACGAATTCTTGGGAAGTCGACATTTATTCACTCTGTGTACCGTCGTAGAGATTCCATATCTGCTCTGATGGCGTCCAAAAACATTCACGCGCTCCACTGAAGGCAGAAGATCTTAAGCCAAAACTTTTTGCGCTTGCTATAGAATCGCAAGTTTGTCTTAGACTCCAATCCATATTTAACTGTGCTTAGTGCGCGGCAGTACGTTAAGAGATAGGTAGCATGTCAGAGTGGGCCAGATAAATAAGTAAAGTTACTGACATTCAAGTGGCAATCAAGAAGACGAAATCGGCATGGGAGGACATGTAGTGCCATAGCCTCCTTTATACTCTGTGCCTGTCAACGCGCCGCGCGAACAATAGAGCGGCGCCGTCGAGTAAAGTTGCGCGGTCCCCTCGCTCAGGGGGTTTACATGAGACCGACAAAGTCGGGTCGGGGAGGCCTGTCGGGCTGAAAACCGGCTATCGGGCTCATGTATACGCTAGGGGGTCGAGCTAAACGACCGTCGGGTCGGGTCCCGCCAGCCCGACTGCAGGGGGTGGGTTGGCTCGACCCTACCCGATGGGCGAGGGGCATGTATACGCTGACGCGTCGGGCAGGCGCCTCCTCTCTTGCCTCCTTGCAGGTCGGGGACGGGACCGTGAGCTGTTCGTCTGAGCATTCCTCCTCTGCCTCCTCTCCCGCCTGCGCCTGGTTCACTTGCGCGACGCACGGTGTAGCAGCGATCTTTGCCCGACAGAATCGAGCTCATGTAAACCCGGACGGGTCGGGCTGGCTAAGCTCGACAACCGGCTCCCCCCTACCCGACCCGCTTGCGTCGGGCTCATGTATACAAGGCTGCTGAGGGCGCCGATGACGTAGGGGTCGAGGCGCACGGGTACGAATGTCGGCGCAGGGCGGGAGCGCTGTTATTCGCTAGCGGGATAACTGCTCCTAAGCATGAGTCGTGCATATTCAGCATATTTATTTGTAAGGCCGACATCCACTAAGCATAACAAGTGATCATGATACTTGTTAGGCAATAACACCAACGCTATATGACATTTTATGTCAGGCAGTTTCAAGAAATTGCGCATGGCTCGGAAAACTGCATGACTGCTCCGCTAGCATCAATGGTAATAGAAAAATTAAAATGCTAGTCTACGCTGCAATTAAACAAAATTTAAGAAGAAAGGCACCAGCATTTATTTACACATTTCACAACAGCAATTGTGCCTCAAGAGTACCATGTAGAAGTGGTGTGATGAATAGCTGCCACAAGTGGGGAAAAAAGTTCACGGTGACTGCTGTCACTGATAGCACTTCAGAAGCCAGCTTGATTTACAGATGATTGGAACAACTGCATCGCAGTATGCCATTGAGATCTGTAAGAAAAACAATTTTGGTATCAGCTGTTACTTTCAATGATTCAGCGCGTCGTACAAACGTTTTTTTTTTTAACTAGAAAAACAAGGAAAGACAAATATACGCGTTGCATCTTTCTGTTTCGATCACTCCAAAATAATCGTCACAATTTAGGAAAAGCTCGTGTTATTATTTTTTCACAAAATTTCGCAGTTAGCGAAACAAAAAATACTGCGCTGGAGCACATGTAACATACCACACAGACGAGCTAACCAGGGAGGAAGTTCGCATCGCAGTCCAGAAAATACATGTGCACATTTAATATTATTATTACCTTTGTGATGCGTAATAAACCCACTTCTGGTGCTGTCATTATTTCTCACAGACCTTAATTCGGTTGAGTGCGAGAAGGGAAACTAATGTAGGCTTTGCAAGATTTGGTTTAACTCACTTTAAAGTAGTCATCTTCACAATAGGTAAATCTTGTGATTCTATTTTATCACAAATTTTCATAATTAGCGTATACTTCAAAAAGAAAGCTTCGCAGGAGCACTCTACGCAGACGAGCGAGGCAGGGAAGCAATTAGCATTGCAGTCCAGAAAGCACAGGTGCGCATCTAACAATACTCTTGCAGTATTGACGCTTAATAAACACATTGGTGCTGTCACTATTTTTTACAAGCCTCAAAGCAGCTGAATACTACGCAGCGATCGCCGGAAGGATAAAGCAAAGCTGGCACTTACCAGTTGGTGCAATGCTGTATTCCTGCAGCACCCGAAGGCAGAGAAAAGAAGCATGACCTTGCACACAGCAGAACAGTCCACGAAACAGCGAGACAGCGGCAGTGCGTGGCTATCCGGACCGCTTTGCAACACGGCGCACCCGGCACTCGCCTGGCGAAGGTGACCCCATAGAGGAAACGATTGGTAAAGAGCGGTCACTCGGCGAAAACTGGCCCCAGGAAATGACGCGCGACTTTTTGCGCTGCCGCCGATTGATGGATGGCGGCACCAACGTGCGCATGCGCGGACGCGCGCACTACGGCACTCGCTGCAGCGCTAACCCGCCGGAGCAGACGACAAAAAGCTGTCGAAGGGAGCGAGCTGTTGTCTGCTCGTGCCTCGCCTGTGTGGCACAGACGGCATATTTTATCTCTCGTGGGCTGCTAAGCGGAACGACTGCGGTTTGGAACGACGTCAAGGTGAGCAACGTTTTTTTGCTGAATTACGCTGCATTTGAAACAGTTTCCATGACCACGCCGGCCGGTGCTAATTAAGTTTCGCAGCGAGAAGTTCAGGCGCAGTTCGTGACGCTCCTGCAGATTCCAACCGCGGCGAGGATTAATATGTTGTGTTCCTGCGAAACTGAGCCATAGAGAAAGGGATTGGTAAAGAGCGGACACTCCCATAGGGACCAGCGGCCCATTTGACTGTAGTGCACCATGCGGCCGGCGGCAACTGCTTCCGGTCTTGCTGAAAGGCGCGCGATTTGAATGCTAGCCATGCGCTGCGCCCTTCCCTGCCCTTTTGGCGCATTTTTGTTTTAAATGGTCTGCTAGTGTTTCTATTTATTTTCAGCATGCATAACAGGAAAAATAGATTCCCAGTTCTCTAAACTGGCCGTCAACGCAGCTGCGCCACAGCCTTTGCAAAACAGCACTGCAGAAAAGACGCCATGTGCTTTGTGAAATGAATTTATTTTGCTGCATATAAACCACAAGAGATGCAACAGATATAGACGGATGCATTGACAATACTTGACACACATTAGGCGATGTGCACAATACAGAAAAATAAAAATACACAAGGTTAGAAACAGCACTGAGGTAGAGACAAAAAATAGCATAACTGATTTCCGAATAATTGCAAATGATATGTAACAAAACAGGCATTATACATAAACTACACAGTCCCAGTCGCGGCTACCTTAGCAAGGGTAACTTGTATTGTCTATGGCAGAGAGGAGTACTGACGCTTGAGTGAAGGCCACACCATTCACTCGTCGCATCTGCCGTGCTTCGGCTGCAGACCGTGGGTCCATGCAGTGCTGTTGGAAAAGGAATGAACATGATGCAGAAGATTGCAATGAAATGTAAGGCCACTGCACCGCGCACACATCTGTGCATGTGGGTGGGTACTGAAAACTTGGTGGGCAGCAGTTATGGTCCAGAACAGAAAAGCTGTCATTCGTAAAATTGATACGAAAGCTACAGCCCCAGATTGCTGGCGCTCCTTGCGGACCCATGTTCTCGTGCATGTACTTTGGTTCTCGCTTAATCAGTAATTTTGCAGTTCGTACCGGTATTCTCTCACACACTCATTATCGTGCAGTCGCATGTTGCCACATTATGGGGAAGACCACCCGGCATAAATATAAATCTCCGCTCTAAACAAGCGGCGCCAATGTGCTTGCGTGACTCAGGGGCAGCGTGTCTAAATCGAAATCCAAGGATCCTGAAGGGCTGGAATTCAATCTCGTTCTCCCATCTCAAAGGCAAATGTCTACGTTTGCAGCGCCAGCCAGCTCGGCCATATCATCTTGGTCCCGTGACGTCACATAGCCAGACAACGTCCTTAATCGGCCATGTCTCCTGCCAGCTGCCACTGCCAGAGTCATGCCCGCGACCTTTCGTTCAGGACTTTGACACCGGATTTTCGAAGCGGCGAGCTTCGCTACGCCATGTAAATCAAGGTCGATGTGCGCGGCACCAGTCGCTACTGCGCATGTGCCGTAACCATGGCAACGAGGAGCACTGTTCCAGGGGTGTTTCGCCTCTGCACTCGCTGCAGAGAGGAAGAGAAGGGTAGATGTATTCCAGCAGATGCGCTCGCTGGCGCGGAGAGAGCACTGTTCCACGGGTGTTTCGCATCTCCACTCGCTGCAGAGAGGAAGAGAAGGGTAGATGTATTCCAGCAGATGCGCTCGCTGGCGCGGAGAGAGCACTGTTCCACGGGTGTTTCGCCTCTGCACTCGCTACAGAAAGGAGGAGGAGGTACTTATTCATTATTAATATAACAGCGCGACCACGAAGACAAAGGACAAGATAAAAGAAAGCCACAGTACAAGCGCTGACTCACAACTATGCCTAAGCCCTTTACTCCAAGGCCCAGAAGAAACAAACATGAAGAAAACGAAACAGTCACGTGAAACAACCCCGGGGTTCACCTGCTGCACAAAAAATCACTTAAAAAAGACACCTCTTTGCTTGAAAGAGCAAGAGAAGTCTTGCTGACACACTTATTGTCCGTTGAAATAAAATATGATTCCACTATCTCTCTCGTCATCGTCTCTTTGTGGCGATACAAAATCCTAACCTTGTCAAACTTAGGAGTGCACTTCTTCTCCTTCTTCATTATTTCACATGAATGGCAATGTGATACCAGAAACGTTTTGTCCTTTCCACTTTCCAAGTTGTTCCGGTGTTCCTGCAGTCTCTGTTTGTCCTGTTTGTCCTATATAACTGGCTCCACAAGAGAGTGGAAGCCTGTACACAAAGCTGTCTTGCATCCAACATATGGGTTTCTATGTTTCACCCCACATTCTTGCTTCTTCGCTTCTCTTTCCCTTTGAATAGCCGGGCAGATACTCTTCATCTTGAGCGGGGCGGTCAATGCGACGTCAACGTCATACCTCTTGCCTACATTTTTGAGGCCATGCGAAATTCTGTGCACATACGGACTGCAACCTTCCTCTTCCTCTCACCCATGCTGGGCAGGGATTTCAATCTGTGCGTTCTTTTAAGGCTCTTCAGTACCCGGCAACTGGCCTTAATAATAACCGACTCCCGATAAGCGGCCTTTGCAATTCTTGTCACTTGTCTTTCAAAACTCTTGCCCATGCCGTGGTAACAAGATTTCTTCAACGCATTTAATAAGCAAGTGTTGATCATCCCATTCTTCACTAATTTGGAATGCCCCGAATTAAAGCTTAGCAACGGCTTCATCAATCTCGGGTTGTATTCCCAACAAACATGATCACCACCGAATTGAATCAATAGATCTAAATACTGTAACCAATCTGTTACAATGTTTAGATCTATTGATTAAATAATGGTGAAATAATGAAGAAGGAGAAGAAGAAGTGCACTCCTAAGTTTGACGAGGTTAGGATTTTGTATCGCCACAAAGAGAAGATGACGAGAGAGATAGTGGAATCATATTTTATTTCAACGGACAGTAAGTGTGCCAGCAAGACTTCTCTTGCTCTTTCAAGCAAAGAGGTGTCTTTTTTAGGTGATTTTTTGTGCAGCAGGTGAACCCAGGGGTTGTTTCACGTGACTGTTTCGTTTCCTTCATGTTTGTTTCTTCTGGGCCTTGGAGTAAAGGGCTTAGGCATAGTTGTGAGTCAGCGCTTGTACTGTGGCTTTCTTTTATCTTGTCCTTTGTCTTCGTGGTCGCGCTGTTTATATTAATAATGAACAAGTACCAACTCACCCAACAAAATATCTTACGAAGAGGAGGGTAGATGTATCCCAGCAGATGCGCTCGCTGGCGCGGGGAGAACGGGAAGTTTCCGCGCTGCGCATGCGCGCGCCGCCGCGGAGGGCTGACTGGAGCTATAGTGTTCTAGTGGAGCTGGAAAGTGTCTGCTGGCATCACATGCCAGCAGACACTGGCATCACAGCTGGCATCACATGCCAACGTCAGACATCTTTTACTGTAATGGGCGCTCTATTCTTAAGTTAAAATCAAAGCATATTTTGAAACGCCGGAAGCCCGCGTGAGTACCCTAAGTTTCACTGGGCAAGTGAATACGATTCGCATTCCTCCTGATTTCGAATTCTTCAGCCGATCCTTTACTTTGCTTGGTTGTAGGAAGCAATCTGTCTATCACCTGTTATGTCATTATGACGTGTTTACAACAGTCGACTGCACTGCACATTCTCAGTTGCCAGCTATAAACGAGACAAGTTCCCTATTCATATTTCTTTCCTTCTCCTTAGGATTGCTCATGTTTTATTTACTGACATCTGGAAGTAGGGAATCGTGGATAAAGTGAAAGACACAGTAAAGGTCGCCATGACGTTAAAGTGATGGCACATGAAGAGAAAAGTATACCAAAAATTTCAGATGGCTGCCGTAAATCACGAACATCTACCCGGCGTGAGTGAGTACGATCGTGCAGCAATAAGCGAAGCATCTGGTATGAGCCTGGTTAAATGTTTAAACAGCGCGTGCGCATTTACAGAGAGACGCTATCTATCAGTTTGCGTGTGCACGTATAGAGAGGGAAAGAGAGAGAGGGAGGGGAAGATTGGCGGGATCATTCCGCTCATTCCGCCTTTCACTACAACCCCCCGCTGTTCCCCCCGGTCAATTCCGGGCACCAAGGGAGTCACGTGTCCTGGATTGACCGCAGCTTTGCACATAGTTGCTCGCCGCTTTCGCAAAAATGTTGAGCAGAGCTTAACGAATGCCAAGGAAATATGTGCCCGCCAAGGAGGCTTGGTGCTTGGAAGTCTCGCCATTTCTGTTCACTGGGTTAGGGATGTGTCGGGCGCCCATTCTTAAAACTTATGCGCAAGCACCGCTTTGAGGTGATCCTGGCCGGCGGCTTGCTTTGCGAGAGATGCGGCATCAAACTTAATCCCAGTGCGGAGCTTCCTGGAGGTCTTTTCTTTCCTGTTTTTCAATGTAATCTGGGGCGGTAACATCGTAGACTTACTTCTCAGTGCGGTACGTGTGCTCCTCATCGAGCCCTGCTACACAACCGTGCCCAGTCAAGCGCATTCAAATCCCACGGAGAGTCAGCACGTGGTTACGATGTTTGATTGCCCATCCCCAGCTCATGGCTTCGATCTCTGTTGCGCAAACTGCGCTTCGATGAAAGTGAATCGCAAAGGCACCCGTGTACTAGCAATACTAGTGCATCTTGCCCAGACCTGGACGGCGTCCCCCATAGCTTGTGTCGCTTTAGCACTTTAAACCACGTTCAATATACCAAGTGCACACGTGGTTCTGGATAGTACGCGTGATTCGGCTTTGGAAGTTAAACTTTCCGCGAGACATCATAATTTTTTGATCATAAAAAAAAGAAAAGAAGTCACTTTGTAACCTTCTCACAGGAGACTAACCTAAGGACTTCGCGCCCCTTGAAAGGACCTCTCTGAAGGTGTGTCCCGTCGTGGCATTTGATCAGCATGTTCTGCAGTCAACCAGACAGAGCGCTCATTCAGAAGACACACGAGCGTCCAAGAGTTCAACCAGTTCTCGTCGTCTTCGTCTTTGAGAGCCAACTACAGCGCATTCGGAGGCTGCGTTTGTTCTAACTCAATCAGCGATTTATTTTGGTCGAATGATAAGAAAGACAATTTGTCCATGATCCACCAGGTCGTCAGCATCATTACCTGGGGTATAAAATTGATGCTAAAATGAACTACTTTTCCTCCTCCTCTTGAGTGATTCTATTTCTTTCTTAATCCTGCTCGATGAAATGAGATCGAAGTGCCTGTCTGTCTTCCTTTAGCTAAAATTTCAGCAGTTCTAAAACGACTTATGTACTGAAAGAGAAACCGATCCTCTTAGCCTGCATGCGCCAGCGCGCAGGCGTACGGTTGAGGGCAAAGCCCCAGGTTGCCAGAACTATCCGGAGCCATTCACTACGGTGTCCCTGATAACCTAGAAGCTTTTCTGGTGTTATATTATTTCAGAATCACACCGCACACGCAAGGCTGCAGGAACGAACGGAAGAGTAAGTACGGCCTCAAGGCATGTACACATACACACACGACGCATTCAACCACACATAGATAGACGTGTAGAAAAGCGCACGCAGAAAAAAGTCACCCAGGCACAAGCATACAGGCACAGGCGTGCACGCATGCGCAGGGACGCACACTGAAACGCAGTCTGACACACCTGTACACATGAACACGCGTGCATGTAGACACACGCGCGACTGAGAATCTACGATCTTGCGGGGGAAGTCGGGTGTCTTTAACTTCACGTAATTATTCATTGACTTCGCAGAAAGAAATTATTTATGCTTCATAAAAACCTTTTCCGAAGACGGAAAGGCAGGAAATAGACGGGAAAGAGTCCGAAAAACCGGACTTTATTCTTCGTGCTCACCAAGGCGTCGTAAAGAATGCGGAGGCCTTCAGCGAGGTAGGGTGTAGTGAACATAAAATTGGGCTGTCTACAATTCGCCTACACTTGAAGAGAGGACGGAAAAATCTGGGCAAGAAGGTTGTGAACTATCTAGTGGTGAGAAGGAAGAGGCAATGTGATTGAGGATTTTGCTGTAGAGCAGATATTTGGTTTTTACCGAAGATGACGACATTAGTCTTCAAGGAATTAGCGATAATCTCACTGCTATCATAACGGAGTGCGAAATAGAGGTACGCAGTAGGGTAGTTGTACAGGATGCCTACAAACGCTGTCAGCAAACTAAGTATCTGATTAGGATACGTCAAAGCATCAAAACGTGTACAACAAAAAATACAGGGTTATAAAATTTAGTCACTAAGCTTTAGGAAACTGATGACAAGAAATACAATATGGAAAGAATAGGCCATGCTATATACAAAGCAGTAGCCTAAAAGTTGCGGAATGGTACCAATATCTCATCGCCAATATGAATAAACTAGTGGATGTAGGCGGGGGGTTCCACAGTGATCTTTACAGTAACCTAAGTTATCAGGTCTGTAATGAGAGATGCAGTAGTGTAGAAAAATTGGACTTTCCACTGGTAACACAATAAGTAACGAAAGCCTTGGATGCAATCTAAAGAAAAAAAAAACAGCTATTGAGGAAAAGGTAGCAGTAGCTTTGTTGAAGAATGTGCTGGAAAAATTGCGCACTCTGCGCAAGGTCTGATCACCTCGAACACGTACACTAGAAGCGTAAAAGGATGCTAAAGCTTTCCTAATTCATAAGAAAGAGTTACTGTGACCAAGCATGCGCGATCGAATCCCGGCCGCGGCGGACTCATTTCAATGGAGGTGAAAAGCCAGGCGCCCATGGGGTGTGCGATGTCAGCGTATGTTAAAGAACCCCGGGTGGTCCAAATTTCCGTTACAATCCACTACGGTGTCTCTCATCGCCTGAGTCGCTTTTGGACGTAAAACTCCGCAACAACAAACCAAACAAAAAAGAAGGCATCAACGACATGCATTAATACAGACAGCTCAGCTCACTGTGTTTTACTTACAAGGTAATTAGAGAGTTGATCGGTAAAAGAAACAGGACAGCGTTATACTTATTTAACCAAACGCTCTGGAAAACCAGTAATAGAATCAGGACAACCATATAATTAATCAATCAAAGAATAAGGTAGGCTATCAAAATGCTCACAAAAATATGCAACTTTTTTAAAAATTTATTTGGTTTATTAGAAACCGAAGCAAAGGCAAAAAGGCTAGAAGCCTGACAAAGGCCTTTGCTCCGTATGCAGTTCGGCACACAGGGATCACACTCGTGTATAACCACAACTGCAAGCACAAATTACTTTCATTCAAACCTAAAATGTAAATGTTTATCTAATAACGAGAGATAATCTTGGATATTTGGCCATAAAGAAAAACCAAGAGAATGCATGTCAAAAAATTTTCTCTGAAGAGAAAAAAACATACAAAAAGAACAAAAACAAATCTGCAAAGTGCATGATAGTATATTTATATCAGTTAGCAATATCAATTACAGTGAACACAGTACATAATGACAGAATGAAGATATAATACAGGCGTTTAATTATGTTGTCACGTTTTTGTGGAAACAAAGCATAGTAGAAACAACACTAAAATGCCATATCGGTGAAGAAAGCACTGGGAAACAAATCAGATGAACTCAATATTTTATCGTAGTATTATATTCTTGAGCAGTTTTTGGGAAGTGACTTCTTAAAATTTTGCAGGTGTTCAAAGGAATTAAGCAAACAAAGAATTTGGTACCGTATTGCGTTGCCTCCCATAATTTGTCCTCACAATGAGTATCTTCGTGCGATGTGTTCGAAAGCAATACTGTGCCGAGGAGGTTGCAGTGCTGTGAAGTTTATTCTTTTGGACGTGTTGCAATAGCCTATAATATTATATTTGGTTAGCCTTTATTAGTGAATATTTTTTTGAACAGTGAACTTGTCATGTAAATATCGAGGGTGCCCACGATAGTTCTCATATACAGGTGAGAGCGGGGCAAAAAGCGATACAAATGTGCAAATATTTGTTTTTTCAAAGGTAGAGAAAAACAAATATCCCAGCAATATTTGGCACCTCTCTACAATCCCGCCCAGACAATTGGAAAAGCAGAGCTGTAGCGTTAGACTGCAAAATTTAATATTTTGAAAAATTCAAAATGTCGAGATATGCCCCAAGCTCTGTGGCAAAATGCGACAGGGCGTGGGGCAAAATGAGACGCCCTTAAAAAACTAAAACGCACCCCTTATTTGCAACAAATACACACGTAGTTCGCTCCATGGCCACCAACACAATCTTAGTGAGGCCATTGCCCGCATGAACAACATTAGATCCAGAGAGACCCCGGAGTTGTTTTCTTCCATAGACCGCCACACACAAAGAAACTCCAATCTTTCACCTTTTACGCACCTTGTGTACGCAAGCGTTTTGAATTTTCCATCCTTCTCTGCTCTATGCTTCGTACCAACTGCCGAATTTTGTCTTTCTCTTGTATGTCCGGACCATCCTAAACAGCAAAAAGATACACACAGACCTTAAGCGCCAGTAACAAAGCCCTTTTTGTTACTTCAAGCCATGGAACGTACACAATGTCTCGTTTAGCCCCCATGCGTAGCCTCTTACTTAAATAATTTTATCGTTTCAACAGGCCGGAAAAAAGCTCCGCGTAAATAAAAAAGAATAACCAATTGTAGTAAATAAATACGTGAATCCAGAACGTTTAGAAATTCAGCTTTCACGGGCAGAAAATTAAGGCGTGCCGAAATCCTCCCTTTTCCGGAGCTTTATTTTTCTCTTCAAGCAGAACCAATCCAGTCAATCATTAAAACGTATGCAGTGGAATGTAACGGTGCGTGTTGGCTAAGAACCAAACCATTACAACTTTTTGTGTTTACGCTAGAGGCCGCTAAGCGCTAAAATGTCGCGTTTTGCCTGGCTCTCCCCTGCGCAGGACTCGCTTCCGTAAAGTAATCGGCTTTTTGAAAATCTGTTTGTGCGGTGGTTTCCCAGACTAGGGAGCAATAGGATAACCTGGAATAAAATTGCGTATAACGAAGTTTCCAGCCTTTCCGGTATTAATGGACTCAGTTTATAAAGACAACCTACCGCCCTGATTAATTCTGCTGCTAGATTCAACACGTGAGCAAGCCATGACAAGTTCTCATAAAACCAAACGCCTAAGAACTTTTGAAATCAACATGCTCTAAACTTACATCGGGAAAATTAAAGCCGATATTTGATACCATTGGTCTATTGATTGGGGAAAATATCATGTAGGTAGTTTGCTTGTGTTCAGTTGCAGGGAAAGAAGTGTCAAGTAATCATTAACATCATTTTGAAGCTGTACCAAAGATTAACTTGCGAAAAAAACCTTACAGTCGTCTGCGTACATGATTATTTTAGGAGAGTTAGGTATTGTACAAAGATTAGTTACATAGATTATGAACTATAGCGGACCAAGAATTGACCCTAGGGGGACACCTTTCGTTAGTTTTGCGTGCGCACGCATTTCCCCGATTACATTAGCATAATGATACCGATCGGATAAGTAACTGTGTACTAAATATAGCACAGTTCCGTGCATCTCATACTTAATTAGTTTATATAAGAGGATGGTGTGAGACACAGAGTTAAACGCCGTCTTAAAATCAAGAAATAGGCCAAGAATATGAAGTATTCTCTCAAAATTATCAATTGTCATGTTTAATACCTAGTAATGGTAGTTCCATCGATCTGTGTTTTCTAAACCCATATTGCATGCCATTTATTACATTACACTTATTGAAAAGATTGTGTGTCTGGGGTTCAAGACACTTGGAAATACTTTAGAAAAAATCAGTAACACCGACATAGGTCCGTATAGTTCTTATTTGCTTGTGCATCACCCCCTTTAAATACTGGACAAATACGTGCTATTTTAAGCGATCAGGGAAAACTCCGGCTCCAAACATTTTGTCAATAATGTGCGTTATAACAGGGGTAATAAGTTTCATACTATATGTCAGGGGAGAGAGAAATGCAGCGAATGTACTGTATACTGTATATGTACTGTAGAAAGGCTGTATATAGCCTTCATACAATATGCGAAAGACTCACTGACTGAACGAAACCTTAGCAGTCATGCAAGCATCATCAAATCACGGCGTAGATGAGCCAGATGTAAGAATAATGAATTCTATAAAGCTATAAGATACCTGTAAGCAAGGACGCTGGGCAAGGGGACACGCTCATTATAGGTCTGCTGTTTGCATGAGGTATTCAGTCTTTTATGGGACACTTTGGGAAAGGCGTTAATGTAGAACATCTTATTAATCGGCGCTTCGCTGATGACGTTGCCTTGCTAAGTGAATCGGGTGATGAGTTTCAAGCCATGATGGAGGACTTGGAGAGGCCAAGCAGCAAAGCAGATCTTAACATTAATGTGCAGAGAACTAAAATAAGGCTCAACATTTTTAAAGAGAATAGCGAACTATGGTGGGTAGCCAAGTGTCGAATGTGCTAAATGGGTAAGAGCAGGTAGTAAGATATCTGAACTACCAGAGTAAAATCACCATATAAAAGAATTAGAATGTAGTGAGTGCATTTAGCAGGCACTCGCAGATCATGAATGGCGGCTTACCAGTGTTCCTAAACTGAAAAATGTATAACAACTCTATTTAACCGGTACTCACCTATGGGGCAGAAAAATTGAAGCCATAACGATTGGGGTTAAAGTTAAGCTCAGGACAACGCAGAGAGCTTTGGGGGGAAATGATAGTAGCAATTTGCTAAGGGATAAGAGAAATGTGTGGATCAGGGGATAAACTAGTGGCCAGAGTATTCTAGTTGATGTCAAAAAGACATGAGCATGGCCAGGGTTTGTTATGCGAAAGAAAGGTAACCGACGTTCTTACTGCATTCCGTTCTCATGGAATGCAGTAACGCAGTACCTCTTAAGTGAGTACCAGCAAGATGCAGCTGTGATATACTTTCCTCTTGAGAGATATTCGTAACCTTTCTAGTGCGCGTTCCAATTTGATTCGATCTTTCACTTAGTTCCTTTTCCTGATCCAGATCTGCAGCCGCTAGCCTTCATAAATAGTTTTCCATTACTACTTCTAGCGTCTGGCTACCAGTCGCAAACTGCTGTTTGTGACTATAGTGTGTGGGGGATAATAGAGGCAAAAAGTAAAATGTCATATGCACACTGCATGTAGAGGATCCACAAGGGGAGCTGAAAAACGGCAGCCATTCACGCAGTCGCTTCGTACTCTTACAGGCGGGGCTTAAAAGCTCGAACGCTAAATAACACATTGCGGGCTTTGGTAATACCAAAGCCTCCTTCCTTGTCGGCAGGAAGAAGACAAAGCTGATTGTCCTTGAGGTAGGCCACAGTCTTGCTGAGAGGTAGCAGCTTGCTAGCTGACTTGCAATGGTTCAGGACGTCCACACCTTCGGAAACGCAACGTTCCACTTCAGCCTCAGGAGCGAGTCTTGAAACCTGCCGGACCCATCTCAGAAGCTCAGGAGCGGATCGCTTTCGCTCAACTGCAAAATTCAGTCCTCGAGCGAGAACGTCGTGGACTGCCTTCGGAATCTTGACACCTCCGAGGAGGTGAACGTGGTTTCTGTCCAGTGGTTGGTTGGTTGGTTTGTGGGGTTTAACGTCTCAAAGCGACTGAGACTATGAGAGACGCCGTAGTTGAGGACTCCGGAAATTTCGACCACCTGGGATTCTTTAACGTGCACTGACGTCGCACAGCACACGGGCGCCTTGCTTTTCGCCTGCAGCGAAAAGCGGCCGCCGAGGCCGGGACCCGCGTCCTTGGGCACAGTAGTCGAGCGCTGTAACCACTGCGCCACCCCGGCGGGGTAATCTGTCCAGTGGTGGTTTCAGTGGTGGTTTCTTTGGAACGAGCGTTCGAAGATGTGGGAGGATCTGCTGCCACAAGAGCTCAGTTGTCCTGAGCTTGTGTCGAGCGCTAAACTCGGGGAATAGCGTAGGTAACATGAGCTTATGTACTTTAAGGCTCGATTTAAACTAGCATTTCACTAAAGCAAACTTAAAGCCAGACACCGTTGGCACACGTTCATTTGGCAATTTTATGCTTTAACTGCATTTCGCAGTGTCAGAACGACCCCCCCCCCCCCCCCCCCCCCGCGCTCATCGCAGCTCTGCTAGAGCTGCATAGAAGCCTGCTAATCTTGTACATTTTGTGGTAGCTTAAAGCTTTATGCTAATGATCAGGCGTGAGATAAATGGGCCACAAATTAGGAACTTGCTGATAAACCGAATAATAAAGGGCGCGTAGGCGCAAGCAAAGGTCCTCATGACTATCCAGCAGACGGGACCCATTAACGCGGTCGCGTCATACATTTAATGGCACTGATTCCATTTATACTTCAAATGCCCGAAGTCGTCGAAAGATAGAAAGGGTGAATTTGAGGACTTCATCAAAAGAAATCATTTCAATCGCGCAGCCACCCATAAAGAGAAGTAGGGAAATAGTAAAGGATGCGACCATTCAAGGAAGCTGATACAAGAAAGTTCGAGATTCGCTCACTGAAATGCCACAGTGGCTTGGAAACCGCGCAAGTCTAATTTCTCGCATACGAGACGGCACGAGGTTGTAAAACTGCCGACGCAAAGAGGGTGCAATCGACGAAGTTAAGGCAGTACAAAGTGAAAAAGCGTCCGTCGCTGCAATAACGTTTCAGTGCTGTAAACAAATTCTCCGATGGCTAAAACAATAGCTAAAAGTTGCACAATAAAAAAGGGGATATAACCAGACAGGCGGAGTGAAAATGCCCAATCAATTAGAGCAAAAAAAAATCCAAACTCCCGCTTTTTCCTCACGCTGTGGGGTATCAGTGGCAATTAGAACATATAACTGAAAATTTTGCAAATGGTCATCCAAAATGGAATTAAAGGTCGACACTGGTAAACAATTGGCATGGTTGAGATAAATGTCATCATAGACCATATTAAACTGAGATAGACGAGAACTGACCTATGAAAGACAACAATGGAGATAAAAGTGACTGCGCATATAAGATATGCGGCCTTTGATACTGGCTCGAGTACAGGAATGAGGAAAGCGAAGTGAGCACACGTGCAATCCGCCATTGTGGCTGCCCCGCTCCCCAGCTCAGCACTTGCGCCTAGCCGTCTACGGGAAGGCACTCCCACTCACCTGCTACCACCAGTGAGTTTTTCTTGTGTGCAAACCGCGGAGTTACAGCTTGCGCAGCGCATTGTGCTGCATGTCACCCGCAAGGCTATACGCAGGCACGAAGAAGGCCAACTTCGTCGTCTTCAGCCGCTGAACTAACCGAAACAAGGTCACCCGAGAGCCCCCGATCGTCAAGGAAGCACCGACGGCAGTGCATTTACCGGGCGGAGCGATCTCGTGGAATCGTTCGCTGCATCGACACCTCATCACCCGCTATGTGAAGTAATTGGCCACAGCGCTTTATCTCTGCGCATTCCTGCAGCGAGGCCTAACTGTGGCAGCGCTTCCCCACCGCACCTTCTTTTGCAGACCTCAACACAACGGTGAAATAAAGCATGCCGAAGGGAAAAGAAGTTGAGCTCTTCGCTTACAACCAGTGGAACGAAAGCCTCATTGCACTTGGGCCGCAAGCGCAGTACTTGCGTCGGCATAACTCTGGCGGTGTCCTTACGGTGGCCGGCCCCTACTTCATCCAGAAACAACTTGCTATTCGCGCTGCTGTCGCTATCCGCGCTGCTGTCGCCGCTGGGGCCACGCCATTTAAGACAGCCACAATAAGCATCGATTTGAAGGCGAAAGGCGTGGGTCACACGGATGCTGCTGGAGTTGCCAGGTCACAGGTAAGGAAGTGGGGTCCCTGTGGGCACCTACGGGGAAAGAATGTACCACTTATATCCTTATACATTGAGTTGGTCACGTAAACGGAGTATTGCGTTCGTGAATTCTTGAGACGATTCGTGAATCTCGCTGTCACAACGAAGCGCTGCGAATTATACATGAATGCTACCATAACATTGTATAAGTAGTCATGGAAATGAAAAAAGAAATGGAAAGGGCGTATTACTGATTATTCTCACTGCTCATACTATCAAAACATAATTTATTATACCCTTCTATCGGTGTTACTTTTTGAGTCTGGACTAGACAAGGTAATTAATGGATTTAAAATACAAGCACAACCGAAGCTGAAGTAACTCAATTATTCATGGCTGTTTACCACTTGCAACAGACCCTAGACCTGCAAAGCGCTTTCAAGTGATCTCCTATGCAAAACATTTATGCAATACAAATACGTTATGCGATTCTTGATCATTCATGGTGTTAGAAGCACCAAGTAAACTGAACAATTCTAACTGGACGAATTACTGAGGTGCGTCGACAAGTATACGCGCTTTATTTTGGTCGGGTGTGGTGAAGCATAATAGAGGGTTTACAAAAGTACGTCTGGCAACCGTGAGCGGCACGCTGATCCCGGGCTGGCCGCCATATTTCGTTCGCTCCATCCGTTCGCTTCGTCTACGTCCGTCAGCGCTCGCCGTTCTGTTCGCGCTTTTCACGTTTTAACCTAGTGTGCTGTGCTTGGACCTCTCTTCGGTCCCTGGCGGTTTCTGTTAGCGACGCCTAGAAGCGTATTTTGACAGCCGAGACGTGGCGGGGCCCACCGGCCGCGCTGCCGAGCGCGGTTACAAATTGCTCTACAAGTCCTGCATGGGCCCCTCGGCAATCCGCAGCGTCATCCCTATCCAGGTACAGTATCCAGAGTTCTGCAATGTAGATTTTTTTTTTTGTCTGTGCGCCTTTGCTGTTTACTTAAACGCCTATGAGAGACCATCGCGAGTTTGTTTGCTTGGTTTGCGCAATCACCGTCGCTCATCCCACTGGAAGATACTTGGTTGGTGAAACGAGCGAGGATGCATTTTATTTTATGATAAAAGGATCATGCGTAATTTGACGTAAATTGGACTGGCGATTAGCACTTTCCTTCCCATGCCGTCGACGCAGTAGTTGGCACGAGTTTCGGAAATAATCGGGGGATGCGTAAAAAAAAAGTGTCATGGTAATTTGTGCTTCCAGTGATTGAAGATTGATTGGTGTGTGATAGGTGATGACGAGTTAATAAAATCTTTGTAATTGACCAATTGATGAAATAAAGAAACGAAAAAAAGGAAAATTGGAAAGTAAGGGTTTAAAGGTGTCAGAATGAAAAACCAGTGCTTGGTGATGATAATCAAGGAAGAAAATTTAGAATGTGTAATTGATTAATTGAAATAATTGAAGAATGTGTTCAAAAGTGTCAAATTAGGATGGAAAGCCGATTGTTGCTGACGCATGCGTATTCGTGTATAAAAATATAAAACATCAAATAAAATAGAAATAAATACAAAAATGATGAAATATAACGTAACATACATAACAACATATAACATACTACACTTGTGTGTAGTATGTTACTTTTGATGAATTCATATTTCACTGCATCGTGTTCTTTTCGCCCCCCCCCCCCACCTCCTGCTAGGGACCAGTTAGGGCCTGCAGTATTTGGTAAATAAAATAAATAAATAAAAGAGCTAAAATATAACACGTGAAGAAAGAAAACATCGCGCATGTCTGTGTATGCGAGAGAGACACTATCGCGTTATACCTTTAACGGTGGAGCTTAAGTGACCCCCTAATTTTTCTATAACGATATGATATAATATAAATCTTATTTTATGAACACAGCCAGTTGCACAAAGCACAAACACTTCGCCGTGATGTGAGTTGACTTTTCAAATTTCTTTTCGTTTCAGCCGAGTTCCTCCTCCTCCGAGTTCCTCGAAGCTTCCAATGTCAGCGCTTTCATGAGATTACGGCTTCAAACGTTTACTTTCTGACAGAGGCAATAAACAAGAAATCGAGATATTTAAAAATTCTAGTGAATTTCAAGTAGCTGTGAATTAGCGAACCATCGGGTGACTCGAAAAAACACAAAAGTAAAGCGCACGCTTCGTTACTTTATCGGCCGCGCTGGCAGGTATAAAACCTGAGCTGCGCGCTTTGGACGTGGACCGGTCGAAACGGGCTGCACGTGAGCATGCTACAACACACTAGTGGGATGTCATCTTTTCCTGCTTTTCTAGACGCCGCGGGTTTGGCAGCCGCTTGCTTTTGCAGCGTGGAACACGCACCTCGGGCGCACTAGACAACCGTATTGCTCTCTGCACCAAGCACTACCATTTCGTACGACTGTGAAAAGTAGTTTCGGTAATCATGCCCATGTCTTAAATCCAATACACAATGGTAAATGCAACCTACGTACAAAATGTTTCAAAGAACGTATTTGCACAATAGCGTTCGTTATACATGCATTGCTTCTTCTCCCGTGTCCTCCATCGCACTCAAAACAACCTTGCTGTTTTAGGTGATAGCACGCTCTGTGAACTAGCTCCCAGTCAGAGGGACGTGCAGTAATGCTTTACATGATGCAAGTGACCCTTGTAAAGCCAACTAAGACTGCAAACGAACGGTCGCATACACGCGTATACCTTGATTCCATGCGCGTCTACGACGGTGCGCTGGCTGCAGAAGGGCACGCCACAACATACTGGCATCATTCCGAATAGAGCTTGGAGCTAACAGCGACTGCTGTGATGTTCAAAAATGAAACAATCGCTTGTGAGCATTCCAATCCACTTTTCGGTGCATGCACGGGTTCTACGAAGGCGCACGTTGACAGCGTACTCGATGAGAGGCGCGGGCGGACTGAGCAAAACATGGCCGCCGCGCGCAGTTTCTGTTTCTTTCACTAGATGGCGCTAACTTTTGTAAAGCCTCTATTAACTGCTTCAGCTTAACTGATCCAGCAGGCCTGTTGGCTGCCATCTGAAGGTATGACAGTAATTGAATTAAGTACAGTGATTAAATTACTATTTCCGTGTAATTTATAATGCAATCGATTGCATTTTCTGCTTGGTAGTTTATTAATGTAGTTATTAATCTTAAAGCACCAATTTTGCTGCAAACGTAAATCATTCTTAACTTACTTTTATTAAATCGCGCCATTTCTCGTACAAGATACAACACCTAGTGTACCACCAAAGCAGGAACGACGCGCGGCAAGCCTTGGTCAGCGTAAGGAATCGGGCAAAAGGAAACAGAATTGAGTAGGACTGTGCGTCTGGGACTTGCGGTGTCCTGTGTAGCCGGGTCACTTACTGCGGCTATCCTATGGACACTCGCAGCCACTTCTCAAGCAGCACGATGCAAGCGTTAAAAGGAAGCTTAGCAGATTGATCGTGCAACACGCTTGAATTGAAAGGGACAGTGACATTCCTGTTGCGTTAGCTGCGTGGGACACAGTGGTCCTGGCTATACTTGTCGCCAGGGGGCGACGTAGAAGTGGGGTGAAAGGCGGGAAAAAGGCGAAACGGTCCATGGCGTAAGCATCACTGAGGGCAAGGTGTCGAGATCTGTTCCTGGGGACACGGAAGCAATGAATGACCTACAGCTGCTTCGGGCGCTTCAATAGCTGTCTCCCGCGTTTGAAGCCGCACGGACGAACCCCATGGGTTCACCGCTCGTTTCTGTCTTGAGCGCAATAAAAGTGACGACAGTTCACCCATGTTTCTATTTTTGTTGTTTTCTTGCCGTTATCCTATATTTGTAATAGCGCATGCTGTATGAGCGATGGAGGGCATAGTGATCTGGAAAGAAATTTGGCGGGAAGCGAATGGAGTGTGCTTGTTTTGTTCACTAGGTTTTCTTAATTGTTTCAAGATGGAAACTAAAAAGTATTTTAAAATATTTGCATACCTTTTTAAAATTGATTGTAATTTAATGTCATTACTTTTTGGCAATGGCAATTATAACGTAACAAAAGTACATTTTTTCATTTAAAAAAATATGGGTTGTAATGTAACTTAATTCACTTTCAAAAGTAATTTGACCATGTATTGCCGTCCGACACATGGCTTCCCATATTAACTTTGAAATCTTGTGCCATTCCCTTTGAGAGTGTCACCAATCACCCTTTCCCTATCGCGTCCATTGTACTTGAGAACAAACATTAACAGTAAGTGTATCACCGTCGTTTCTTTTCCACCGTACAATGTAGTTATTGTTCTTAGTAGGACAATCTTCTTTCGATTTTGACTCATATTGTTACGTGTCGACAAGCAAGAAGACGGCACTGCATGGCCACAGGGTGAATGATGATGTAATGGCTGGCCTAGCACGAGGGCTTCTCTCGCGCCGCTGCCGATCTTCTTCTTCGCAACAATATGAACAAACTAACATTACAGTGCTGCCAGACTTTCCGGAGCTTCGCCTGGACTTTAGACTGTTCCTTAGGTTCCAGGAATATAGCGAGAGTTGAGCTGCATGGTGAAAACGTTTGAAATAAAAAAAAAAGACGCTACACTTTTCCAACCTATATCTTTGATACATAGCGGTTAGTACGAGCCAAAAATTGGTAACAGCCCGCCGTGGTGCAGAGTATAGGGTGATCAACTGCTGTGCCAAGGATGCAGGATCTGCTCCGGGCCGCGGCGGCTGCTTTTCGGGGAGGCGAAAAGTAAGGCGCCAGTGTGCTTTGCGATTTCAGTGCAGATGGTGTAAATCTCTGGAACCCTTTACTACGGCATCTCTCATAGCCTGAGTCACTTTGGGACGTCAAAACTCATAAACAAAACAAAATTAAAAACGCTAACAAGAGAACTTGCACACTTTTCCAGGACGGCGGCTATTGCGTCAGCTCGGCAATCTTCACGCGCTCCTACCCGGGGCACACAACCCCTGGAACGGATGAAAGGCAGCTCCGCTGTCCTTGCTTGGACACTTGCGAAACACGGAAGAACTGCCACGACGCCTTTCTGCGACGACGCCACGTACTAGAGAGGCGCCCCCAGAAAGATTCTTTCGGTTCCGCGTTTCGCGTAAGTATAAAAAAAAAACAATATATCTTCGCTTTTTTTTTTTTTTTTTTCACTTACGCCGCGTTTAGCGGCTGCTCCTGAATACGAGGTGGCTACTGAAATAAATCGACTCTTTTGTCCTAATCCCTAAATTAGGTACATGCGTGTTGAATGCACTAAAACCGCTCGCCGACAGTGTGCCAGCGAATGCCAGAATGCTACTCGTCATGTTAGATCGCTTGAGAAAATCCAGAGTGAAAAAAAAAAACCGTGTGCACAAAGAGATGACAGCACAAAGACGACGATAGTGCTGAAATAAGTGATTTAGAAATAATGTACACGTGCAAAGCACGAAATAAATTTCTATATCAATCATCATGTAGCAGAAGAAGCGCAATGATAAAACAAGTCTGCCCTCATCCATCTCAGAGCAATGATAATGTTACGGACGAGGAAGAAGCGGGCCGTGGTGCGGGAGGGAGCACTCGGGCCCGCTGGTATTCATTAAATATCATCGCGTGGTCATATAAAATCAATCTGCTCTTTGTGCTCGTCGGCTTGCCACCCTGTAATAATATCATTTCGCAATAAAAGAAAGCTGCATTTACAAAAACTGATAAACAATTTCTTAAAGCCGCCTCAGAGCTCTCATTAGTGCACCCGATACCAACCCTTGCAGAGAGCAGCTTTCTCTTGCGGTGGAAAAAAGTAATTCCTTGCGTAGCTAATACAAGATTCTAATAACAAACGGTTATTGTTAGCTGTCAGCGGCAAAATATCAGTCATTTCTTTTACAGGCATGTGCAAAATTTCCCGCCGAGTGTCATAACTGATGGAACAACAAGATCGAGACAAAAATGGCGCACAACGTGATACCCCGCTCGCTTTCAAGAAATGTTATCTGCTACATTCCCTATATCGGGAAAATAAAATTGTTCTGTTACACTGAACACAAAAAAATTTCACTTCTGGGAAGACAAAATTGCTGCTAGGTGCCACACACGCTCAAAAAAACCTGGGAATTCAGGTTGTACACAGTTGTCTAGATACGATGGATCAATTGGTTCTGATTTATATATATTGATACAAACTGTAGTTGACGACGAAGCGGAGATAGTCAGTGGCTAGTTGACGTAGACGATGAAGTGGTTGCTAGTTGGCGTAGACGACGAAGTTGGTTGCCTGGAACCGCGCTCAGACCGTTGCTCGGACCGCTCTCGGACTTCAGCTGTCTTCTAGGCTCAGGGCGTTGCCTGGACGTTTGGCGGAATACCCGTTAAAATATATATATATATATATATATATATATATATATATATATATATCTCCCTTTGAGGCACAACTTTCCTGTGGTCTTTTTAACCAATCAGTTTAGGCAAGTGTGATTTTTTTCTTCCAACACAGCTAAGAGGGGGCTAGGCGGCTAGGTAAGAATAACAAATATTAGCCATATTTTCGGCTTTGGTTATTTTTTTTTTTGCAATCTTGAGTTTTTATTTTTGCCTTCACCTTCAAAAATTCCGATTACATTATTTCCAATAAAGAAAGCGTCACCTGAATCTTTTTTTCGGGATCAAAAAAATCAGGTCGCTAACGCATTCGCGCGCCACAATTGTGGTGTTCTCAGTCCTGGTCTGAGTAAACGATATTAACTGCGGCCTTGGCTCTATTACCCCGTTGCAGCAGCAGGCCGATATGTCTGTGGTGGGTCCTTCATCCGCTCCAGGTAGTCGGCGCACGTGACGGTGCAAGGCGCAGCGAGCTCACCGCGCTGCCTGCAAACATCAGCCTGCCGCTGCAGCGGGGCCGTATTGGCACGGCTGCAGCTGATTTCGTTCGCTCTAATCATTACTGAGAGGACCGCAGTCGAGTCGCGGGAACGCTCTAGTCACGTGATTTTATTTATGTTTCACGGGCAATGCTTTCAAGTCCGAAAAAAAAGACGTACACGTGATGCTTTCTTTATCGCAAATAATAGAGCGCGGTTTCTGAAGGTGCTCTGACAACGCTGACAACTCTGAAATGCATATTTATGGTTTCAAGATATCTAGTAATATAGATAAATTACTCTAATTAAGTAATTATTAAAATATGGCCTTTGTTGTGCAGGTCTGCTGGTTGTTGTATGCAAAATGGTGTCCGTGGCCTACTTGAGATATTTTAGTTCATTTACGTGGCCCAAGATAGCTGGGACACCCGCTATACCTACAGGCGGGCGCCCGGCCGGAAAGCAAGACAGACACGCGAATAAGTGAGGTATTCGCTCGATCCAGAGACTAACTATGGAGGCAGATCACTTCGAGAAAAGATGTCCAGCCCAAAACGTCTCTGATTCAGGAGGATAATTCTTCGAGCCTCTTTCCGCCAAATTGCCAGTATCTACGACTGCAACACGCTCAATACCATCAAGGTGAACGCGAGATGAAGCACGCTAATGGCAGTTATCCCAGCAGCCCGGCATGATAACAAGCCTCAAGTGCGACGGCCAACCTGGGGAGGTTCTGAACAGCGAACGAGCGATCAGCCACTAAGCAGCTCGAAGAAACGGTCCAGTAATTTTCGTGATTCCAACACATGTGAAAATTGTATTTTTGTAATATATAATCGGAGCGCAGTAAAAAACGGCACAAAACTTTATTTCTTCTTTACATTCCAGGTTTGGCTTCTCGGTTGGCTGCTGGCCCCTGGCCGCTTTTTTGGACGCTGTCGACACGCTAGATTGGGTGGAGGCGTTTGTGGCACTGGTCATCTTCGTCCCTGGAGGAGCAGCGATGGGGATGACATCCCGGACGCCGCTGAGAGACTGGCGGACTCAAGGACCTCCACGAGCTTTCCGGGTACCTCCGTGTGTCTGCCCTGCAACTGGAGTCATGTGGCGTGTTCCTCTACCCCCTGCTACAGTTCTTGGTGTCGTCCCAAGGGGCAGGTAGTGAGTTCTACGACACCGTCGTCGAGATCCTCGAAGCTGAAACCCAGGTGAGCTTTCGAGAAGCGATGGGCAGAACGCTTCGTGCTGCGCGATGCTTTCGGGCGAGCAACCGCGCTCACACACTGGCACGTCTCCTATAGCTAAACGTATCCAATGCTTTTTTCATCAACACGATATATTCTTATGCTCTGAAACAAATGGAGCGGGGGGGAGGGGGAGGGAGGGGGAGGGGCGCCGTTGTCGCCTCGTCTAGTCTATAGTCTTTTTTTCGTTCGCTTACAATTTGCAAATAATAAAATGGAAAGTAGTAATCCGTATAAACGAGCTACGTAACTAAGAATTTCTCGTGGTGATCTACGTTCTGAGCATTCACACTTTCTTCCCCAAGCCAAGCAATACGGATTTAGGTAATCATACCTAAATACTTTTTTACTTTTAACGGAAGAAGATTAATACTGCTCACCAGGACATTCGTCTCTGAACAGCCCTCAGTTGGTTTCACTTGGCTGGGGCTCAGCGTGCACTTTAAAACCTTGGTTACCATGGTACTCCGGGTACATAAAATGCTTGACATTCCTTCGCGGGCTCACTATCGAGACTGGTCCCAAAATGTGAATGTGAGATTATTAAATGCACACCAAGCGATGCATTTATTATATATTTGAGAATTTGAGGAAGAGAGGGAGAGATAGAGGAGCTTTATTGCGTTGCAGTCAAATAAGACAAATACGCAGTGCATTAAGTGGAAGCCAAAACGTTTTTCAAAATGCATAAACTTCGGTGGTTGGAAAGAAGGGGCTTTTTCATCATGCATGTGTCAATTTTGTTGTGAATTCTGTCGATAATAAAAGACGAAATCGCTGGTTGAAAACACAACGCGAGCACGCCCTTTTCGCTGCCGTGAGCGGCGGGGGCGGGGCGCCTAAAGTGGGTAACAGGCGGATGCGACGTCAATCGCTGGATGCAGGCCTGCTGGCTAGGCCGGCCGCGCGTCTTGCACGCTTGCTTCGCTCCATCACGCGCTTTAGTGACCGACGGATCCTCGCAATCTGTTGCTGGTGCCATGTTTGCCAGGCGACATGGTGCTTTATAGTTTCCTAGAGGATAATAATCTTTCAGCGCAGTGGGTCTCTGTCATGAAAAAAAAATTGTTGCCTTTGGAATCAGCTGTGTTTTTCCCTGATGATTTTCGGGCTGAGGACGATCATCGAATTTTAGCAGCGATTGCGGTCACTTGGGATCTCAATTTATTTATTTATTTATTTATTTATTTATTTATTTATTTATTTATTTATTTATTTATTTATTTATTTATTTATTTATTTATTTATTTATTTATTTATTTATTTATTTACAAATACTGCTGTCTTTGAGGGGAGACATAGCAGGAGTGGGTAAATACAATAGTAGAAACAAATAACATCGGTAACATAAAAATAGATAACATAGAAGTATTCAAAACAGATCAACAGGTCAAATTGTTAGGCAACAGAACAGCGAACTCTTCCGTGCAATCAATTTCACATTTCAACAGTTAGTGAGAACAAAGAAAATTTAAAGCTATCTATACAAGGTATGAAAGGAAAAATGTTTAATGGGTGGTTCCGTCGGGTTGCACGCACGCTTGAGGGCACCAATTGGAAGGGTGCCCTGATGCCAGATGACATGTGAAGGTCTTGTGCAGCATGATGATGCATTCACGTGTGCGCCTATGTTCTAACGTTTGCAATAATAAAGTGTGCACATGTGAAGACGGTGAAAAGTAGCGATCTTACCGGGCGAAAATGAATCGAATAGCTTTATTTTGAACTGACTCTAAAAGGTCAATGTCGCGAACCTGATGAGGGCTCCAAACAGTTGAAGCGTACTCTAGGATCGGCCGAATTAATGATTTGTAAGCAGTTAATTTACATTCCTACGTGGCACTTTTTAAGGTTCGTAAGAGATTGCCAAGTTTACGAAGCGGGTTTTCAGTAATATTATTAATGTGAGCATTCCATTTTAAGTGACATGAAAAAATAACACCCAGGTATCTGAACTCGTTGACATGGGTGAAGCAACTGCCGCTATTGTATCAGCGTTATTACCGTTATATTTAAATCAGCGCAACTGACGCCCGGTGCCGTTCTCTCATTGTTCCCGCACCTAGTTAGGTTAATACCGTTGTTGCACGTCTGGCTTCATCGTCGTTAAGCTTAACCTAGGACACCGAACTTAAAACGCAATTCGCTGCTCACTTGTTACACAGCTCGCCGCCGTTCTCGACTACGTCTACAATTACCAATTAGGTACAGCAAACACAATGCATGATTAGTAGAACGAATCTGCATTTGCAATAGTAATTTATAACTGAATGTCTGCAATGCCGTGCTGCTAACGCGGCAACAGCACGCTCAAGCATCATCCGAAGGCAGCACTACCTCCATATGCCGCGCCGGCCGCACCTTCCGCAAGTTGGCCGCGGATCCCTTGTGCTACAGTCAAGTAAGCGTGCTCAAATTTGTTGTTACCTTAAATAATGAGCCCAGGAATAACGGAATGTCAAAAATTAACCCCTATTCAGGATCGCTGTCCCGTACCGAGATGCTGGTAGGAGTGGTAACTGTGATATAAGAAAAAAAGTTTCTCTCCACAGCTGCGTAGCGGCAGTGGCCGCGGTGCGTCGTGGTTCATCTGATCTTCTCATATTGTCACGTGGTGGTGACAAGGTCGATGGCACAAAGGAAGAGTCGAGGATCGCACTGAAGAAACTCTGACTTTCCGATAGGTCCCCAGGAACTGGAAGGGATCTACGCCGGACCTTTCAGCCATGCTGCCTGTTACCGCACGGAATATCACTGGGCTCTTTCTTGCGGCGTGTTGAACAGGTTTAGACGCAACGCCGCGTAACAGGGTCGACTGCCAGTTGTTTCTTTTTCCAGTTGTTGGGCTGACTTGCACCCGCAAAAGAACTAAGCACCTCGGCTGCGGCGATAGCAACAAACGTGCTCGTCGATCGTCGAACCAAAAATAATGCTCGTCACACTCGAAGCCGCTCAATTTAAAGGCCGCTCAGAACAATCTAGTTAACGTCGTAAACTGCTACCAGCACAAGCTCGAAAATAGTAGAAAGACACACGTGTGGCCGGAATCTTCGAGACAGACCTCGGTGCGTCTTGCGCTACAACGGAACTGATAAAGGTGCGACTCGCGACATCGAGCATTAACAAACAAAGAATACAGAACTGATACGTGATCCAGAATCAGAGTGATAAGGCCGTATGCCGGCGGCTGTTAACATACAACAAATAAACTCCTCCATTAAAAAAAACATCGCCTCGATGTTCCAAAACAAAGCAATTTAAATATAAACACTGCAAATTTTAAACACCAGATTATTAACGCGCGTAAAATGGCTTCAATCGTACACATGTACAATTTCTGGGCGTGCGCGTCACCGTTGTGATGCTGACGTTCCGTCGGTAATGACTTCATATTCCAGTGGTCCAACGCGGCGAATGATTTTGTATGGTCCAAAGTATCGATGCAACAACGTTTCACTTAGTCCGCGACGGCGAATTGGTGTCCAAACCCACACTTTGTCTCCTGGCTTGTATTCTGCGTGGCGTCGTCATCAGTTGTATTGTCGGCTGTCGGTGCGTTGTTGGTCTTTAATACGCAGCCGTGCGAGTCATCGGGCTTCCTCTGCACGCTGCAGGTAGGCGGCGACGTGAAGGTTGTCCTCGTTGGTTACGTGCGGCAGCATTGCGTCGAGCGTCGTCGTGGGCTTCCTGCCGTATACAAGCTTGAATTGGGGCGCTCTGTTTCAGGTCTTATGTTCAGCGTCGACGTACATGGCGATCATGTCCGCTATCGTTTTGTGCAGGTGCTCCGTAAGGCCATTTGTCTGGGGATGGTACGCAGTTGTTCGTCGATGGCTTGCATGACTGTATTCCAGGATGGCTTGCGTCAACTCTGCCGTAAACGCCGTTCCCCTGTCCGTGATGAGCACTTCTGGGGCGCCGTGCCATCATCGCCGTGTTGC
Organism: Amblyomma maculatum; assembly: GCF_055883805.1. NCBI lineage: Eukaryota > Metazoa > Arthropoda > Arachnida > Ixodida > Ixodidae > Amblyomma > Amblyomma maculatum. The sequence goes on from NC_139350.1 coordinate 77,752,247, forward strand.
AATAATGGCAGCAATCGGCGGAGCTCCTCTCGAACAATCTCGAGGATGTGATCCCGAAGGTTCTCTCCGCTTGCAGACGCGCAGGGGTAGTGGCTTGAGGGCTTGAGTAGTCCGGCTGAAGTGGTCGCTCGTAGTGGCGCATCCGGATGTCCAAAGTTTTCGCGATGGTAGACGCTTCAGTTTCAAATTCCGCTACAGTTCTTGAGAGATTTCGCACAAGACCTGCAAAAAGCGACTCTTTAACGCCTCGCATTAAATATTTAACTCTCTCACCTTCTGTCATGTTAGGGTCGGCGCGGCGAAAGAGGCGCTTCATCTCCTCAACGTACGCCAGTACTGGCTCGTTAGGGAGTTGAACTCTTGATTGGAGGAGGGCCTGAGCTCTTTCCTTTCGGACAGAACTTCCAAAGGCCGTCAAAAACGCTTCCCTGAAAATCTCCAAATCCTTCATAGCTTTCTCGTGATTTTCGAACCAAACTCGGGCATGTCCTTAAAGAACAAAGTAGACTTGCCGGAGTTTCACGGCGTCGTTCCAGCCGTTGAATTCTGCCACAGGGTTGAAAAGGTCCATCCAGTCATCCGCATCTTCACTGGGCAATCCTTGGAAGATGGAGGGCTCCCTGGGCTCCACGAAGACGACTGGTGCAGTTGACTGGGCCATTTCCAAAGTTGATGCATTCCGGGGTCAGGCAGCAGACCATTCTCAGGTTGTAGGCCTTGGAGTCGGTGGCTGGCTCGGTGACCTGTAGGCTGGTCTTCCAGGGCGAATGAAAAAGGCTGAGGTCTTCGCTTGAACGCTCAAGGACAGCACCTCCACCAGATGTCACGTGGTGGTGACAAGGTCGATGACACAGAGGAACAGTCGATGATCGCACTGCAGAAACTCCTTGTTGGGCTGAGTTGGCCCGCAAAAGAATTAAGGAACTCGGCGGCGGCGATAGCAACAAACGTGCTCGTCGATCGTCGAACAAAAAAAGAGTGCTCGTCACACTCGTCAACGCTCAATTTAGAGGCCGCTCAGAACAATCTAGATAACGTCGTAAACTGCTACCAGCACAAGCTGGAACATAGTAGAAAGACACACGAGTGGCCGGAATCTTCGAGACAGATCTCGGTGCGTCTTGCGCTGCAACAGAACTGATAAAGGTGCGACTCGCGCCATCGAGCATTAACAAACAAAGAATACAGAACTGATACATGATCCAGAATTAGAGTTAAAACAGTTAAAAAACAAAAAATACAGTTTCGAAGGTTTCGCGGCAATATACATTAGCTACTGCTAAGTTGGCGTCGTAAAAATTATATTTTCAATTCAGTTTGAGACAGAGTTATATACACTAGGTAGTTTTATAAGTAACCCGTTTACTACGGCGCTGCTCAATCCCCAAGCGTCGTCTGCTGTAGCGCCGATGCGAAATAATATAGGCCTTGCGATGACCAGGGAGTGCGCGAGTGCGCTCGGCCAGAGCGCCCGTCCGCCGCGCTCGCTTCCGGCACCGTTCTGGTAAAAGCTGCTGTACGTCACTGTTTGGGCGCTGCACCCATCCGCTCGAGGGCGCATCCGCCAGGTTGCCTCCGCCCGGCTGCTGCATAGAATTGGTCAACTTCAACCTTTGGACACATCGGTCGCATGCGTTCTCGGAGGCACATTGCAAGCTCCTCCTACTTCTGCAAAGATGGCCGCCTCCGAGCGTATAACGAAACAAGGCCTAGGTGGACGGTGCTTGTCGATGAAAGATATTCTTCATGTCGCTATTGCTCTATTCTTCGTTTATTACGATTATTCAAAGCGACTTGGATGTTCACCTTGCCATGTGCACAAGCATCGAGTGACAGTTTCTTCAGTTGAGTTGGCCTGCATCGAGTTGACTAGTGGCCGACAAAACTGCGGAAGATGTACGATACTTCTACACAGTTGTGGGGCCTCGACGTGTTTATTTGGAGCCGTTTGTGATTGCGGCCGGATTTTTACGGACAGTATCAAGAAGCAGCTCCCCGCAGTAAATTAGTCCCCTGTGCGCGTGTAGACAGTTTTATAGCAGCGACAATTAGTGGGAGTGTAGCGAAAGTGATACGTTCGGAACGACTGCTGTTTTGCCAAGTTGGTGAAATCGCCTGCAAATATATCTGTTACGAGTGAAAATTTCACTGCCCACGCGTTGTTTTTCTAATGTTGATATGAATTTTAGGCTGTGCTAGTCGCATTCATTCGTCTGCGTGCAGCGATCGCGAGCATACGATGTTCGTGTTACGTGCCGATCACTGATATCAATAATCGTGTTTCGTGTGTGTGCTGTGCTTCTGAACTGCCGGTGGCGTGAAGTGACCTTTCTGAAAGCTGTGTTTTACGTGCGTGAAGCGATTTTGGCTGTACGGAGAAGCGTCGGGAAGTCGGCACCAATCTCCTAGATGCTTCGTGAACTACGTTTACGATGGTTGCTTGGGATTAATCGTTGTGCTCCGAATGCTCTCATTACAACCTTGCGAGGACGGCATTGTTGTTAGTGTTCTTGGCCTCTTTATATATAGTATGAGTTGTGGGCACATTACCACGGCGGGCTTTTAACCAAGTTTTAGTGCCGGGAAAAAAAGAACACACATTCTTGTTCTGTGAATGGAATGATTACCATAGAAATGGCTGAGAAAGCTAAGAAGGTCTGTGAGATTTTTTAGGACCAGTGTAATAGATTGGGCAGTGTTATATGGTACACAAAAATTACAGACACAATCTGCAATGAAATGCCATCTTATGTGTTATTCAGTTTGTCCATTGGAACAGTATACGGATAGAAGGATAGAAGTTTTCCGCACTTTGTCCAGGACAGTCCTGGTGATATTCTTATAAAATAAAACTCTCACTGTGAACCACAATAATAGAGTAAGAGTATCTGCAAGCAAAATTTCAGTAGCAAACCACCTGCATGAAAGTGTATAGGGCTCCATGTATTCAGCTTTATCATGTGGCTCACAGAGGATAGTGTGAACGTTGGGGAGCAAATACATGGCCCAAGGCAAATGCTTACATCTGGCATGCCTTACGCTGCATGCACTAACATTTCATGAGAGTGATGCATGCTGGTACTCTCAAGTATGACTCAAGGAGCAAAGATTTAGGAATATTCATAGCAGAAATAATTAGTAGAAGGAATGTAATACCTCTGTCACACGAACACTTTCGATCCTCATTAAACTCGATCTGCATTCAACTCGTGCAATCGCGCCCGAGCCTGCTTGGATCGAAGCTGTTTCTGAGCGCTCTTTAGTTTTGAAGCACATCTGAGAGTGGGCACCGCCACCCTCGATGTCACCTATTGCACACGAAGGAAGCTTCTCAGTGGTCATTCAAACGGCCATGCAGCACCGGATCCTTCAATGCTTCCTGCAAAACCTCAATGAGGATTACAAGTGTTCGCGTCGCAGAGGTATAACATGGAGCAGGTAATTTCAGACTGAGTTTACTAAGAAATGGGCTGCTACCACAGTTCTTTCAAGTGCATTACAATTAAAAACGAAAGTATATGCAGAAAATAGCATCTCATAAGCTTTTGTAATCTCAATACAAGCAGTTCAGACGTCACGTCAAATCCTGTGAACAGCTGACCAGTGGCAAGAAGTTTGGCTACAGATATTGTTTTGCAATACACATTTCCCTCTTTGTCTTATGAACAGCCAAAAAAGTGCTTTTCATAATGGCAATAACCTGCACCTATTATTTACTGCAGATTTCTTGCTCTCATTGATTCATTTTTCTTTTTTATTGTTACTTAATTCTTTTCGTGGTTGAAATTGCCTACAATCATTTGACTCGATTGAAAAGCTCACTACACATATCTTGCTTTCTGAATGCTGAAATAAAGTTCGATCTGTGCAGGTAATCGCATTTGTTCCCCTCCCTGTAGTGACCACGCATGCACGGCCTTGTCCCTGCAACGTGTCCATCATAAATATTGATTGTGGCTCGTGTGTACTGTGCCTGGAAACAGCCTTGGGTGCGATGCGACCTTTTTGGAAACTATTTTGCATTAATGAAATGATCTCCACTGTCTGCTTTCTGTTGTGACTACAGAAGCATCGGCACCACTCGGTGGCTTGATTCTTCATGAAGTATAATTCTTGCAATTATAGCTAGATTATAGCAAGCCTGCCTTGTCTGTGCCACGTCTTGTTCTGATTAATCGTTATGTTGTGGGTGCTGATATTATGAAGGTATGCCGACAGCACTGTTAATTTTCTTGTCTCTCTGAACAGGGTACATATGTATGATGGGTACAAATGGTTTGGTGCTGAGCCAAAAACAAGAGGCGAGATTCGTGTCCCAATACAGCACATGCCGTGTAATGAACTCCTTTCTGTCGTTCTATCCTTGGCCCAACAGAGCAAGATGTCACCAAATGAATGGCTAAGAAAGATGGTAAGGCCCATTATAAGACTGAAATGAATTGGGCAATATTACGGTGCAGAAAGTCCTAACGGAAGTGGAAAAGTCCTAACGGAGAGACTAAAAATGAAATCGACTTCATAATGTGTTCAACCCCCGCCATTATGCAAGATGTAGAGGTAATCGGGAAAGTGCGATGCAGTGACCACAGGATGGTGAGGTCCCGAATTAGCCTAAATCTGAAGAAGGAACGCAACAGATTAGTAAGAAAGAAACCCATCAATGAATTAGCGGTGAGGGGGAGGGCAGAAGAGTTCAGGATCTCGCTACAGAATAGGTTTTCAGCTCTAACTGAGCATGGTGACATTACCCTAGAGGCAAGGAACAATAATTTCAGGGATATCATTACTGAGTGCGCGTTAGAAGTAGGCGGTAGGATAGTTAGAGAGGATATCGGCAAGCTGTCTAAGGAGACGAAAGATTTGATTAAGAAACGCCAGATTATGAAAGCTTCCAATCCAACAGACCACATCGAATTGGCCGAGATATCAAAGCTAATCAATAAGCGCAAGGTGGCCGATATAAGGAAGTATAACATGGAGAAAATTGAGCATGCTGTAAAGAACGGGGGAAGCCTTAAAGCGGTAAAGAAGAAATTGGGCATAGGCAAAAACCAGATGTATGCGATAAGGGACAAGGCGGGCAACGTCATCACTAATATGGAAAAGATAGTCAAAGTAGCCGAAGAGTTCTATACAGATCTCTACAGTAGCCAAAGTAGTCACGCCCGTAATGAGATTTGCGGTAGGGAAAAACAGTCAGACGTTCCACCAGTGACGAAGGACGAGGTCAAGAAAGCACTAGAAACTATGAAAAGGGGGAAATCAGCTGGAGAGGATCAGATAATTACAGATTTGCTGAAGGACGGGGGGGATATCGTGCTAGAAAAACTGGCCACCTTGTATACGCAGTGCCTGGTGTCATCGACGGTACCGGAACCATGGAAGAATGCAAAACATTATCCTCATTCACAAGAAAGGGAACTCTAAGGACCTTAAAAATTACAGACCAATCAGCTTACTGTCTGTTACGTATAAGGTATTTACTAAGGTAATCGTTAATAGAATCAGGACAACCTTAGACTGCAATCAAGCTAAGGATCAAGCAGGGTTTCGGAAACGGTACTCTACTATCGATCATTACCATACCATCAATCAGGTGATAGAAAAATGCTCGGAATATAACCAGCCCTTATACATAGCATTCATTGATTACGAAAAAGCATTTGACTCAGTTGAGACCTCGGCGGTGATGCAGGCATTGCGAAATCAGGGGGTAGACGAGCCGTACGTGAAAGTGCCGGAAGATATATATAGTGGCTGCACAGCAACCATAGTTCTGCATAAAGAAAGTAACAAAATTCCCATAAAGAAAGGTGTTAGGCAAGGAGACACAATCTCCCCAGTACTATTCATAGCTTGTTTAGAGGAAGTATTCAGAGACTTGGAATGGGAGCAGTTAGGGATAAGGGTAGATGGAGAATACCTCAGTAATCTGCGATTTGCTGATGACATTGCCTTGCTAAGCAACTCGGGGGATGAACTGCAAATAATGATTGATGACCTAGACAGGAAAAGTAGAAAGGTAGGCTTGAAAATCAATATGCAGAAGACTAAGATAATGTTCAACAGCCTCGGGAAGGAACAGCAGTTTACATTAGGTAGCGAAAGACTGGAAGTAGTAGGCGAATGTATCTACTTAGGACAGGTAGTAACCGCAGATCCGGACCACGAAAAGGAAATAACAAGAAGAATACGATTGGGATGGAGCGCATTTGGCAAGAACTCGCAGATTATGACTAGCAGCTTATCGGTATCGCTCAAGAGGAAAGTATACAACAGTTGCATCTTGCCTGTACTCACCTATGGGGCTGAAACGTGGAGGCTAACCAAGAGAGTCCTACTTAAGTTGAGGACAACCCAGAGGGCTATGGAACGAAAAATGGTAGGGGTAACATTAAGAGATAGAAAGCGTGCAGAGTTGGTCAGAGAAATAACTCAAGTTACCGACATTCTAGTAGAAATTAAGAAGAAGAAATGGACATGGGCAGGACATGTAGTGCGAAGAGAGGATAACCGATGGTCGCTGAGGGTAACAAACTGGATTCCAAGGGAAGGAAAGCGTAGCAGGGGGCGGCAGAAAGTTAGGTGGGCGGATGAGATTAAGAAGTTCGCAGGGGTCAAGTGGATGCAGCTAGCACAGAACCGGGTTAAGTGGAGAAATATGGGAGAGGCCTTCGCCCTGCAGTGGGTATAATCAGGCTGATGATGATGATGATGATGATGATGATGATGATGATGATGATGATGACTGTGCAGAATAAAAGAAAGTACAATCTGAAAGGAATTTTCAACATGGTTAAACATCCTTCCAATTCCAATGACACAACTATGTACAGGTGCTTGCACACTTTTATCAGGGCAGGGCCCTTGATCACACTGAGGGGAAGACGAATTCAAATAATTAGTTGCAACTGAGCAAGATGAATTTTCAAACAAGTTTTCTTGAGACTAAACTGTGAAGGTTCGATTGTGTCAACCCTCTGCAGCATGGTAATTCGGATAGAATCCCGTCGCACAACCACATTACCTTTCATTGCCTTGAACTGCATAAACTGATACTTCTTGAGAATGTTAAATACTGCTGCTTAGTGTAGCAAGAAAATGAAAAACTTGTCAAGAACCAAATGTTGAGGAGAACCAGAATGGGGAGGATAAACATTTAATTTCTGGCTTCAAAGACCTCTAACTAGTAACAGATGCGAGATGCTACAACTGGGGATATGCATATAACAGCTTAAGCTTGCTGCTACAGACATGCAAGATTCATTTTTGTTCATGGTATAGCATGCAGAAATCTGGATAAAATATCCTTTCTTTGTTGAGTTTCCTGGCTTCAACCAGAGCAGTGCAGCATTACTATCAGGCAACACAAACAGCCTGAAATCTCAGAGAAGCCACATATACCTAAAATCACTGGAGTGCTTCTAAGTACTCCACAGATGTTGTCAAGTGACAATTCATGCAGTTGCATCACCATATGCCTAAATAGCAATCTCGGACTCACCGAAAGCTTAGTGCGCCTCACGACGCCGGAACACAGCACCTTACAGCATGTTATGTGTCCTCTCAGAGCAATGCACTTCTCTTTCCCTGTTGAGGTCACTGGCTATTTTTATAATGTCCCCCTAAATTAAGCTGTCACTGTATACACCCAGTGCAAGGACCCCTTTCTATGGAAAATTCCACAGAGCCTATCTGCACATGCATCACTGCACAAGTGTGAAGAAGTGGGACTACAGTACAAGGCAGCATGCGTGAAGAAAACACATTTGCAATGAATGAGCAAGAGAAGTGCTTTGACAACATAACTATTTATTCAATTTGTAATAGAAAAGAACCCAGAAATATGGTCGTCCACTCTGCTCAAAGGCGAAACAGCACTGCCTGCTAGTTTACAAGGTGCGACCATCACTATTCGATGTTGTGCTTATGACTAGTATCACTACTGCATTACAACAGTCCCCCCCCTCGTCTACTTGGGGACTACGCGGTAAAGCATACAGGTTCTACCAAGTGTGAACCTGCATGGACTAGTTTCTATCCAGTTTTAAGGGGAACAAAGAGGAAACAAAAAGCACAAAAAAAGGATCACAAGAAGCAGTAGTGCTGTCCAATGTTATTCGACACAGCCCTGAGGCCTGGAGAGTGAATGAATGCAAATGGCAATGGCAGAGAAGAAAATGAACACACTACAGCGCAGGTAGGAACGCATCCACAAAGCTTCTCAGGAATTTGTGTATGATCCTGGAAACATCTAAAAAGTAACACTGAAACACAGGTGTCACCCATAATTAATTAGAATGATTATTAACGATGCGACCTTAACGGCGCGCACACTCCCAGACACCCTTAGAGTGAGGGGGGTAGCTGTTCCGGTCGCAAAGGAGATACCTTCGACTTGCATGGCAAGCTCAGCCGGAATTCAACTACCTTGTAATGACAGAAGGGGGTGGTCGTTTGGTGCCCCGCTGTCGCCGGTTCAAGCCAGAGTAAGGGTCGGAGTCAGAAGTAACAAACACACTTTATACACAACAAGAGATGATACGCAAACACTAAAATTACACAGATGAGAGGTTTACAAAAAACCAAACGCTAAGCATGCAACCACAGAGGTATTCAATAAAACAGAGGCTTTACAACACAGATCAAACACGAGAGTCACATAAACAAACAACAAATTGTTCACCGGACACTGTTGCAGTCCGACACCTCGAGAGTCACGATGTGACCGCCATACAAGACGAGCGCCGCTCCCTCGCAGGTCCGTGGGCTTGCAAGCAGCAAGTGATCCCCAGGAATCCAACCGAAGCACTAGCGAACACACCACAATCACTGACTGACTGACTACACAAGCGACGCGGCCTCCATAAATAGGTTGCGCCGCGTCTGTTAAGACACGCCAAGGCTACCGCGCACACACACTTAGCTTCGCTTGTTGGAGCGCACCCCTTTCCTTCCGTCGAGCCGGGCTTCGTCATTGGCTAGGTCCCGTAGAATTGTCTGGAGACGTCTGGCATTTTCCGGACTGATGAATCACCGTCATCGCCGGGTGATGAGAAAAAGAGTGACGGCCTCGCGTACAAAGCTAAGCTACGCACTCTCTCGCGCGGGGAAGGAGAGTATTCTCGAACATTGTAGGTCCTTCGATGCGGTGCCGCGCGGGCCTCGAGCCGCGCTGGCTTGGTAAAAATGTGCGCCGATTTCATGACGCTGCCCCTCCCTCAAAGAATATTGTCCCACAATATTCACAATACACTCGAACACAGCGCGCACATGCATGCGCGCACAAAGTAATAAAGTAAATGGGGCAACGGCACACATAAGCGCATCAATAATCCAAGTTTCACAAACTGCAATCACAAACTACAATTCACGCATCAAAAGTCTCAAGTTTCTGAGACTCTGCTGACAAACGTTTCACATATCACTACACTGATGTTCAGAAATATAACTCATTGTTGTCAATATACATGCCAAAAATCAGTAACACAGAAGCACAGTTTTTTTTATGAGAAGCCGTCAAACTCAAGTAATACCCTCGCCTATAATTCCACACTCGGGATGCACCTCCTCGTTGGAACTTATTAGTTCCGTTCCATCTTTCAGGTGAGCAAGCTCTCTTTTTAACGAGGCTCTATTGTTTCTTCCTTTCGCGAGTTCGGCTCCTTTTCCTTTTAGTATAGAGCCTTCTCAATCCCGATTTGTTCCCGCTTCTGTATCTACTCTTACTCCAATCTGCTTCCCGATCGGAAATTTGGCCCTTGTCTTTCGTGCGACCAGTATGACGCTTGCGTAGAGTGCTAGCGCTAGCATGCTTAGTAGTTTCCTGTCGGCCGTCTCCCTTCTTCTGGGCCTGGGCTGCTCTTCTTGTCCTTCAGGATCTTCTTCCTTGCTTTTTTTCGCGATCTTTTCTGCTCGATTTCATTTCCCTTGGCAGAATCGGCTTCTTTTCTCATCTTTGGTTTCTTTCTAACCTTTTTTCGGGACCCGATTGCTCCAATTACACATTCATCAGATGATTTCTCTCTAGCTGAATCACACTGTGAACTCGTTCGATCTTCTTCAATTCCTTCAATTTTCTTCCTTCTTTTTGGGACCTTCGGTCGTATTACGTTGGTACAGGGCTCCTTTTCCACTGGAGACTCGTTCTCCTCACTTTTAGTTAGATCCTGTTCCTTAAAAGTTTCGTTAAAATGTTTCTTGAACCCTTTCATCGCAGTGCAGCCCTCGCTTTCTTCCATTTCTGAGTCTACCAGTCTAGGATCTGCGCTGCTCTTCTCCTCTGAGAAAAATGGTTCCTCATCTTCCTCAGTGGGAAGAAGTTTCTCATCTTTTTCAGTAAGAAGAACCTCTTCGGTATTCGAGCCAGCGCTCGAAACCGGCTCTTGAATTATTGGAAGAGTACTGTCTGGCACTTCAGCTCCATCTGAGCTTCGTGCTGGCTGTTATTCAACAGCTCTTCCTCTGGGTCACTCATGCACTCCGACGTGGAGCTAGAATCTTGCCCTTCCTCTTCAGGCGAAGAGCAAATGAATGAGCCTTCTGACTCAACGACAATCTCCGTAGCATCTGCGTAGCCTGTCGCCTAGGAGGGCACATTCTCTCTTTCCTAAGACATCTTAGCTCCAGTTAAGTCATCTCGTTCTGAATTTTTCTGTTGCGGGAGCGATCTGTTCCACAACCTTTCTCTGACATCTGGAGCTAGTTTCCACAACACCTGTAGTCGTAAACGAATCACTCGTTTCGCTGTACATCCTAATATAGGGAAAGGTAACCTCCAGACGCTCGGCGGTACCCTTTAACCGCTGAACTTCAGCCAGCTTCTTCAGAAGGATATCCCTCTCTTTTAAGAATTTTTTCTTTCTCGAGCCTACGTTTGTTCCATTCTCTCTCGTTTCCGGCCTGCTTCCGGAGCCATTCTCTCTCTCTTTCAGCTCGCTTCCTGAGCCGTTCTTTCTTTCTACTTCTTGTCTCCTTGCCTCTGCTTAATTTTTCTGCCATTCTCTCTCTCTTTCTGCTTTAACCTCTCTTTCTTTTTGGTCCACCCATTCTTGCAGTTCAGCTCCTTTAAGACTCTTCTCTAGGCCCAACGCAATAATCTCTTTGAGATTCATCTTCAATCTGAACTGCCTAATGCTAACACCATAGCACAACGCAAGAGACCTTCTTCACAACTGCTTCAGCGCGGTACCTCTCGCTATCGCTCTGCTGCTACACAGTTTATGACCTCCTCGTAAACTCTTCCAACTCGCTCTCCGTCCTCTGAGATTGAGTGCACCAAACGTCCTGTAGCGGACGCTAGAATAATTGTCACCCGTTAATAATTAGAAGGATTATTTGCGATGCGCCCTTAACGGCGCGCACACTCCCAGACACCCTTAGAGGGGGGGGGGGGGGGGGGTAGCTATTCCGGTCGCTAAGGAAATGCCCTTGACTTGCTTGTCAAGCTCAGCCAGAATTCAACTACCTTCTAGTGACAGAACGGGGTGGCCGTTTGGTGCCCAGCTGTCGCCGGTTCAAGCAGAGTAAGGGTCGGAGTCAGAAGTAACAAACCAAACACACTTTATGCACAGCAAGAGACGATACAGAGGAATACACAAACACTACAATTACACACGCGAGAGGTTTACAAAAGCACAAACGCTAAGCATGCAACCACAGAGGTATTCAATAACACATGGGCTTTACAACACAAATCAAACACGAAAGGGTCACATAAACAAACACCAAATTGTTCACCGGGGACTGTTGCAGTCCTACACCTCGAGAGTCACGATGTGGCCGCCATACAAAACGAGCGCCGCTCCTTCGCAGGTCCGTGGGCTTGCCAGCAGCGGGTGATTCCTAGGAGTCCGGCCGAAGCACTACCGAACACGCCGCAATCACTGACTGACTGACTACACAAGCGACGCGGCCTCCATAATTAGGTCGCGCCGCGTCTTTCTGTCAAGACACGCCAAGGCTAGCGCGCACGCACACTTAGCTTCGCTGGTTATAGCGCTCCCTTTTCCTCCCGTTGAAGCGCTCCCCTTTCCTCCCGTCGAACCGCGCTTCGTTATTGGCTAGGTCCCGCAGAATTTTCTGGAGACATCTGGCATTTTCCGGACTGATGAATCACCGTCATCGCCGGGTGATGAGAAAGAGAGTGACGGCGATGCCTACAAAGCTACGCGCTCTCTCACGCGGGGAAGGAGAGTTTTCTCGAACATTGTAGATCCGCGCAAGCTTCGCGCCGCGCCGACTTGATAAAAATGTGTGCCGATTTCGTGACAACAGGCAAAAAAAGAATACAATCGGGAATGCATATAAAAACCTACACGCATCTAACACGTTACAGGATGACATATCATGCAGCATGAGCTCTACAGGAGAGCAGAATCTGGTGGGGCGGTCTGAACCCAGGGCTATTGAACCAGGCCCAGACTAGAACCTTCCAGTGGCAATGAAGCGATGGCGCTGTTACGCATTCAAGAAATGGTAACCCAGCATAACATGATCAATAAAACGGCACAAGAACACGATCACAGGAAAAGAAGAGGGATTGAAAAGCTTTTCATCTTCTTTTCCTGTGAGCATGTCCTTGCGCCGCTCCAATGGTCAGTGTGAATCAACTACCCCTACAGCAAGTACTTCTACTATCATAAGATGGACAGCACGTGTAGCATCCTAGCGGCATGTTTCCATTGCAAGTCAGATGCTATTTGAGTTCCGAATGACTTACATGTGCATGCGTCTTCTAGTAGTTATGTAAAGCCTCACTGGTCCATACATTTACATTCAATGCTTTTGTAGAAACAAACTCTCTGACGAAGGATCCTGCAGCGGTGGACCAAAGCATGAAATGTGTTCTTTACGGTACAGCTGGAGCTTGGTGATATTGTAAAATGACCCAGAAGCCTCTCAGTCAGTTCAGTTCAGTCGTTCAGTCGTGTCCGACTCTTCGTGACCCTATGGACCATTTCACGCCACGCTTTCCGGTCTCTCACTATCTTCCTAACATCACGTAACTATCAGAAGCCTCTATGTGCCTGTAAATACAGAAATTTCAGTGAGATGTGCAATCCAAAACACAAAGCTAACTTAGATGGGTCTTTAAGCATAGGTGGCATTGAGAAAAAAAAGCACTGCCTGTTTCAGTTGATTAAGTAAATAAGTGTAAGTACAAAATACAACCACAATTTCAAACGGTTTGATGGTGGGCGACCGCGAGCATTTTTTTAATCAGTCTCAAACAGGCCAGGTGACTGTAAACAGTCAATAAACGCATTTTTCTTGAATTTGCAAGATTATCCCGCAGCTTTCTCATTATATGCAATCATAATATTGACCTAGTAAACCTCTTGCAGTTCAGTGCTGCTTCGTTTGCCTCCGTGTCTTAGCATTCGTTACTTGTTACAGGAGCCACTGAATAAAAAACATCTGGGTTTGCAAGGCATTTAGCCACCCGTGGCAAGGACTCCTAACATCCACACACACTCGCTTTCTTCCATTTTTCTTTTATTTGACAGTTCAGAGTTCCAAGCACAGTTTTCTTTCTCAGAAGAGTATTGAATTCCCAGAGGAGATATTTTTATTGATATCACAAGGTGCAGTTTTGCCATCACTCTTTTGGAGAACTGCACTGTTTTTACGTGTCACTACAATTAGTTTCTGTTCTTTGAACTGTATTGAGGATCTGTGTATTCACACCGCGATGAACTTGATGCATGGGCTTGCAGTATAGTTATGAAACAAAGCAAAGGACTCGGGTAGGTAAGTACACAAGTCATAGAAGTATTGTATTTCATGTTCACAGTCAATTCAAAATTCCTTCAAGTCCGCATGCACGCCTGGCAACTAAGTGACATGCCATTACATTTGGTCACTATTTTACAATTGGCCCCTAGACAGTTTTCCTCTACAAGTGGGAATCATTAGCTGATGCAAGGCAGTGGGGGCTTAGTATTTCTGGGTGCCAACTGACCGTTGCGGCCATGCACTATTATTCTGTCGTGCAGTGTCGCAACTTTTCAGTGCTTACTCTTAGATGTATTGTTTTTACGTATGAGAAAGACTGAAATAAAGCCACAACAGAAGAATAAAACACTCATTCCATACAAAACATCCAATATTTACATATTTGTACTTACAATAGTCATTCCATATCCTGCAATGTTTCGAAAACTTTATGGACTCTTCCTCAGCAGCAGTATGACAAATAGTGCTACGTCTGTACATAATACAAATGATGTGCATGTTTGTTTATGCGGTGCAGTCAATTTTCTCACAGTAAAACAGGCTTGTTGTCAAATTCGTTTAATTTCGGATGAAAACATTAAATGACCAGCTCCTGCATATTTGCCGCGTGCGCTGTACCGAAGAGAACGCGCGAACACAGGCAGGGGAGATATGACTATATACACTTTACCTTTCAATGTATACATCCGGGAGTACTTGAAAAAAATCCTGCCGTCTTCTCCTCATATTAACATAAACACTCCAAGTAGGTGGCGAAAGCAGGCGCCGCTGGGGCATGCGTGCGTCTACGCTGTTGCTGGACGATTGCATCGCCGGCGACGTAATCGCTGTACTAATCGTCAATTCATACTACTTGTGTTGTATATGCAGGGGCTCAAAACTCTACAGCTAGGGTGCAAATTAATTTGATAGCCGACGATTGAGAGCCACCGTGAAGAGGAAAACTTTCCTCAAACCATCACCGCAGCCGCCATATGCTGTTTCGACGTTCGAAGCAGCGCGTGCCGGGCGCGCCAATCAGAGCGCTGGAGAAATCCGCCTCCCAAATGTGACCATATAGCACCCGATGCGCCTCCCGTGCCGAACGCATCCGCCAGCTGGCGGATGGCGGATGGTCGCAGCGCCTCTAAAAACGACCATACGGCGGCCTTAAACTCGCTTCATCCGGAGTTGCAGGTGCTGTGAACCTGACTGATTTCACAATGCAGCTGAAGCCGGACAATTTCCAGCGTTTCGTTGAACAGCGCACCACGCCAACTAAGCTGCAAAGACTGCAGCTGCAGTAATCGTGCGTTTGTCGTTGCGTCGTTGGGTGATACTCGAAAGTTGTATAAATGAGCTGTGGACTAGGATTGCATCGCACACAATTCCTATTCCTTTTCTTGCTACTGCAACGAGCTTTAACGTTTAAAGGGCAGTTGTTAAAGCGGGCCAGCTCGGAAATGTGCTGACTTTTCTTTCGCTGTCGACGTACTCGGCAGCGTCTTTCGTGGTGTCGTTGTCTTTCTTGAACTGTTGTTTGCTCGAATGCGTACGGTAAGTTTTCACGATGTTTTACATTGTTTGAATAATCAATAACCTTCTAAATTTAGCGGTCAAGTCACCTGAAGCAACGCGCACCCAGCAACGCACCCAGCGCTGGCCTGGCATACCGCGAATGACGTCATGATAGGCCTGACAATTACGAACAGCAACGGCGTTTGCTTGGAGGGCGGACCCGCTGGTGCTCGTTTTCTTGCAAAACCTGCGGTTTAGGTTGATTTCTGCCATTTTTAAGTATGATAGTCTTGTTCAGCGGTTAAAAAACTATAAAATGCCGCACAGAACTCATTTTTTGCGAAAACCTTTTCAACTTCCTTTTAAGCATGGGATCGAACGCTTGAAATTTAAGCGAAATTAACTCTTGATGCTATCATGACACCTTTTTACGAAATTCACTGGCTTTTATTCTTTGCTGTCGTTGCATTGCCGCCGACCTCATTAACTCCACATTTAATTTTAATTACGTCGTTCCTCAGGGCACTGAAACTTTTCATGTGTATATGGACGTGGGGTTGTGCACACGCGTTTCCTTTTTTAATTCCTACACATGCGAAAGAGCATGTGGAATAACACCAGGATGTTAGCATTTGATACCGTGGCAGTGCTAGGTTTGAAAACTAAAACTTTTTTGTCCACGTTCATTCGCAGCGCGCCAGCCCAGTCACAACAGCCATTTTGTTCTTTTTTTCTTCGCTCCATAGGATATGCAGTGAGGCTTTCATGCACGACTCCGCTGCGTCCTACGCCGACGAGGCTGGAGCGAAGCGTATGCAGACCCCCCTGCCGGAGTCCGCAGCTGCGCACGGCGATGGCGGACTGAGTGTCTCCAGCGGGTGCTGACTGCCAGCGGTGGCTTTTCAGGCCGTACTTGGACAGCGGTAGCACTAGCGAGCCGTCTTTTCTCATTTATTGATAATTAATTTAGTTATTAGCACGTACAGACGGAAGCAATCACAAGAAATTAAAGAGCATTTGGCACTGGGATCACACCGAGAGTGACGCCTGTGATATCAGCAAAAGATTTCAGGCAATACCTAAATGGAAAGAGAATACTCGGCCTTTCTTGTTAGGACTTATGTCTGAGTCATGGATTTTTAACATATCGAGCTTCTTTCGACGGTTTGAATATTTTGTTCCGAAAGTAACACTCCGACAGCCAATGCGAGACTTCGGGTGGCCGCAGGTATGCCGAGAAGAGGCGTAGCTATGGTCTCCTCATAAAAAAAAGTCAGCCTGCCATGACATTTGAATTCACGTTACCCCTATGCCACGGGCAGGAGCTGCCAACTCGGGTCGCTCCCAGAATGAGCCTGCCATAACAGTTTACATTGTTGTTACCCCTACGACACGCAGGCACGTCCATACGGATTGGTTGAAGCGTGACTTGATATGTGGGCTGGTAGCTTACGCTCCCGCGCCAATAATGTAGCACCTTACACTGATAGGGCGTGATAGGGGACTAACGTAGCAGGCAAAAGAAGCTTCCGCCGTTGCTTTCGCGATTCAACTAGAGTTAACCAGAGCTAAGCCACAACTAATTGTTTTCGCAAGTTTTTAAAAATAGTAATTGATACGCAACGAAAATGGGCAAGTTTGAAGATGCAACTTTTTGTTGTGCAGGAAAGCAAATTGATGACGTCTGGCTGTAAAAAAAGTCCACACTTACGGTGTCTTTCGATTCCATTTCACTGCCGCGTCGAATGTATCTCCTGTAACGGTGAAAAATATGAAGAATAGAAACTGTGGCCGCTGTCAGTCTCCTAATTCGTGTAATAAGCGCCACGATATGACACATCTACTGCCTTTTCACTGCTGCGGCAATACGTTTCTTTGGGGAGTGAGTGCTTTTGAAGGCAATTTTCTGAAAAGCAACTGCTTATAAAGAGAAGAAAGTAAAAGTATGCCGCGAACTTAAGCTCCTCCCTTTGAGGGTATGACGCGATAGCGTAGGCAACCAGCCCAGATAGAAACCCCGCTCTTACCAAGCCTTACGAACGTCAAAAGCGTCTCTTAGGATTAAAGAGAATGCAACGGTCCTAGCAGGCTTATTCTGGTATCATCCTCCCATATCAAAGGAGAAGCCCGAGCTGACAGCTCCTGCCAAACGTAATGTCAGGCAGCCCTGCGTCCATTTAGTGCTCGGCAATGTCGGCTGCCCGCTACTGCCTGCGAGGGCCATACTCGTAATTTTTCGCTTATGTCAGAGCACGTTAAAGAACCCCAGGTAGTCGCAATTTCCGGAGCCCTCCACTACGGCGTCTTTCATAGCCTGAGTTGCTTTGGGACGTTAAACCCTACGAACCAAACCTTACCACAACTCCAACGGCCATCGACGCCGGATTTTCAGCGAACGTGGTCTTTAACGCTATCGCGTTATTAATTTTGTGCCATTTTGTCGTAGGCTTTGTTAACGCTTGATATAAAGCGTTGAAGGTGGTAAATTTTGGTGTGCTATTTGAAAGCGTTGCCCGAGTCATAAGTGCCGGCCTGGCCCTCTCACAAACATGTAATCACCATCGCTCGCTTCGTTTGTGCTATTGACCGTTCGCTCATGGTTTGCGCATGCGTTTGACAGCTCACTCTTTCGTCCGTTCCTCGCCCTCTCATTTGTTCTTTCATTCGCTAGTTGGGTCTCTGCTTTCTTTTTCAAGAGATCCCAATATTTGTCGCCATTTTCTTACACCTCGCTGAGTTGGTCCAATAAATAATTATTTTGATTTTGTCGCGTCTGCCTGCCCTAGTGTGAGCATGCTTACATATGTTTTGTGCAGTTTCTGTGCCATCTTTACGCTAATAAAATGTGGGATGAATATAGTTCCCGAGAGTCAAAAATGAAATGAGTGAATGAATGGTCGGATGATATGCTCATCACTGAACTTAACTGCAACATGTGTCACGACTTCAACTTTTTCTTCCCAACGTTGGTAAATGAAAAAAAAAATGTTTATATCATCTGTATGCATATAACACACTTGTCTCCTCTTTACTACTGCATTGGAGTAACTGGAAAACCCAAACTTTGATTATCGCGCGAGGTGCTCTGAAATGTGAGTCAGATGCTTGCTTTTAGTCTTCTCATTAATACTGCCCCTATTTTCTCATCCCCTTCACGCTACGGCATTTCTCTCAACTTGGCTTTCCTACGCATCCTGGTGACTCGTTTCACTGTCCGAAGATTCCACTAAGACACCATGCTAACTACGTTTTGTCTAGCTGCCAGTTAATATTTAATAACATTGGAAACCATTAAAACATAAAAGCGGTCTCTTCAGACGTTTTAGTGAAGTCCGACGACAACATCGCACATGGTTTAATGTCAGCCATCGCGTGCTTTATCTAATTCATGGCAGCTGTTTACGCGATTTGGTGGCTGAGCACTTGGAACTGTAGTTTACTCAAAAATGGGGGGGGGGGGGAGGGGGGGAAACAAGGTTCTTCTCTTTCCTGTGTGCGCGTTCCTGGGCTGCTTCTCGATGCTGTCCCTTGTGCCGAAGAACCAGTTATAGCGCCCATTGGCAAACGTTCTTTCGCGAACAAGCAATTCCGGAAGTGACTAAATAACTATAAAAACTGCAAGAAATACTTAAGCGAAGCTTTCTAGGGCATATGAGGCGACAGCGTTAACGGCTCGCGTCCGGGACTCACCTTCTGTGTTCTCTTTAGCTTTCACGCATTTTGCAAGAGGTCTAGTGACTTATCTCTTAATAGGCGCCTCCATTATCTCGGAAGCAGCCTTTAGACTGCAATCGAAAGTAGCCAAATTACATGGAAGATAACCAATATAGCTAAAACAGACGCTTGGGCAAGTTGTAATCCATTGAGGGTAAACAGCGCAAAAAAGACGAGGATGAACGAAGTACACAAACGAGAGCAATTCGCCCAAAGGAATTGTGGACCTGGGCGAATTGCGCTTCAGGTAATATGCTTCGGCTCTAAAATTAGCATGTGCATGCATCCTGTCGACGTTTGGTCACCATGGTGGCTCTTCCTCTATTTCGATGTCCTTCACTTTCATTTAGAAAAACATGCGGTGCAGCACAGTGCAGTGGTGGCGTCGATGTAGAACATCCGCCTCACACGGAAGAGGACCTGGTTCGAATCCTAGTGCCGCGCAGTTCTTCACCGGATTAGAAAAAGACAATAAATCGCGTCTACATGGAATTATATAACAGGTTTCGAGTGCAACCTGATGCCAGTGAACACCTCCGGAAACACACTCTTTCGCCAAAACAGGTTCTCTCCACCCTAGTGCACTAATTAGCCACAACCTAATGTGAATACACTAATAACCCCCGGCCCTCAATCCCCAGCGGCTGGGAAGCAGTTGACTACGGCGACGGTCACACCTGTGACGCAGTGAAGAGTACTAAGACAGCAAACACAGGAACGGGTTAACTGGAGGAAAATGCGAGAAGACTTTGCTCTGCAGAGGATATAGTCCGGTTGATGGTGATGACCATAAAGTTGAAGACCAGACATTCTCAAACATCTACAATTACTGAAGTCTCTCTCCCTGCTCCACAATCGCCCAGTATTCATTCTATATCGACGGATTATTTTCCTTACTAAACTTTTACACGAAGGCGAAACCAAACATTTTTCGTTTACTTTTTATTCACAGTAATTTTTATTCTTACGTTGATATATTGATAAACTACTCTTGAGAAGCCTGCTAGTTTCTCTCCCCATTGCTACCTGCTATTTTCTCCATACATATTCTACTTCATTTCCTAACACCTACAAAATCATCTGTTCCTGCAGGAACAAGAGTCGCGTAAACTACAACCCGGTATTGATGGTTGTCATTCAATAAGCCAACGTCCTCAATATCAAAACCACTGAATACTCCTAGAACCTTCTTCTTTGTCACATCACGTGTACTAATAGAAATACAAATGAATGAAACACTAAATAAATATATAAAGGCAAACCAGCCGTCGCTATCAAGGCCCAAGAGGCAGGAACAGCAGAGTCGGTCCACTAAGCCACTGACCTTCCGAAAGCTTAATGATATGATGAATAATCTGGTGATTTTCTTTCATATTGCGAGAAGGAAACTTGAGCTTTTAGAAGGCGTGTTGCGGAGACATAGCTTTCATTTAAACCAGCTTCAGAAACGTAAACTCTGCGCAGCTGCACTCAAAGATGGTACCAAAAGTGTGGTTCTTCATGGTAATGACACAGAAAGAGTTAATTAGGCTTAATGTGTTTTATAATTTCTTTACTCAGGGCGCAGGTGGCATGACTACATGAAGGCACTTTTTTATCAGTGGCGTTTATAGCCAATATCGTAGTTTCAGCCATTGGCTCAGTTGTAATCTCTGCAAACGTCGAAAAAGTAATGTGGCTTTGCTTTTAGTCCCATAACTTGAAGCGATGTCCTCTCGCAAGAGCCGTGCGCTATAAACAACTGCCTCTGTGAGCATTGTCCGTGTGTACTTGTGCTGTTTTTGTCGTGAAATCTATCCACAGTTCATGCGATGTTAATTGTAAGGTGTTCTAATTGAGGCGATTAATCTCGATACTAGAAGCCTCGATGGTGGCTTAGGACACCTTTGATTAGCGGCATGGCAAGTAGAGTCAATAGCTCAGAAGCTATATGCTCTGTTGTGCGAATTAATACTGGAAAAAAAGTAGATGTCTTCCGGTAATGGACACACATTCCACTCGTCGTATCTAGAGGGTCTTGTAAATGGGTTTTTTGAAGTTTTCTAGCGGTTCAACGTCCCAGACTGACTCAGGCTAAGGGAGGCGCCGTAGGGAATGGCTCTACTCAGTTTCACCCACTTCATATTCTTTAAGGTGCTCTAGTGTCACACAGTAGAAGCGGGCCTTGCTTTTGCCTCCATCAGAATCCATCGCCGCGGCAGGAATCAAACCCGGGTCTCGCGGCACAGTTGTCGAGAGCCCTAATCACTCATCCCCCGCGGCGGGCGGGCATTACTATGGTCTTGTTTGTCGTATTTGCGCTATTCAACTGATTACCATTGTTGCAGCCGATAACATCCTCAAGATAACAATGCTAAAATGCCTAGTACTGTCTGCAATCTCTCTTGACCTCACGCCAAAGGTGAATTTATTTCGAAGCAAATTTAGAACCATATTTTCCCCATCACGCAAGTGGCCTTTCCGCGAGAAACACTAGTTTCCTCACTCACTGCTATTGCAAGGTCAAGAGCACACTGCAATCCAGGATGCTAGAGTAAATCTGCGAAAAAGATTGAGGAAGATATTGCACTAACAGAAAAGGAAGCGACCATGGTAGGAGAAAAAGAAGTTTCTATACATAATTTTTAGATTACAAGCGTTCAAAATGTTTATATAGGCAGATGCCCGTTAATAATTAGAAGGATTGTTAACGATGCGCCCTTAACTGCGCGCACACTCCCAAAAACCTTTATAGTGGGGGTAGCGTTTTCGGTCGCAAAGGAGATGCCGTCGACTTGTGTGGCAAGCTCAGCCGGAATTAACTACCTTGTAGAGACAGAAGGGGGTGGCCGTTTGGTGCCCAGCTGTCGCCGGTTCAAGCCAGAGTAAGGGTCGGAGTCAGAAGTAACAAACAAAACACACTTTATACACAACAAGAGACGATACAGAGGAATACACAAACACTAAAATTGCACAGACGAGAGGTTCACAGAAAAATGCTAAGCATGTAACTACACAGGTATTCAATAACACAGAGGCTTTACGACACAGATCAAACACGAGACAGTTACTAAACAAACACCAAATTGTTCACCGGGCACTGTTGCAGTCCGACGCCTCGAGAGTCACGATGTCGCCGCCATACGAGCGCCGCTTCCTCGCAGGTACATGGGCTTGCCAGCAGCGGGTGATCCCAGGGAGTCCAATCGAAGCACTAGCGAACACGTCGCAATCACTGACTGACTGGCTGACTGACTGACTGACTGACTGACTGACTGACTGACTGACTGACTGACTGACTGACTGACTGACTGACTGACTGACTGACTGACAGACTGACTGACTGACTGACTGACTGACTGACTGACTGACTGACTGACTGAATACACAAGCGGCGCGGCCTCCATTAATAGGGCGCGCCGCGTCTGTCTGTTAAGGCTCGCCAAGGCTATCGCGCACACACACTTAGCTTCGCTGGTTAGAGCGCTCCCTTTTCCTCCCGTGGGGCCGTTCGTCGTCATTGGCTAGGTCCCGTAGAATGTTCTGGAGACGTCTGGAATTTTCCGGACTGATGAATCACCGTCATCGCCGGGTGAGGAGAGGGCGACGGTACGCGTACAAAGCTACGCGCTCTCGCGCTGGGAAAGAGGCTTTTCTCGAACATTGTAGGTCCTTCGATGCGGTGCCGCGTGGGCGTCGTGCCGCGCCGGCTTGATAAAAATGAGCACCGATTTCGCGACAGCCGATGAATATGGAATTTTGCCATAGTATTTACTGGATCACCGCATTCTGTGCGCGGCGTAAAAAAGAGAATTCATTTTGAATTAAATATGCCTGCTAATGCGTGGTGTGGGAAGATTGCGAACCACAGCCACGACAACTAACAACGGCATTCTATAATTGGTCTCTGGAACTAAAGAAGCGAACACCTAGTGCGATTTTTCTCATTTCAAACTCACACGGCGCGCGAAAGGATTACCAATTTCTAGAGGCACCTGTCCGGGGCATGGTGTCCGTGGATGGAAGGTATCTCGCCTGTAATTCTAGATGGAGTACAGAACTGCGGCATTGTTGCGTCGATTGTCGCCACCTGCTGGGAAGTGAAGGCAAGTAGCCTTCTCCAGGATAAGGGTATGGGCATATCTGCGGCTGTGCGCCCTTCATGCGTTTCCTCCTGGAAAGATGGAAAAAGAGAAGCATCATTTTCTGAACGTAACTTATCCAGTAGGTGTAGAGATTACAAACTACCTTGTAGCTTTTTCAGACAAATGTTTTTCTTTCGTGCAAGAACATTAGCAGAGTATTAGCACAGGTCACAGCACGCGCGGTGATGCTGAAGCATGTGAGAGGCCATAGGACGAGGCGTGTGCTATGCGTGTGAAGTTGCGTGCGCTATGTTATGTGTTGAATCCTGGGTGCCTTGCTAGCGCCTGTCCTGTGTGTTTCCTGTCGTGTGTGCGTGTTCTTGTGCGCTTGAATTCATTTAAAATAAAGCTATGCACCATATACCCAAACAGATGTTTTGCTAAATTCGCGTGTGCTTCTGGATTTATGAGCTGGTGTTTGTGTGTTTGGGCTAGTGATGTCTCTGTATGCATGCGAGCCTGTATACAACAACACTTGTATAACGTGTCTAAAACACTGGATCAAAATGTGCAACGCAGGAACATACTAACGGCGATTAGTAAAAGAGAAATGTAAATTGTATTTTTCAAAATACTGAAATCCTTTCCAGCATCCTGTGCTCAATTATAGAGCCACGTGATCCCACCTGCGGTGGACATCAACGCTGTAGTAAGATTAGTAAAAAAAAATTCCGAGATTGTGGCTGCACACGGTACAGCGCGCCCTTTGTCGTAACGACAGTCAGTGTTCCGCTGAACGCACCAAACTTCACCGGCGTTTTATAATTGGTTTGGAGGAAAGGAAAGGCGCGGTCTCAGTTACACACTTCTCCAGTGAAAATTCGGCAGTTATCTCGGAATTTCATCGCTGTTTTACGTCCTAACTATATTTTTATCTAATTAAGTGACACTTATTACAAACTTCTGATCACTATCGTGAATTGGTTTTGCTCATTAAGTCAGTAATAGATCGAATTCTCGTTGGCTTGACGTCACATTCGTTCTACATCAATATTTTTCTTATGGCTATTAATACGTCTGATTTTAAATTTACATTTTTGGCTTTAAATTATTAACTAATCATCCTATTTACATAATTTATGTTTAGCAAGCTCACACCACCCTCTTTCGATTACAACCACTCGTTTGATCCGAACTCTTTTGAGCACGGAACAAGACTGCAAAGACGTTCGATACACACGTCTTGCACACAGGACTTTTGCCGACATATTCTAGCAATGCTTTGCATTAAAATAAATGAAACAGTTTCTAACTGTTGACCAAGGTGGTCGGCGTGCTTATTAGTGTTAGATTTGGTGCTCGCGTGGCTCATCCCACCGCTAACGCCAGTAGTTGAATTTGGGTCTCGCGTGTCTCATCCAACCGCTGACACCAGTTGTTACATGCGGCTCGCGGCCCCATCGGTAGCGTTGGTCTGGCGGCTCCGTGGCTAGGCGGACGGCATCAACGGTCCCAGCAAAGACGAGGTGTCGACCAACAAAGCAGCGTTTAATACAACATCATGAAGGAATAGGCAGAGAAGCTGACCCGTAGAGAATACTGACGCGCTAACACAGATGATGTCTGCCGTCGTTTCTGTGACGTCTTCCCCATAGACTCTGTTTCATCGGGGTCTGCCGCTGCTTTTTATAGGCTTGTCAGTTCAGAGGGAAAAGGAGAGCCCGCATGTCCGAACAAGGCGAGATGACTCAATCGTCGGTTGTGCCAAAGAAATCTCCTCCACGTCCTGCAGACGGGCGAGGGCGACGCACTCTCTCTCGAACGCCGGGCTTGGCCAGCGCTTGCACACACACGCACGCACACACATTCGGCGCGTGGCACGGTCACGCCGAGACACGCCCGCGGGAGGAAGCGTTGGGCGGCCGGCCGGACGGCGCTGAAATGGCCGAAACGCTCGCTGCTTTGCCTGATGATACATTGTGGCAGCGTCGGTTGTCACACTGATCGGTGGCGAAATGTAATAGTGCGCAAAACATCAAACGAAACCAATTTTTCATCTTTGACTGCAGAAAACAAGCCAGAATCATTGAAATCGTCCTTATAATTAAGTATGATGCTTGTATTTTTATTTAGGCGAGTGTAATAGCTTGGTAACTACATTCTACTCTGCGTCACGGAGGAATGATGTGCTAGTTACTACCGACTTAAGTTGTATCCGACTATAGCTTCGATCTCTTTAGAAACAGTGTTCACTCTCAGTAAAGAACACAATTTTCGCTTCTTTTCATGGGAAATGTGCAGTTACTACGCAAAGGCAGTCGTGGCACTGTCGAATCATGCGCAAGCAGCAGGCAAGATTAGTTGCGCTGAGTTAGCGCACACGTCAGAACGTAGAGATGCGAGATTTCTGAAAATTTTTAGCAGTTCTTAAAAAAAACTTTTCGTGTTTTTTTTAAACAGAAAATGCCGGAAAAAGAACTGCAACAGATTCCAAAAAAGCAAGACCACTTACACTCGGTGTAGTTTCAACAGATCATTCATATATAACCGCATATCCAAAGCAGGTGACAAGCGAGAATTACTCTCAACAGTATCAAAGCCTGCTTGTATGTAGCTGGTGTTGTCCTTTACTAATGCCACTACCTGATCACTTCCGATCGTTACATTTACTTTGCTCATGTCGCCAGGAAATAATTGCTACACAGCACAGTAACAATTATTGCCTGTTTGGACTGATAATAATAATAGTGGTTTCGGCGTAGCTGGCCCGTTTCATGAGTGCTTCGCCATGAATATGTGGTCCGCCTGTATGTCAAAACTGCCAGACACGAAGCATTTATGAGGTGTCTACAATACTTACTCGCATGCACTTCGAATCGAACAAGCTTCACTCAGGAGGTATCGAAAATCTTGAACGAATCATCAGTTTGGCTTTGTAGCTCCGGAGTGATACCGTTTAGGGGAGATGAAGCCCCTTGCATATTTTTGATTGTAGGTGGTCTGCTTTGCACATACAAAATCTCGACTCGCCTATTTTATTTGGTGACTCAGGAGATAAATAGCGCAGCTGATCAGCGCTGATTTCATTCTCACAAATTTCCATGATGCTCAGCCGATATATCTTATACTAGAGCAAACGTCTTCTCGCACGCGTTACATTGGTAAATCTACGCTAAACCTATACGAACGTTCCTGCGGGTTAGTTGGTTCATGAGCGATGAATGAAAAAAAAACTGTTTTCTAATGCAACGACGAAGGAAAACGAACAAGCACATGTGGTGTGGTGAAATTGATCACAGAATGTGTCCGCTCTATTGGTGAATGAAAACAATAACTCATGCCTACGGTGCGAATCGAACTCGGATCCCGGGCGCTCGGAACGGGAACGTTCCCAGTACTCGACGACGGCTTTTGTTTTTCTTTATGGCATGCAAATACTTGAAGTCCGATTTAACCAGGTCGCACCCCGCAACCTGTCATACACAGTGCCACCAGCATCGAGGTCTCACTTTTCCTATACTTCAAAATTCCTGAAGACATATATATGCATCGAGTAAAGGTGGCCAGGCAGCATATTATCCCCCTCCCCCCCTCCCCGAATTATAGCACAATAAACCTTGCACAGAGACTTAGATGAACGTGGTGGCTCTGGGTGGCGATCTGCCATGCGGCTCTTGCACAGGCTAAACAGTCCCATGGCACAAAAAGATCTCATGGAACCCCTGAAACTTCTATTGTGGGCAACAATCCTACAGTATAGTTAGTAATATCAATGTCCTTTTTGGAGAGTCTGTTGAAGAATATAGAAAAAAAAGAAGAAACAGTGCACCACGTCAATACACGAGGCAATGATCTAAAGTTTCTGGCTGCCACAGTCGACAGTCAGGGGCGGATTAAAGATGATGAAGGCCCGGTTCAAGAACTAATAGGAAGGTCTCTATAACCTCCCACCAAATATCCGCCTCATGTTGCTATATGTTTAAGACTTGACGCGTTATAGAATTTCCTATACTGAACACACGCTAAATTCGCGCGGAGTACACGGGCACACCGGCGTCTAGACTGAGCTCTTTTTAGAAAATCGCAGCACACACAATACCTTCCCTAAAAAAATCGGAACTGGAATTCGTGAAAAATAAATTTCTCGAGTGGTTATTTTTTTAACTAATTCGATACCGCAGAACGAGTGGCTGCGTGTGGGCACTAACGAAGTAGAGATGGCTTGTGCTCATAAGTTATTGGTAATTTCTTACCGTAAATACGTTTACAATCATCCAGTAGTTTTTAGAACTCCTCAAGCAAAACAATCTGAGGCTCGCCTAAGGCAACGAGTCTGCAGAAACTGTGATATTATGTTCTATATGCTGGCGTAAAGTACAGAAAAATATGTTTATTTACTCCAAACGCTGTCATAAAATCGGTGCGCCAAATCTGTTCGAAATGGTGGCGCCTACTGAAACTGACATCGCTACTGAAATGGCACTGGATTAAAGCTTTAACATCTCAAATAATCAGTAATGTACGTTGGTTGGTTGGTTGGTTTGTTGGGATTAACGTCCCAAAGCAACTCAGGCTATGAGAGACGCCGTAG
This sequence comes from Amblyomma maculatum, assembly GCF_055883805.1. Taxonomy (NCBI): domain Eukaryota; kingdom Metazoa; phylum Arthropoda; class Arachnida; order Ixodida; family Ixodidae; genus Amblyomma; species Amblyomma maculatum. Next base: position 77,779,850 of record NC_139350.1, read on the forward strand.
TGGAGGACTCCGGAAATTTCGACCACCTGGTACGTGTACAATTTATACACTCTATCTACATTTAAAAAGTCAGGGTATTCACATTTTGTACATAATTTCCACTTTTAAAACGAAGCATTTTTGCATGTATCACACACTTTTTATGCTTTCAATTCACAGAATAAATTGATATTACGAGATAGCTTACGCAGCTCGTTCCACCGCGTAGCCGCAAAAAAAAAAAAAAATGCTCGGCACTTAACCTTCACCCTTAAGTTTTCGTAGGACAACGTACATGGTTTGCTTTAAAATCTGTCGTCCCCATCGGGAATCGAACCACTATTCCTACGAGCACCTGCTGACAGCGAACCACTGGTCCACGCCGGGCTCGTTAGAAGCAGATCGTAATTCTTCTTGTGTAGCCCAAAGATAATAGTATCTATGAAAATGGCATTGCATTTATTTGATTACGATAATAATAATATTACCGGTGACAGCCCTGCAGCGGTGGCTCAGGGGTAAGGCGCTTACCTACTGTGCCCAAACAATGCGGGATCGAATCCCGGCCGCAGCGGCTCCTTTTCAACAGAGGTGAAAATCAAGACGCCCGTGTGCTATATGCGACATCAGTCCACTTTCAAGAAACCGAGGTGGTCGAAATTTCCGGAGCCCTCTACTACGTCGTCTCTCAAGCCTGAGTAGCTTTGGGACGTTACATAAACGCCATAAACAAACCAAAACAGAACTTATGACGATGACGATGTAGTTATTGAACAGTTCAGTTCAGTTCAGGCGTTCAGTCGTGTCCGACTCTTCGTGACCCTATGGACCATGTCACGCCAGGCTTTCCGGTCTCTCACTATCTTCTTAACATCACATAGCTTCATCTGCAATGCCTCGAGAATGCCATCTAACCATCGCGTTCGCTGCCTACCCCTTCTCCGGCGACCCTCAACCTTTCCCAACATCAAATCTTTCTCCAGCGACTCCTCTCTTCTCATCAGATGACCAAAGTAGCTGAGCTTTAACTTTAGAATTTGACCCTCCAATGAGCAGTCAGGGTTTATGGTCGACAATATCGACTGATTTGATCTTCTGGCAGCCCAAGGAACTCTTAAGAGTCTTCGCCAGCACCACAATTCAAACGCGTCAATTCTTCGGCGGTCAGCCTTTTTCACAGTCCAACTCTCGCATCCATACATCACAACTGGAAAGACCATAGCACGGGTTATACGGATCTTGGTTGGTAGACTAATGTCTCTGCTCTTTACTAGGCGGTCAAGGCTAACCATTGCTCTCTTTCCCAGAAGCAGGCGTCTCCTAATTTCATGGCTGCAGTCTCCTTCCGAGGTAATCTTCAAGCCCAAGAAGAGAAAATCTGTCACAGTTTCCACTTCTTGTCCCTTGATGCTCCAGGACTTGATAGGGCAAGACGCCATGATCTTTGTCTTTTTAATGTTCAGTTTAAGCCCAAACTTCTCACTCTCTTCTTGTACGCGCATCAGAAGTCTCTTGAGTTCCACTTCACTTTCTGCCATTAAAGTGGTATCATCCGCATATCTAAGGTTGTGGCATATCTAAGGAGGTGGCCAGTTCGAAACCCACCGCCGGACACCCACCGGTAAAATGGGTACAAGCGTCCCCGGCCCGGCGCCCGGCTCTCTCAGGGGTGTGCGTTTGGAAGAGGCTCTGCTAACCCTGCTGTGCTCCTTAGAGGGCTTAAAGTTTCGAACAACTAATGACCTGCAAAGGTCTGGTTCTCACAGGTCGGGTAGGGCAGCAGTCGCAAGGGGCTGTAACACACAGACCTGTAAAGTGGCTTTCACCATTTCGGCTGTTAAGAAGCCTAAAGCTCAGCCGTGTATATTCGTATAACATGCCTGCATTCCTCATTGTACTTTTTAAACAAGTGAATAAAGGTATTCGCGTTTACACAAGCATTTTCGAGCCTTTAGCAGGGAGAGTTTCGTGACATCTTCAACGTTGACCCAACTGAGAATAGATTGGCTCCGCTCACAGCATCGACAAATTACTCAGGCGGCTGTCAGCTATGAGCAGTCATAATCTCTGACTAATAATTTATTGCTTTTGTCAGCGCTTTAACTGCGCACGTTCAGATTATTAACTCACAGCTGACCTCATCAGCAGGTCAGTTTCTTTACCAGCTGGTACGAACGGGCTTCCAACTGAAAGCTACCTAGAACCCGTTTGATTCCATTTGGCCACCAACTGGGACGCGCTCATTTTCAACTGGTAGGCACCTGGAAGCAGTTAATGCCAGTTTAATACCATCTGGTACCGGTTAAAACCAAATGGAACTAGCTGAACGAGCTGGAGCTATTTTGGACTTTCAGGCAAGTACAAATGTCGTACTTTGACTGATGAAATTTGAGGCTGGTTTTGGGATTGGGCAAGTACATGATGCGAAGAACTGCTTATAGCGTCCACCGACGCTATAAAGCGGAGACGCTGAGATCAGCGTTACCAGCCCGTGTTAGAGGAAAATAGATATAAAATATCTAAGATGAACCAACTAGCTCAAATCTCTGTATTACTAGGAAAATAAATGTAGAGCGCTTGCTCGGAGCGCAAGCACGGCACGGACTGTTCAGAATGAGAAGCATGCCACGATGGTTACCTTGCTCTGGTGCTCCGTTGCGACCCTGCAAATTCGCAACAGTGGTGACTCCGGCCTAAGAAATGACAAACCCCAACAACCTACCGTCCTCAGGCGACCTTCCGCCTGACGCTACTTTGCGCCAAGGGGACGTCGCAGCTCTCCAGCTCCGCCTACCAACATTCTGGCCCAAGTGTCCGCAGATCTGGTTTGCCCAAGTGGAAGCCATCTCCATCTGCACCACATCCCCTCGGAGGCATCTCGGTTTTGTCATTTACTTTTCAACCTGCCTCCTGAAGTGGCTCAAGATGTGGCAGACATTATCGCTGGACCCTTGGGTGTGATGCCCCGTACCAGCGACTAAAGCAAGGCCTTCTCGACCGCACCACGGCGTCCGAGAGTGCGCGCCTGCGGCAGCTGCTCACCTACAAAGAGCTTGGAGACCGCCGCCTCTCCCAGCTACTCACTAGCATGCGGCAGCTCCTGGGCGAAAGCAACTCCGACTCGAATGGCGCACTGTTGAGGGAGCTCTTCCTTCAACGTTTGCCGCAGTCCACCCGCCTCATTTTGACTGCTGCGGGGGACTTGACCCTTGACCGCCTCGCCCAGCTCGCTGATCGAGTCCATGACGCGACTTCTCCTTCCGTCTCTGCCCTCACTTCTCCACCGATACCTCCGTCATTTCACGGTTAGAGGCCCGGATCGATCAGCTGGCCGCTTCTATCGATGCCCTTCGGACGTCCTCTCATGCCCAGCATGGTTAAACCTCGCCGCCGTTCGTCTTCGCCGAGCGGTCCGCACTCGTCCAGTCGTCGCAGTCCGCATCTCTGCTGGTATCACCGAACTTTCCAGCACCGCGCCCGCCAGTGCACTCCACCATGCAACTGGTCGGGAAACGCGGAGCGAGATCATTGACGGCGGCATGTTACCTAGCTCTTCAACCTGGCTGCGTTGCCTTTTCGTCGTCATTGACCGCATTTCGGGCCTGCGCTTCCTCGTAGACACTGATACCGAAGTCAGCGTACTGCCGTCCTCCAAGGACGACCTTGCTTTCAAGTCATATGGACCTATTCTCCGTCAACCTCCATCGCAACATATTGTCACCGATCCCTCAGTCTGGACATTGGCCTGCGGTGCACATTTCGATGGGTTTTCATCGTCGCTGATGTACATCAACCCATCCTCGGATCCGACTTCCTGACGCATTTTGATCTGGATGTCAGCATGCGTCGCTATCGTCTCATCGGCAGCAAGAGGCGCCTTTCCATCACTGGCGTTATATCGGCTGTCGCTTCCACTGGCATCCGAACTCTGATTCCGTCATGCCTGTACGCCAAAGTCATCGCAGACTTTCCCGAGTTCACGAGACCTTGTAATCTCCATCAGTCACCCCACCACCTTGTCACGCCTGGTCCACCTGTTGCAGCTCGTCCGCTCAGCCTCTTCGGTGAGCGTCTGGCTATTGCAAAACGGAAATTCGACTACATGCTCCAGCTGGGTATTATTCGCCCTTCATCCAGCGCTTGGGCCTCACCACTCCATCTGGTGCCCAAGAAAGAACCGGGTGACTGGCGTCCGTGCGGTGACTACCGGGTTCTCAACGCTCACACGGTCCATGACAGCTATCCCCTTCCACACATCCAAGACTTCACTGCACATCTGGAAAGCTGCAAGATCTTTAGTAAAGTAGACCTTGTCAAGGCGTACCACCAAATCTCTGTGGAGCCGGCCGATAATCCGAAGATGGTCATTACTACACCCTTCGGACTGTTTGAGTTTGTGCGCACGCCATTTGGGCTAAGCAACGCAGCTCAAGCTTTCCAAAAATTCATTGCTGAAGTGACGCGTGGACTCCCGGCGGTATTTACCTACATCGACGACATACTCGTCGCGAGCCGTTCTCCACAGGATCACGAACGTCACCTCCGGGAACTCTTTCAATGCCTCCAAGAGTTTGGCTTGGTCGTCAATGCCCAGAAATGCGTTTTCGGCTCTTGTGAGCTCGAGTTTTTGGGCCACCACATCTCGGCACTGGGAATCCGTCCATTGCCTTCTCACGTCCAGGCTGTTAAGTACTTTGCAGCACCCACTGCCCTACGCAAGCTCCGTGAGTTCCTGGGCCTCGTGAATTTTTCACGGCGCTTTATTCCACACTGCGCCGAGCTTCTTCACCCCCTGACGGACCTTCTAAGCACCACCAAGTCCTCACCCTCCGCGATTTCCTGGTCTCCCGAAGCTCAGGCCGCTTTCACGGCTCCAAAACAAGCCCTCGCCGATACAGTCGTCCTCATCCACCCTAGGCCTTCTGTGCTCACTCGCATCATGGTGGATGCTTCTAGCGTGGCCATTGGTGCGGTTCTCCAGCAGCAGATCGACTCCAAGTGGCACCCACTGGGTTTCTTTTCTCGGAAGCTCCAGCCTGCCGAGACTCACTACAGCGTATTTGGCCGTGAGCTGCTTGCCATCTACTCCACCATCCAGCACTATTGCCAATTCTTGGAGGGCCAGCCATTTTACGTTCTCACGGACCATAAGCCTCTCGTGTATGTGTTCCGTATGAACTCTTCGAAGTACGTCGCCCGTGAACTTCGTCAGCTGGCCTACATATCGGAGTTCACAACCGATATTCGACATATCAAAGGCCCCGACAACGAGGCAGCTGACGCACTTTCACGCATTCATCGACGTGTCTTCACCTGCTGTGGACTGGCAATCTCTGGCCTGGGCGCAGCTTAAAGACCCTGATCTGCAAGCCCTGCGTGCCCACCCCCGAGCCCTCCGTCTGCAGCTCGTGCCTCATCCGTTTGTACCCGGATCGCTTTGGTGCGACATATCATCGGCTCTACCGCGACTGTTCATCCCGGAAGCCTTTCGTCGTGCCATTTTCCATTCCTTCCACAACATTTGCCATCGTAGCATTCGAGCCACGCAGCGCCTCGTTACCCAGCGGCACGTCTGGCCGAACATTAACACCGACGTTGGCCAGTGGGCCCGCTCGTGCCTTGCTTGCCAGTCCGCCAAAGGGACACGCCATACCAAAACTCCCCCTCAGTCTTTCCTGCCGCCTGGATCGCGCTTTGACCATATTCATCTTGATCTGGTTGGACCGCTTCCCCCCTCTCAGGGCTACAAGTGTATTTTGACGATGGTTGACCGCTTCACCCGCTGGCCCGAAGCCGTACCAATTCCGAACATTACTGCGCAAGCAGTGCCAGAGCTTTCGTTTCAGCGTGGGTTTCCAGCTTCGGCTGCCCCGACATTGTTACCACGGATCGCGGCCGCCAGTTCGAATGTGCCTTCTTCACTTCGCTCACACGGCTACTCGGCACTAAACACTGCCGCACCACATGGTACCCTCCCCCCTGTGCCAACGGCATGGTCGAGCGGCTCCATCGCCAGCTCAAGGCTGCTCTCACTGCGCGCCTGGATCGCGAGCACTGGGTCGACCACCTCCTTATGGTGTTCCTAGGCCTACGTGCCGTCCGGCGTCGTGACCTTGGCTGTTCGGCGGCCGAACTAGTCTTAGGTACATTCCTGCGGCTTCCCAGAGACTTGTTCGTACCTTCGGCTCCCTCGTCCCAGCCCCTTCATCGCCTACAAGACTGTCTTCAGCACCAGCATCCAGTGATGCCTCGCTCATCTGCCCATCAAGTCTTTGTGCACCCAGACCTTGCTTCCTCGACGCATGTGTTTCTCAGGCGATACGCTGTAAAGGCGCCTCTTACCCCCTCATACGACGGCCCGTACAGCATCCTCAACAGGACGACAAAGTCAGCGGCAATCCTTCACCGGGAGAGCGGCTTGGAAAATTGCTTCCGACAATGCCGTGCAGCGGACAAGCGACAGCACCACGGGGGAATGAAAACCACAAGTTCTTCGCCTAAGAGCTTCTGGAAAGGAATACAGGGAGCTTGGCTCTTCGTTTTGCTAAAACAACGAGGAGCGCGTTCGACGCTTCTTGGTATACTCGACAACGTTTTTAGCGTGATGAACATTCGCTATTTCTTATTATTGCTGCAATATGATTTCTACTTGAACGTTTCATGTAACGATAACATACGTAAAACAGTCTGCAGTTATGTGGAATGATTTTCGGGTACAGCGGAGAACGACCATGTATGTCCACAATGGTACTGTGGCCCAAACGTTCGCAAAGGAGTTCTTTTGAAGCGACATTGCGAGCAACTGAACGCTGTAGCAGCTCCTACTTGCTGTTTTCATGATTAAGGCAAGAGAAAAAAAAAACAAGCATGACTAGCGGTACTCAGATGAGATTGAAAATTTGCCATGCTTTTGTCTTATGAGTGGGGTGTTAAAGGGAAGTAAAAAAATGCACTATAATTAAGCGTGGACGTATACAAGAGCAAATATCAAATACGGGATGACCTAAGACCTGATGAACCAAACCAATAAGGACATTGAAACACGAGTACAAACATGGTATAACGTAAAGCACCTGAGCGGGAAGAGCGATGGTCTTCTATTAGCAAGCTGCGTTTTGAAGCCGAATGAATATTTCACGCAGAAAGGTAGTCATCAACCACGGATCCATTGCTTTGAGTCTGATCTTCGTTTAAAGTGCCTCAGCACCCGTGTTGTTAATACAAGCGCTTGATGTTATTGTTTTTAATATATCAATCGCCATTAGCCGCTTGACGCGGTGGGAGAGAATTAGTTTAGTTGTTTAGAGTGAAACACCTTCGGTCTTGTCACAAAAGGTTTTGATAATAAAGCTATAAAAGACTAGGCGGACGGGCGGAAAAACTTTATTGTCCGACGGATATAAGGGAGTGCCGACAGGTGCACCCACCGCCTAGACAACGGCCGTTAACGCTTGAGCTTCGGCGGCGTATTCGGCCAGTTGGATAGTGCATAGAGTTGAGTCTCCGGGTTGGAGGTGAACAGCAGTGTCTCCCAGTGTTCAGAATCTTTAATCAATTAACTCGCTTGTGGAGCTTGAGCGCAGGTCCAGATCATATATGATTTAGATTGGCATTACATTTTTTTTTGCATTTGTGGGAGTATTATCCTTCATAATTGAAGCTGCATAATTGAGGGTGTGGAAATGAGTTGGTTTGGAGTCGTCTCCAAACCGATGCCTGATATTTAGTAAGCGATTTGTCTGTGGGTCGGTATTTCAGTCTGGCAAGCCTGTCGTGCTGCAAAATATCTTATACTTGAGTAGCTTGTCTTTGTTCGTGAAACACGCGGCTGGCCAGGAGTGACCAGCTTGGAAAGCAAGGCATCGAACTAGTTTATGGGCCGCCTCGTTCCCAGGAAGGGAGGCGTAAGCTGGTGCACATGCAGCATGTGAATTTGCCTACCAAGTTGGGAGCTACGTAGAATTCGCTTATACCTGTGAGGAAACTCGTCCCACGATGTAACTGTCGATTGCTGTTTTGGAATCGCTGAGAATAGTTCTTTGGCGAGAATGTTGATATGGCGGTGGCGATATCTTGCCATTCCCTCTTCGTCAGTCTACCCGTCAACGTGCACCACCGATTGGTCATTTTGACAGAGTTTTTCCAGAGTTCTGGCTCTATCTGCCCTAAGCTTAGCATGGTGTTCGGAGTGCATGCTCTTCGGAAAGGGTGGAACTTACTGCGGATCTCATTTCGTAGATATCCACTCTGGTTGTAGCCTGAAGTTGATGCTTAGCTTGGCAAGAATGAATCGACCAGTTGATGTGGCAGAGAGGCGTTCATACTGCGAAATCGTAACTGCCTCTATAATCTATCTGTACGCTTAGACCTAGAAGTCGCTCGATTGACGTGCAGATTGGCGGTCCTATTGCTTGTTTAATGCACTTTTTGATAGATTTTCTCTTTCTCAGCCACTTTGAGTCGGAGATGTGGAGAAATGTAAGCTATGTGGCTAATCGCGAAGGACCGTATACGTAATCCCCTGAGGAGATTTGCTTCTCGTATGCTGGATTGTCTGTTAATAATTTTTCGAATGAGTCGCATCACCTGCTATACAGTGCTTGAAAGTCTTTAACTGCGCCTCCATTGAAACCATTTTCTTGGAGTATGGTACCTAAAATACAGATCTTTGGCACCTGAGGTATGGGCACTATACCTACAGACAGCGTTATGTAGTGCTCAGTCCGCTTGTTGAGCGTGTTTGCCAGTAGATAAGAAATTGTGACTTTTTTGGCGAGCATCTTTATTAGTCCTCGGGGCAACGTATATGCTTCGACCGCGTCTATGACTTCTTGCAGTCTCTCCTCTATCTGCGCACCACTTCGTACTGTTTTCCATAGAGTGATGTCGTCTGCATACGAACTAATGTTCATGCCTTGAATTCGTTCTATATGTCAGCTCAAGCAGGGCCACATTAAAGAGAAATGGAATCGAGCCTGTGGCGTGCGCCCCTGCTTCCCAGTCGAATTTCTCCGGATTCGTGCTCTGTAATGCGAAATTTAGCTATCCTACCTGTCAGAAAGTCCGTAATGCAGTTGTATGTTCGTATTTCGTTCCCAAGATGGCGAATATTGCTAACAAACCCTCGTGATGAACGTTCGAACGCCTTCTCCAAGTCCAATTCTACGATAACTCGCTTGTACTCTGTGCCTACGTGAAGTAATTGGTGTTTGATTTGTAACATGAGGTCCTCTGGGGACAGCTTGTGCCGGAAGCCTAGAACCTCTTGCCGAAATAATTCATTCTGCTCCATAAATGTATTCAGATGCGTTTGAATTACATGCTCCATCAGCTTATCTACGCACGAGGCCAATGAGATAATGCGGAAACTCTCAAGCTTAAGTTCTTTACCCCGTCTGTGGATCATCACTATCTTTACTCTATTCCACTTCGGGGAATTTTCCCTTCCCAACATTTTTGCATGTTAATGTTAGTCCTTTTAAGGCATCCTTGTTCAGGTTACGAAAAAAAATTGTTTATGATACCGTCCAGACCCGACACTGATTTATTGCTTAGTTTGACTATCTCTGCACGAACCTCTGCCTTGCTCATAGGGGCGTCGAGTTGAGTATTGTCTCTACCTTTATAATCTGGGAGATATACGCTATATACTGTACCTATGTAGTGGTCCTGAAGTTCTAGGAGTGAATATTCCGTGGTTCCAGTGTATCTGTGCAGAATCTTTTGAAGATTCTTTCGTTGGATGGTATGGCTGCTGTCCGCTTGTAATAAGTGTCGGAAGAGATTCCATGTTCGTGGAAGCCCTATATGCCTTCCAGCCGGTCGCATGTGGACTCCCAGTTTTGCTCAGCTAGCTGCGCCGCATGCCCCTCAATTTACTTATTGAGCTTGGCGATCCGCTTTCTTAAAGGGAAGCCAGAGTGGTGTTTTGGCAATTTTCCGAGATGCGCGCATTAGAATATATGAAACTTGTAGATTAGGCTCCCGAAGTGGTTTTGGGCTACCATTTAAAGTTATGACTTAATCTAGCGTTAAAATTGTTACAATTCTTATGCTTCTCCTCAAAGCATTGCTACCGAGCGGTGGAACTAGACAATGACGTCATTATGGGTGATGTTTAGAATTTCAACAGCTTTAGCCAATTCTTTCTGTGAGTCACCCTATGCCGCCGAACAAAACATCGCGACCTGTGCATTCGTTGGCGTTGGTCTTCTTCCTCAGAGCAAGCGTTTCTGAGTTGTAATTTCATCAGCTGTACAAATGACGTCATCATTAGTGTTTCTACTTGTAACCATGTACTGCGGAGAAGCCTGAATGCCGAAATTGTTTTATTTAACGATTACGTCGTCAATTTAAATGATATAGCGCGAACCAGTTTGGCATGATTTAACCTGATATACCCTTCACACATTCGACTCCTTTAATTTAGGGGAATTCTAAAACCGCTTGAGTTGCCCTTTAAGTTTCGATTCCATTTCCGCTTCCTGAGCCGCTTTTCTATATCTTAGCCTCCCACATGTGAAGAAATTTGATATCGGCTATTTCCAGTTCATCCGCCCCTTTCTGTGTCTTGGAGGCCGACCTGACATCTTGACGAATGTCGCTCGCCCACTGAGCTATGTCTAAGATTTCTGCCCCGGTAGTGTCGCATTCGGGTCTCTCCTTTCTGGTTGTTCCCCATTCGACCAGTGAGGGAATTAGTGTTTTTACCCTTACAGGGACTGCTTGTGGGCAGTTTCTAAAATGAAATAATCGCTGCCTAGATTCCCCTCGGTATTAATCCAGGTCTCGTAACCTATGTTTTTGATGAATGTGAGATCGGTAATATATTTTGTTAGGTTGTTACCGGTCCTGAGTGTGTGTGTGTGTGTGTGGGGGGGGGGGAGCGGGGCGAATACGTGAGTAGCATCAGTCCGTATTACTGGGCCTGAATCCACAGTTTGCGTCCTTTCACGTCCTCCACGTCGTATCCCCATGCGTGGTGTTTGGCATTAAAATACCCCACTATCAGGAACATGCGGGCGCCAGCGAGACGCAGGGTTTTCTGAAAGAGTGATCCCAAGATTGCTTTTCGCAGCTTCGGGCTGCTGTATATATTTAAGACGAAAATCCTGATCAGGCTTCTTCGATGGGACAACTTCTACGAGTATGTGTTTAATGTCCTGAATCTCTGTGTCGTGTTGGATCGCGGTCATGCTTCTTTTCATGAGAGTTGTGACACCAAGCAGTTCGTCACCTGATGCGAAATGTTGGTAAATAGATGTTTTAGCATTAGCCTTAGTTTCTTGTCGAGGTCAGTTTTGTTATTATTGAATTTCTGTAGCACTGCTCGTTTCTTGCAGAATCCTCGGCAGTTCCATTGTCAGATAGTGTAATTAGGCTGTCTGGCCATATTGGTCTGCTGTACTCCGCCGCCCCATGAAAGTTTTCTGGACAGTTCATAGAAAAGCGCTTTTAAACGAGTGACGTTAAAAGAGAAGTAGAGTGCATATTTTCTGAGCGTAAAATTAAAGACAGGACTAAAGGAGAAAGACAAGGGACGAACGCTGAACTTCAACTGTCCCTTGTCCCTTGTCTTTCTCCTTTAGTCCTGTCATTAATTTTACGCTCACAAAATATGCACTCTACTCATCAAGACCAACTAGCCCGTCTTTCTATGTTAACGTTAAACGAGATACGCCAAATTAGTCGAAGTCAGCTCGATAATTAATATATATTGGTTAATGCAACTTTTGGACAGAAATGAATTTGGGGTAACATGAGCGCGCATTCGTCACATTAGTCTTTCGAGGTACGGGAAGCACAGAGTAAAATATTATATGAGGAAAGTCTGAGAAAATTGGATAGTAACAGATGGGCAACTACAGTATTTAAATACCTATACCTAAAAAGCGTT